>NC_057863.1:416920655-417263155 GCF_019393635.1 Dromiciops gliroides | reverse complement strand
CAATTACCTACAAATTTATCCTAAAATTGGAAGGAACATTAGAGTGCATTGACTGTTGAAGATCTCACTATATTTTGGGGCTGCCTGCTCCATCTTGGGAATGGGCCTAATTGTTAGAAAATTCTTCCCTTTATTGATCCAAAAATCTGAAACTAGCTAGTTTTGTCTTGCAGAGCAAAACAAAAGACTCGTCTTTCTTCCACATGACAAATTTTCAAATACTTGGGATGACTGTCGAAATGGTGTTAAATTTGAGCAAATCACTCAATCTGAGTCTCGTTTTCATTGTAAAATTATCATTATTATTCCTAAGGTACTATTTGGCTTGGAAATACTGACTTAAGGTTGCCCTTTGTCATCTTTTTTTTTCCAGTTAAAACTTTGTAATTTCCTTCAAATAGCATGGTGTCATTTGCTTGTTTTTGAAAATGGTTATTTGTTTTCCATTTACTTACATATGCGTATATTCTTTCACCTGTTAGAATGTAAGCTTCTGGAGGACAGGGACTATTTCATGTTTATCTGCATTGCCCTTATGTGCCTGGCACATAGGAGGCATAATGATAAGAATTAGAACAGTGATTTTACCGGTATAGGAACTCCCAAGGTGAGGAAATTCCCTCTCCCAATGCAGGTTGACCCCTTCTCTGCAGTTCATAGTCTTAGACATTTGCCTAAGGGACTGAGAGTTCAATTGACTTGTGCAGGAGTCACAAAGTTAGTACAGTAAGCACAGTAAGTTCTGCAGTGATGTTGTTTTGAAAATGTCATTAAATGATGTTGTTCCAACATTATTGATATGTTAGGGAACAATTTGAACATAATGTGGATTTTGTGTTTGCTTATGTGCAATTTCATCCAGAAGAAACACTAGATGAACACAGAAAACTGCATCCAAATGAACTGAATCATCTAGGAATGCACAAATTGCTCTCTCTCTCTCTCTCTCTCTCTCACACACACACACACACACACACACACACACACACACACACCTTAAACATCTATTAGTTATCTCTGTTTGACATGTCATGTTACAAAGGTGAATTTTGGTATTCTTTCTCATTTGTGAACTTTTCTACATATTAAAAACATTCATTCAATATCTCAACTATGTCTGAGCATCCTGTTTAAAAAATACCATGTACTGCATACATTAGGAAAGCTTTAAATATTGAGAAGACTGAAATAAATACAGCATTTTGAATGAAACAGAAGAGCATGGGGTATCTCCTGAGCAATAGGTATAAAGGAATTCACATTGCACCCCATCATAGACAACATCATGAAAATAAAAGAATCATCTAAAATCGTTTATGGCTGTCAGTGTTGGGCCCCAACCTCACTTTTTCCATAAGCCCTGTGGTATTCATTGTGTGGTTTTGCAGTGAAGTGGTTTTTAGGAACACATATGTTGATTTATAGGAGAGCCGACTGTATATGTCAGAAGTGGGAGCTGAACTTACCTGCTTTTTCTCTGTCTTCATTGTCCTCAACCTCTCTGCAACCTTTGACACTGTTGATCATTCTCTCCTCCTTGATATTCTTTTCTGTCTAGGTTTTCGGGACAACACTATCCTCTATCTGTCTGACCACTCTTTCTCAGTTTCTTTTGCTGGATCCTCACCCAGATCATGATCTCTAACCATAGGTGATCCTCAAGGTTCTGTCCTGGGCCCTCTCCTCATCTTTTTCTATACTACCTCACTTGGTGATCTCATCAGCTCACAAGGATTTAATTATTTCTATGCGGACAGCTCATAAATCTAACTATACTACTCCACACTTTCCGCTGATCTCCATCTTATATCTCTAACCGCCTTTGAGGCATCTCAAATTGATGGCCAGTCAACATTCAAAGCAGAATTCATTGTCTTAACTCTCTCCCCTCCTACTTTCCCCAATACTGTAGAGGAAAACATGATCCTCTCAGTCCTTCAGTCTTAAAACTAGGAGTTAGTTATCCTGGGTTCTTTACTATCTCTTACCCTCTATATACCATCTTTTGCCAAAATTTGTTGATTTTACCTTTGCAACATCTCTGGAATACACTTCCTCTCTCCTCTGACATTTCCACCACCCTGATACAGACCCTCATCATCTCACAGTTGGATTACTGCAATAGTCTGTTGATGGATCTGCCTGTTTCAAGTCTCTCCCCATTCTCTAGTCTACCAAAGTGATTTTTTTTGGTGAGTCAATTGGGGTTAAGTGACTTGCCTAGGGTCATACAGCTTGTAAGTGTCAAGTGTCTGAGGCCGGATTTGAACTCAGGTCCTCCTGACTCCAGGGCCGGTGCTCTATGCACTGCGCCACTTAGCTGCCCCCACCAAAGTGATTTTTCTAAAGCACAGACCGTTCCCTATTATTTCCAGGATCAAAATCCTTCATAACCTAGTTCTGTCCTACTTTTCTAGTCTTACACTTTATTCTCTACCACTGGCATCTTTGATCCAGTGACTCTGGCATCCTGGCTCTTCCACAAATAAAGTATTCTATGTCTTGGTTCCAAGCATATCCTCTGCATGTCCCCCATGCCTGGCATGCTCTCCCTCTTCATACCTGTCTATCGGCTTCTTCAGTTTCAAGTGCCAACCAAAATCTCATTTTTTACAAGAAGCCTTTCCTACCCCCCCTTAATTCTAGTGCTTTCTGTCTCTTAATTATTTCCTATCTATCTTGTGTATACCTTGTTTATACATATCTGTTTGCTTACTGTCTCCCCTATTAGATTGTAATGTCCTTGAGGGCAAGGACTATCTTTTGCTTCTTTTCATATCCTTAATGCTAAGCACGGTGCCTGGCTCATAGTAGGAGCTTTAAAAATGTTCACTGACTGACTTTCTGGGTCTGAAGCCAACTCACTATACACTATACCCAGCTGCTTCTTACAGTAGCATAGACAATTTATAAATGTTCATTGATTACTGATTGTAGTGGGAAAAGCACTTTGGAGTCACATGAGCCAGAATCAAACCAATGTTCTGCCATCTTACCCGGTTACCCTTGGGCTTTGTCTTTTGAGCCTTTAAATTTCTCATCTCAAAACCCAGAGATTTGGATTAGATGGCCTTTAATGGTTCTTTCCAGTCCTAAAACCCTATGACTCGATGGCATGGTTTCCAGGTACTTCACCATCATGATTTCCCTTCTCTGGGTTGTACCCTTTTCTAGTTTGTCAGTATCCCTTTAAAAATATTAAAAATTCACTTAGGCCTTACCATGCTGCTCCAGACGCCTGACCAGAGCAGAGAAAATGGGATTTTAATCTAAATCTTCTCCCTTAATCTAAATAATAGACTTCTATTAATGTGGGCAAAGACAACATTAGGTTTTTGGTAGTCAGTCACACTGTTGGTTTATACTTAACTTAATTGTAGTCAACATAAACTCCCAGGTCTTTGTCAGATGAACCACTGTTGAATTAGGCTGATTAGATCCTGTACAAGTATGACTAATTGATTTATTTTTTAAAATTTTAACTTACGGACATTTATTAAATTTCATCTTAGTTTTGGCTCAGAATTCTAGCCTGTGGAGATTTTTATGAATCTTGATTTTGTCACCCATGCTATTTGCTATCTCTCCCAGTTTTGTGTCATGGACACATTTGATAAGGATGACATCATTTCTGCCTTTATCTAAGATGGTGATTAAAAATGGGAAAGAGTGTTGAGCTCTGTGTGTGACTAATAACCTTTCACTGCCTATAAATAAGAACAGCCTGGTCTAAGAGTCAGTGAGTTAATTGATGATACATTTTATAAACAAAAATTGGTATTCTACATTTCTGCAACTATGCAAATACTGAATTTGAATTAGAGGACTTGGGTTTGAACCCCTGGGCTTGTTACTTAAATTCTGTAAGCCTGTTTCATTTTCACCAGCTGAACTCCTTGGACAAGACTCCATGATCATACTCCTAGGAAACCTTATTACTGGCAAACTTATCATCCTTCAAGATTGCATAGGTGTGGGTACTCACGTGGTACCTCATTTGTACCCGTAGTACATTCTGCCTCTCTTACTGTAGGGGCAGAAGAACTTCATTTAAAGAGGGTCCCCAGACCAGCCAACTCTTCATTTGTTCTGCAGCAACCCCATTCCTCTCCCACCCCTAACCCCATTCCTGAAAGTTACCTTCTCAATTTCCTTTTGTTTTGTCTTCCCTCATTAGATTGTGAGCTCTTTGAAATCAGGATCTGCCCTCTAAGACTTTCTTTCTCTTATTTGGATCCCTACTGCTTAGGGATAATAGGTTCTTAATTAATTCATTGACTGAATTGACTATTGAGATGAATGAAAAG
Source organism: Dromiciops gliroides (assembly GCF_019393635.1). Lineage (NCBI taxonomy): Eukaryota > Metazoa > Chordata > Mammalia > Microbiotheria > Microbiotheriidae > Dromiciops > Dromiciops gliroides. Next base: position 417,258,848 of record NC_057863.1, on the reverse strand, counting down.
CTCGAGACAGAGTTTTGGGGTAATTAATAATCAATTTATTAATTAGGCTACTGATAATCAATAAATTGATGGTCAGTGGTGTTTTTTTTGTAACCAAAGACAAAACCATGGTGATCACTGAATGCTTAAATACCTTTGGAAAAGAGGGCGCCCCTGACAGGTGAAAAATCAAACATGATCGGTGAATAATTTTTTTTAATTTTAATTTTTAAATTTAAAATTTTTGATTGGTGAATAATTAATGAGGGGGTGGACTTTTAAATGAGGTGGTGGGCTGAAAGCCTTCAGCTCCTCCTGATGAGAACTTGGCTTGATCATGAGACTCCGCCACCTCCAGCAATCTGGACAAAGGAATCCAACTCTACCCAGAACACTCTGGTGGGTTTTCTCCTTTATGAGCTAGGTTATACCAGACTCCAATGGAGGGGTGCAAGGGCATACATAGTCTTAATGCTTTATGGCTGGAATTCACCTAGATTAGCTAATTCTGTTTATACTCTAAACAGAAGTAAAGGCTTCTAGTTGGGTAGGGTCCTGCCCAAGACTGGAGCATTTTCCTGGAGGTTTTGGGCAATCTCATCAACCTTATCCTTCAGAGACTGGTTGAATAACCTATAGTAGCTGGCCCCTGAACGAGGAAATACAGGGCAAAAACCTTAATCCTGATTTAATAATTGGTTAGTAATATAATTTTAAAAAATCACTTTGCTCACTATTTCCTCATCTGTGAAGTGACTGAGATTGGACTAGATCATCTCTAAAGTCTCTTCTAGCTCTAAGCCTTCTGGTGTCTAGATTTTTTTTTTGGGTTTTTTTTTTTGAGGCAATTGGGGTTAAATGACTTGTCCAGGGTCACACAGTTAGTAAGTGTTAAGTGTCTGAGGCCGAATTTGAACTCAGGTACTCCTGACTCCAGGGCCGGTGCTCTATCCACTGCGCCACCTAGCTGCCCCGTGGTGTCTAGATTTTTAAATGAAACATTTGATAATGAATCTTTCAAATCTGTTCCCTTCTTTCCATTGCCATTATGATGACCTTAGTCCACATACTCATTACTTCTTGAATTGTTGCAAAAACTAGTTTCTCTATCTCTAGCCACTTTCATTTATCCTTCATATTACAGTTAGAGTAATTTCCATAATATTCAACTCTGATAATACTAGTCTTTTGCTTCAAACTTTTAGTGGCCATTGAGTATATAGAGAAGAAATTCTAAACTCCTTAGCCTGGAATCTCAGTGACTTGCCCCCCAAGGAACCTTTCTAACGCTCTTTCAGGCTATTTAGTTGGGTTTTTAAAAAGCACTAACTCTTACACAACTATGTTGTCTAAATAAAAAAATGGGTACAACTGGGCTGACAAAAAAGACAATATCATTCTTTTAGCAAGTCTACATTAAAAGTGCACTTTATTTTTTTTAAAGATGTAGAAAGAACTACAAAAACAACCTCCCAATCTCCCTTTCCTTAAATGTAGATTCCTTGCTCCACCCATTTTCCTCTCCTTTGGGGATCTTTCATAAAACAGCCCAAGTCTAGTTTGAATAATCTGCTCAAGTTTCTCAGAGGAAAGCAGTTCAAGCTTCTAGAGAGCTGGTTCCCTGTGGAAAGTGAAGAACATGATTTTCTAGGGATAGAAAGAATTACCAAAACTGACAAAGAAATTGAGCTATAGTAGGCAAATTATTGGGGTATAGCAGTACCAGTAGGTAGGTGGGGTAGTTAGGTGGCACAATGGCCAGAGTACTGGCCCTGGAGTCAGGAAGACTCATCTTCATGAGTTCAAATTTGGCTACTGCTACTTGCTAGCTATGTGACCCTGGGCAAGTCACTTAACTTTGTTTGTCTCAGTTTCCTCATCTGTCAAATAAGCTAGAGGAGGAAATGGCAAACCACTCCAGCATCTTTGCCAAGAAAACTTCAAGTGGGGTCATAGAGAGTCTGACGTGACTTAAAAATGACAATAACAACAAAAGCAGTACCAGTTACTAAGCTGTGGGAGGTGGTATCAAAGGCAACAGAGAGCAAGGTCTGCAATGAGTGACTATTTGCTGTGAATTGAGGGTAGCTATAGGAGATAGAAAGCAAAAACAATAAGGAAGAGTGAGTAGTGGCCCAGGTTGGTTAGAGCATAGGTTTGGTTGCTATACATCTAGATTTTGGGGAAAATTCCTAATTTTATGTAATCCTTATGTCAGAGGCTCCCTCCTTATATGAAGGGAGTGGTTACACTTTGGAGACCTCTTCCTTCAGGACTCATTGTCCTTCTGGAAATAGAATTTGAGACTATCAGTATATAACATCTCCTTAAAGGTTGCCATTAGCACCCCTGACAAACACTTGAGGCTCACAAGGCTCAAAACACACACATTTTATTTACACAATAATGGAATCAGATAGGACTAACATCTAAGCAACCCCTACCCCCACCAAAATTAAGATCCTTAGACATTTCGCCCTATCACACTAGGCAGCCCTTTCCCAGGGATTCTGTTTCTGTGAGTTACAGTATGTATTCCATCAGGAAGAGGGAGATTGGTGTTTGCTTCTTCCCATCATTTGCTGCTCTCTGCCTTCTGGAGCTAAGCTCTCAGAAAATGTCACTCTTTGTAGGCCCTACCATCTGCCTCTATTAATACACCCCCAGCAACTCAGCATTCAGCATTTCTGTCCATCTCCTGTAGCTGTGGCTTCTGCATTTCTGCTATTACTCAGGAGATGGTACTCATTACTTTCCAAAGGCTCTCTAACCTCTGTTCTGTATGGAAAGATTAGTATAGTGTCATGCCAAATGTGTTAAAGTTCAAAAACACATCTTGTGGCCAAAGTACTTCAGTTCTACTGGAGGCTTCTTATTTCCTAAATGCACCTATGTGTTCCCACCTCCATATTTGGTTACTCTGTTGCCTCTGCCTGGAATGCCCTTCATCTTCATCTCTCTCTGCTGAAATCTTACTTATCCTTTAAAGCTGAGCTCAGATACCTTTTCTTGTGAAGCATTCCATAATCCCTCCTCAGAAAAAAATCTTTGTTCCTTCCATACCCCCATTTCACTTTATATTCCTTATATAGTATGTACCTCTTTATATATTGTGGTATAATTATTTGCATACACATCTCATCTATGCTTATGAAGAAAGAGATTGTATCTTGCCTATATTCTTTAGTACCTAGCTCGGCACTCTATATACAAGTGTTTATCAAATGCCTGTTGAAATGAACTTCAGAAGTCCAGAAATGTTCTGGGCATGGGGAGGGAGCTTCAGTCCTACTGTGGGATAACATATACAGGTGCTCTGTCAATGAAATATCCTGACCCATCCTCTCTTTATTTTTGGTGTTAACTAACCCCAAATTTCAGATAAGACCATTGCTTTTCTTGTGTAATCTGAGCCCCAAAGTCCATTGGTATGGGACGCTCTCCTCGGTGGTGATGATCAATGTTCTAAGGTTGTGTGAGGGGCATGACAGAGTCAGAAAGCAGGAGACAAGAGGGCTCCAGTCCCTTCAGCTCCCTTCAGTCTTTTGGGGTCTCTTTAAGACTCTTTGGGGGGTGGCTAGGTGGCACAGTGGATAAAGCCCTGGCCCTGGATTCAGGAGGACCTGAGTTCAAATCCGGCCTCAGACACTTGACACTTACTAGCTGTGTGACCCTGGGCAAGTCACTTAACCCCCATTGCCCTGCAAAAAAAAAAAAGACTCTTTGGATCCCTTGAATCTCTTTAGGCTCTACAATCACTTTGGGCATGTCTGGCTTCCAGCTTTGAGAAAAGGGAGAATAAGACTGGGATGAAGCCCATAAGAGAGGAGTTTGCAGTCTCCATCATGTCCCTATCCCCAGTTTGCTATACTAGAGACTTTGGGGAACTTCCTCTTGGGTGAAATCTAGGACTCATTCCCTTGCCTGAGCTGAGTCTCCTCACTCCCAATGGGGGAGTTCCTTTACTGGTGTATATTCTCCTATGCATACTTGTAAAAATAGGTTTCTAAGCTCCTTTCTTGTGTGCTCATTGTGTAACTGGCTTCTGATGTAAAGGGAGTCAGGTGATGGATATAAAGCTTATAGTGTCCTTTTCCCCATTAATAAACAGTTATTGCAAGTTTTAACTCGAACCTAAAAACCACATCCCTTAGACTAACAATAATATTTAAAGGGGCAGCTAGATGTAATTCTGACTTGATATCCCCCTCTCTCCAAGGAGAGCAGGGTGGTCAGGCTTCTGGATCCAACCTTTTGCTTCCCCTCCAGGCAGGAAATAAAGTCTTCCTTGGAAAAAGGTGGAAAGTGGTGGTGGGGAGAAGTTGCTAGAGATGGCTATTTGACCTCCCATTGAGTCAAATCACACCCCTCCACCATGCTACATGTTGGGGATAGCCTCACCGCACTTGTAAAGGATAAGGAAAACATGCATGAAACTGAATATTTGGTGACATTTTTTTTTCCATGAGCTTGTGACTTTACCCAGTTGCCTCATTAGGAAATAACCCCCTGGGAGCACCATCTGCATATGGGAAGATGATGACTTGAGTTGATGGGGAATAACTTTAAACCTTCTGTGTCTCACTGGTATCAATTGTCCTTTTAACCCCAAAAGCTTTCCCAAGCCTCTCCAGGGGAATATCCTCTAGAAACATTCAATGTTGTTGTTTTTTTTTTCTTTCCACCCTCTCAGCAGATGGAGTTGTTTAGAAGTGGGGCTAAGAACAATAGACTTCAAGCAGTAGATTTTCAAGCTGTGCACTCCCACACTCACCCCTCCACACACACTTTTTAAACCTGTGCTTTTAAATTCTGTTCTATGGCTAGGGTATCAACTGGTCACTAAGAAGGTCTGGATGCCTTGGGCTTTCTTCAGATTTGAACCACTCAGTACTTAGGGAGCAGGCACAAAGCATTGTAAGGCAGATTTCAATTTTAAAAAGTAAAACCCAAACCCAAACTTTGCAGGGCTGGATAAGAATGGAAAATCTGAAAGGACTCAAGTGGCAAAGAAGTCTTTGTTTTTTACATTAAGAGGAAACCAAATCAGTATCCTGAAGCCTGCACTAGACCTTTTATTCAATTAATTAATTAATTAATACATCAGGAAGGAAGCCATTCAAGCCACAAGCAAGGCTCTCTTATCCTGAGCCCTCTTATTGTTAACCAGAAGGGCTTGTGCTGGAAATGAGATTCTGAGCTCTGGTCAGGAAAAGCTGCTTCCTTAATTGAGAGAACTGCCCTTTTGAAGTCTTTTCCACCCCAGCAGAGCTCAGACCTGTGGCATTTCCCCTCTAACTGGGATCACTGGGTGCAATCTCTTACATACATGAAGCAGATGGTTCACCATGTGGGCTTTTTCTTAAAGATTTCCTAACTCTCTGCGTCAGGCAGACTAGGAAGGGAAGATTTTCAAAAGAATCACTGATCTAAGGGTGTTTCATTTCAAGATGACTTTTTGTCCTATAGGCTACCATCACTATTCCCCATACCTCCTGAAGCTCTAAGAGACCCTTATCTTTGGTTTGATCCCATAGTAAATGGGTTTTCTTTCTCCTTTTTGACCTTTCCACATATATCCCTGAAAGAACCTTAAGGCACCTTCTGGATTTGTATTATCACTAAAGGAAATAGAAATTAATTTTGTTTTGAGAATTTCTTGATACTCTGTGAGAAATAGATACTCTAGAGATGAATGGTTCCTAGCCTGTGGCACAAGGTCCCCTAGAGAGCGGTGGAGTCATTGCAAGGAGTTTGTACTTTGTTATTTGATCTTTTTTTAGTTCCAACAAAATATGCAACATGATTCAGTATAATAGAACCATGGGTTTCCAGCTGGAAGGGACAGTGGAGGTCATTCAAAACAAACCTCTCATTATAAAAATGAGAAATCTGAGGCCTTGAGAGGTTAAGTGACTTACCTGAGGGTTGTACAGGTAATATAATAACGCTGAAGAGTGAACGAATACAGATTCTCTGGCCACTCTACCATGCTGTTCTAAGTAAGCAAACAGCTTGCAAATAAATAAATAAATGAAGAAGTGGGGCTAAGAACAATAGACTCCAAGCAGTAGATTTTTCAAGCTGTGGACTTCCACACTCACCTCCAATGAATGAATACTCTTTCCCACATTTTCCTCCTAATATAGCTATTACTATTTTTAAATGTATATGGATCTTGTCATAAATAAAATAAACCATTCATTTAAATATATCTGTCAGATACTTTTATATTAAAATAGGTTTACATATTCAAAGAAGAGGTTGGAAATCACTGTCCTAGGTTATTAGGAATATATGAGGAATACACTGGATAAGTGGGAATTGAATAAAGAACAGTGAAATATATTCAGTATCTATTAAGTGGCTTCTATGTGTTAGGCACTGTGCTAATTGCCAGGAAAACAAAGGAAGGTAAAAAGACAGTCACTCTCGGAGCAGCTGGGTGGTACAGTGGATAGAGCACCGGCCCTGGATTCAGGAGGACCTGAGTTCAAATCCGGCCTCAGACACTTAACACTTACTAGCTGTGTGACCCTGGGCAAGTCACTTAACCCCAATTGCCCCGCAAAAAAAAAAAAAGACAGTCACTCTCAAGGAGCTCACAGTCAAATTGGGGGAGACAACATGCAAACTCCTATATAGAAACAAATTATAGATAGGATAAATTGGAGATAATCTCAGAGGGAAGGCATTAGTTTTAAAAGGGATCAAGAGGAGGTAGCTAGGTGGCACAGTGGATAAAACGCCGGCCCTGGATTCAGGAGGACCCGAGTTCAAATGCAGCCTCAGACACTTGACACTAGCTGTGTGACCCTGGACAAGTCACTTAACCCTCATTGCCCCGCAAAAAAAATAAAATAAAATAAAAAAGGATCAGGAAAAGCTGAGATTTGAAAAGAGTCTGGGAAACCAGAAGTTGGAGGTAAGGAGGGAGAGAATTCCAGGCAACAGGGACAGCCAGTGAAAATCCCCAGAGTTAGGAGAGTGCACATCTTATGCAAGGTGCAAGGGAATTGTATTATAGAGTACATGTAGGGGAAGAAGGTGGAAGAAGACTGGAAAATTAGGAAGGAGCCAGGTTATGAAGGCTTTACAAGCTGATCAGCAGACTTTATTTTTAATCTTGGAGATGAGAGGGAGCCCCCTTTACTGTGCAGTGCAATGATATGGTCAGACCTGTGTTTTAGGAAGCTCACTTGGATGGATGAGTGGAAGGTGTACTGAAGTAAGGGGAGGCTTGAGACAGAAAGGCTACTGTGATCTGAAGTCCAGATTGGAAGATACGAGGGCTAAGAGAGATGTTTCAAAGGTAGAATTGACAAAACTTGGCAACAAATTAGATGTTGGGAGTGATAGAGAATGAAGAATTAAGGATGATTATTAAATTGCAAGAGTAGGTGATGGATAGGATTGTGTACCTTCAACAGTAAAAGAGAAATTTGCAAGGAAAGATGAGTTGAGTTTGGGTATGTTTGTTTTAAGATGTCTAGAGAACGTCCAATTGGATATTTCTAATAGGCAGTTGGAGATGCAAAAGTAGAGGTTTGGAAAGAGATTATGGCTGGACAAGTCTGGGAATGGGAAAAGGAGTATTAACCACTTACTTTGTGCCAGGCACTATGCTAAACATTTCACAAATATTGTCTCATTTGATCTTCATAACAACATTGGGAAGGAGGTGCTGTTATAACCCCCATTTTATTGTTGAGGAAACTGAGGCAAACAGAAGTTAAGTGACTTGCTCAGAGTCACACATCTACTAAGTGTCTGAGGCAGGATTTGAACTTGGGTCTTCCTGACTCCAGACCCAGGGCTCTATCTATTCCCACCACCTGGATGCCAATAGATCTGAGAATCACCTGCACAAAATGGCAATTAGATTCATGTTGATGTTACCCATGTGTTAGAAGGTCTTACTTAACACAAAGGGTCTGGTTACACTTTGGGGGTACTTCTCACTTCTCTACCTTGTTGTCCCCACCTAGATTATTTGGGAACTTCAGAGTGTTGGGCAGGTAGGTGGCAAAGTGGATGGAATACCAGGCCTGGAGTTGGGAAGAATTTTCCTGAGTTCAAATATGGCATCAGACACTTACTAGCTGTGTGACCCTGGGCAAGTCACTTAACCTTGCTTGCCTCAGTTTTCTCATCTGTAAAATGAGCTGGAGAAGGAAACTACAAACCACTCCAGCACCTCTGCCAAGAAAATGTGATACCAAATGGGGTCAAAGAGAGTTGGACATAACTGAAATGACTGAACAACAGCTGAAAGCCAGAGTGTTATTTAGAGGTCAATGAAAACAAACTGTACTCAAAATAATGAAAATCATGAGATCATTTGAGCTGGAAGGGCCCTCAAGGATTATCCAGCTCTCCTGCCTCTTTTACAGAAAACTGAGGCCCACAGAGAGGTGACTCAGCCAAGGTCACCTAGCTAACAACTGGCAGAGCTTGGGTTTGACTGGATTTCTCTGGCTCTGAGTCCAGACTTTTTTCTACTCTATGGCTTTTAAGCAACAATAACACCTGCCTCTAAGCAGGTCACCCCCAGAGACCTGTAGATGCTTGGTCATTATAGTCATTGCCCTGGGCAGGGCTCCCTGGCACATGTTGTCTCTAGCATGGCATCTTGGTATGCCCCTCCTGGTGAAACTCTCGTACTTGGATTCCTTGTTGTTGCTATTATGCTATTTTATGATTTGATGGAAAGAGTCCTATCTTTTTAGTCACAGAATCATAGACTTAGAGCAGGAAGGAATTGTAGAAGCCACCTACTACAACCCTCTCACTTTATACATGAGGAAACTGAGACTCAGAAAGATTAATTAGTTTGCTTGAGGTCATATAACATAGGTTAAGTGTTGTTATTCCATCATTTTGTCATGTCTGACTCTCTTCTTGACTTCGTTTTTTTTTTTTTTTTTGCCAAGATACTAGAATGGTTTGCCATTTCTTCCTCTAGCTCATTTTACAGATGAGGAAACTGAGGCAAGCCAGGTTGTGTTAGCCAGGGCCACACAGCTAGTAAGTTTCTGAGGCCAGATTTGAACTCGGGAAAATGAGTCTTCCTGACTCGGACACCAGCATTCTATCCACTGTGCCCTGTCTGTCCTTAGGTTAAGTTGCAGAGCTAGTTATCACAGAACCTATGACTCCAAATTCAGTGAGATTTCTCTCCTTCCACAACTCCATGCTACATCTCAGAGGACCTGAGTTCAAGTTTTGGCTCTTTCCTTACTACCTGTTTAAGAAAGTCACTTAAACTCTCTGAGTCTCAGTGTCCTCAACTATGCTCATTATTTCCTTTTGCAGGGACCCAGATCTCAGTAATGGGTGGATAGGGGAAACATCATTCAGAGTTCCTATCTTAGGAATCTAGGCGACATCTCAAGATGCAGATCTAGACCAGGGTGCCTCCCTCTGAAGATTTATGCATGAGTTCTCTCTCCAGGGTCAGAAGCACACTCTCCCTTGATACTTCCAAGTACTACTGCATTTTAAGTCCTAATGACACCATATTCTGGTATCCTTTCTCTCCTAGCACCTAGACATCATACCTCCTCTTCACATCAGCACCTTCCTTAGATCTAGATGTTTAGAAGAAACCCTTCCCCCCCCCCCCAACCCCCTTCAGTTGTTTCTTCAGGTGCTAAGAGTCCATCTGGAGGCAACATGGGTTATTCAAACTATCTAGGTCTTCAATCTCTCTACGTGTGACTGTTTTCTCTCTTACCCTTCCTTTTAAGTTTAAAGCCTTTTTTGATAAGATTTGTAAGACTCCAGGCAAACACATCTGTGCCAGCTCTTTTTAGGTGTGCTCCATCCCCAGCCTATCAACATCACATATTAAGTCATGAACCAGAAATGTGATTCCTATTGTAGTGAATACTGTCTGACCTCACTCTCTCAGCAAATGCTCTAGGGGTACCTCTAAGGGTTTGGGGTCTCTCTTTTCTTTAATGCCACCATATCAACCCCCAAACTAGGTATATTGCCCCATTGTTAATCTCTAGTGACTAGTTCCCCAGTTCCATTTAACCAATTAACACCAATTAACTTTTACAAATGGGCATTTACTTCAAAGATATAATAAGGATGGAAGTTCAAACACCACCCCACTCCCCATACTTCAAGGGCACACTCTCCCTTATGCAACCTTGGTCACTGGTAAGTGCATTCATTCTTATAGTTTATGTCCAAATTTGTTTGAATGAATTTTCATTTTGGCTACCTTTGGGCTAAGGTGACTTCTTAGGGCATCAGTTAGGCTGGTTACAAAACATGACATAGACTTCATTCCTAGACTCTCAGACATCCTGTCCCTCACTTTTGAAGTTCACAAGGTCTGAAGTGACAATATCTTTCCCATGAAACAAACATACAAATGTCAAAACAAAGAAACAAGAACCTTCCTCATTGGTCTATATGTTGGTCTCAGATTGTCCTTGATAATGTCGTCTCTCTTCTCTCCCTGGAATGCCAAAAGCCAAGAAGTAGTCAATAGAAAGGAAGTCAAACCAAGGAAGGAACTAGGTCAACTAGTGTCTTTGAAATCCACCCCCTTTTCTAGTTATACATCCACAGAGTAAAATAGGCTCATTTTTATCATGTGGCCAGCAAAACAGCACTGGTTACAGGATGTCTGTGTATGCTCTAGAACTCTCTAAGACATTTCCATTGGGAGTCATCTGGATTGTCCAGGAAGTAGGTTCCCAAGCATCATCTACATGAAGAATTGCATTGGTGGTACTCTTTGTGTCCTCACTCATTACTGGGCATTCTCAGAACCAATCTTTTTAAGCAGCTGCTACTCCTCAAAGCTTCCTCTCTCCTCCACAGCCCTCACTTTCACCATCATCACTGATCAAAATGCCCCGTAGTTCTTACATTTATTGCTCAAAACTTCATTATTCCTAGGAATGCTTTCCAGGGTCCGTCTCACGGGATTCCACATAAATGATCAGAAATGGGTATAAGTCTTTCATTTGATAAGGAAGCTCATTGTTTCGTATATGTGTATGTATCTATGTATATATGTGTAGGTGTACACAAACACACACACACACACACACACACATCGAATAACTAGATCAACCAGAGTCCTCCAACACATGGCTCTGAACAACAGTGGATCTATGCTTTCTCAAGGCCCCCATCTTTATCTTAAAAGTAATGTGTCACTCCTTTCTCCTTTTCCTTTCAACACCTCTCCCATTCCTTTCTCTATTCATACTCACACACCCTAATTCTTACTCTCACTCTCAGCCTTTCCCCAGACATGCTCCATCAAACACTTACTCTCATTCCCATAGAAAACTCCCACCCCTTGCCTCTCCCTAATTCTCTTTGGCCAAGTTGTAAGAGTAATTTTCTCTCATCAGCCTCTTCCCACCCTTCTCCAGGGCCCCACTGGGTAGTCCCCTGGAGAGAAGTCTCTGATTTCCCTTTCCTGTGACGTTTGCTCCATCCAGAATTCTATCACAAACATAGGCGATGTGTCTCCTTTCTGCCCTTCCAGTTGAGAAGTAATAAGATGGGGGTCTTTCCTGAAAGATAAGGGTACTCCTTGGGGAAAAAAAAGCTATAGGGTATTTAGTTGTGACCTACAGCGGATGATTCCTTCTCTGTTACTTACTAACTGACTTACCTCAAACAAGCCACTGAATTTCTGTAGTCCCAGTTTCTCCATTTATAAAATGTGAATGTTAATATCTGCCCTGACTATCTTGTAGGTTTGGTAAAGGGCTAAAATGCCATCACCATTATCATTAGAAAGATCCCTTTGGGGCCCACCTTGGAATTCAGCAGGGCTATTGAAGGAAGCAGATAAGGGCTGGAAGGTTAAGAAATAATAACAGACCTCCCAGATAGACAGGGCCTAGATCCCATTCCTGTCCAGGACTGTATTTGCTGCCGCTTTGGTCTTACTAAATTTCCTCTGGTGAAGTACATCCCATGATTACCATAGTAACTAGAGCTAAAAACCTACTTTCTTGCCCACAGTTGTTGGATTAAGACTTCATTTGCAGAGCTGCCCATTTTGGGAGGAAATACCAGGTACCTATTCCATAGGCCACAAATCCCATTCTCTGAAGGGAGGGACACTGGTACGCCCCCCAGGAGGCCAGCATAGGGCAGGCAGATGGCCTCTGTTTTGATTTTTGGAACTAATGGGCTATGACTCATAACCACAGTGACTTCAGTAGAAACCCAGGCTTCAAGTCTCAGTAGGGAATGGGGGTGGTGGGGGGTTATTGCTGTGGTAACTAAGTACCACTCAGCTGAGACAGCAGAATTTGGTAATGCTAATGTAATAGTGATTCTCTTAACTCCCACAGTCTGAAGGCCAGGTATGTTATATTTATCCCCTTCCCCTGGGGTTTTCCCATACCTTTAGCAGATTGGGGAGCCTCTCATTTCTGCCATTGGCTCAAGACTCCATTGATAGCATTCCTTCCATTTTGGGGGAACCAAGCACCCCAGTTCCATTTTAATACTTAACAGTCAGAGCAGCTTTTACAAAGGAATATTTTTTTTTCCTGGTGGGGCCATGGGGGTTAAGTGACTTGACCAGGGTCACACAGCTAGTAAGTGTCAAGTGTCTGAGGCCGGATTTGAACTCAGGTCCTCCTGAATCCAGGGCCGGTGCTTTATCCACTGCGCCACCTAGCTGCCCTCTACAAAGGAATATTTAATTAAAAGGTGTAGCAACAACCAGAACAAACATTCCATCCTGACCCCTCTGAGAAAGAATTTCCCCTGATACCACCTTGGTCTCTGGAAAGGGGAGGGGGTCTAGTTTTACAGCTTAATTCAATTCCTGAGTAGCTTTAGTACCATCAAGCTTCAAGTCCAAATCTTCCCTTGGACTTCTGTGCAGAGACTCTGGCGTCTTAGGGCTTCCCTGCTGGAATGGTCACAACACTCAGCCTGGAATCCTGGGACACACAAAGCTGCAACAAGTTGAGCCCTTCATCCAGGACTATACACTCCCTGTGCCTGGAACTTAAAAGGTCAAACAAAACAAGACCAACACTGCTCCTCCCCCCCCCCCCCACCTCCCTGGAGCCACAGGGCCTAAGACAAAGGGGAAGATGGACTTTTACTCACCCAGTTTCCTGCATGGTATTGTGATGTTTAAAATTATATGGAGTTGCCCTATTTCTGTCCCAAGTTTTAGGGAAACATAGCTTGGGTTTCTAATATATAGCTACTTAGAAATTAGAAGCTACTGTATCACTTTGGGGCATTAAGCATTTATTAAAGCATATTAAATATTAGTAAAGAGCAAAATGCCACCTCTTCTCAAGCCAGTCTAGTCCATTTCTGGACTGCTATAATTGTTAGGATGGTTTTCCTTGACTCCAATCCTCAATCCTCCAATTCTGACTCTTTGCTCAGAAAGATCAGAAGGCCTACCTAGGAAAGAGGGGAGAGAGAATAATCCGAGTCCTACCTCCTTGAGTGTTAAAAGCCAAGCATGTGGGGGGCAGCTAGGTGGCAGGGAGCAGCTAGGTGGCGCAGTAGATAAAGCACCGGTCCTGGATTCAGGAGGACTTGAATTCAAATCTGGCCTCAGACACTTGACACGTTCTAGCTCTGTGACCCTAGGCAAGTCACTTAACCCTTACTGACCTGCCCCCCCCCCCAAAAAAAAAAAGCCAAGCACACATGTGCAAGCCCGTAAGCTTTCTATGGTCAGGAGCAGAGGTGGCCCTTATACACTGCTCAAAGCTAATTGGCTAGCATCATTCAAATCTATTGGTTCACTGGACTTGAGGGTGGTCCAGCACAGTATGTGCTGATGTCAGAGTATGGAGGGCAGACCCTTTGAGGGGAGAAGCTTTCAGGTAGGTATGGTTTTGAATGAGGTAACTTCCTGTAGGTAATCAGCAAGGTCATTTTACATTTCCCTTGAAATTCTCCTGACTCTGGGCTGGCCTTAAGAAAGGTCAGGCCAGGTTCTCTGGGTCTCATAGAACCTCATTATTTTCTCACAGTACCCATGCTGTGGGTGAATGAAACCTTTACACCTGGATGGTGAGGTGTGTGTATGTAAGGGAGGGGGAGAGAAGAGAGAGAGGGAGAGAGAGAGAGAGAGAGAGAGAGAGAGAGAGAGAGAGAGAGAGAGAGAGAGAGAGAGAGAGAGAGAGGAGGTGGTGGAGAGGAGAGGAAAGAAAGCAAAGGGGAGAGGAGGAGGGGAGAGCTACAGAGAAACAGATCAAGTGACTGTCCCAGTCTGGTCAAAGAGCTGCTACACTCAGAAAAAATGAGTCCCATCTTTTCTTTTCCATGAACTGGGGGTTCTCCTTGGAGGTTGTTAATTTCCTTTTAGAAAATATAGACAATCTACTTCCAACAGAGACCATAAAATTAAGATTTAGAGCTAGAAGGGACCTTAGGGATCCTTGACCCTTCATTCGACAGATGAGTCTATGGGTTTTAGAGAAAGAGCTGAGGCCCAAAAGGATGAAATGATTTCTCCAAGGTCACATAAACAGTAAAGATCAGAGCCCAGATCCACAGCTGTCAAATTCAGGTATGAGCTCTCTGTTCTCCCAACTTAGAAATGTTCTGCAGAGAGAGAGAGGTCTGTCTTCTCCACCCATAACCCAGACTCGGCCAACTATCGGGTTGCCCAACCATTAATGAATTTTTGTGATTATTGAATTTTTCTCTCATGCTGAACAGCAGAGTCTACAGTTCTCCAAAGGAAAAGTTGAAGCCAAGGGGTTTCCCTAATGGTATGAACACAGCATGAGTCCTCCTAACGAATGATTATGACCTTAATTGAAAACGTCTCTTAGACCAATGTCTAAATCAGGCCAGTTTATTTCCTCCCTGGAGCTGGGCAGGGTTCTGAGCCTTCTGCACATGGATATGTACTTCCAGTGTCAACTCATTATACTATTTGCTGGGATGTAGAGTGAGTCTCCCATAAGTGCCTTTGAGGGCAGGAATTGTTTCATTTTTGTCTTTGTATTCCCAGCACCCAGAACAAAGTAGCAATTAAATGTTTATTGTATGAATGAATGAATAAATGAATCAATCAATCAATCAATGAATCAATCAGATTCTTGAGTGACTGACTTGTGTTTACTCTGTCTGTATAAACTCTTGATTAACCACATGGAACACTGACCTGGATAATCTAAAATGGCCAGGACAAGCCAGGACCATGGTTTCCTGTATGAGGAAGATGATTGCTTATGTAGGCATAACTTTCTGGGTCTGTTCCTCATAGACTCCCTCATATCATTTTTACTAAATTCATTTGTAAGCTCTTTGACTCCCAGATCTACCCCATTCTTCAGAATCGTAAGGGTCTTCTGCTTAATCAGGACTTACAGAAATTGAGGGTTGGAATGGACTTCAGTGGCTTTCTTGTCCAACCCGCAGAGGTACTGAATCTCCACTGTGGGTATCCAACTTCTACTCAGAGATCCCCCATGGAGAAGAATGCCACCTCTTCTTGAGGCAGTCTACTCCATTTCTGGACTGCTATAATTCTTAGGATGGTTTTCCTTGACTCCAATCCTCAGTCCTCCAATCCTGATTCTTTGAAAGTTTCTCTCAGACTTTCTGAGGTCATAGGTTTTACTACCAGCTCTTTTCTTAGATTTAGTAACTTTCTTCCTTTGTAGATAGATAGCAGATAGACTTAGGCAGTCTTTTCCTTGTCCTACCCTTTTTAGTTTAAAGCTCTGTGGTTCCAAGAAGCTATAGTAAGCTTAGCAGACAAGCATTCTGATAAAACCAACTCATGAGAAGGGCTAGACCAGGCTGAGGATAACTGAAAGGCCTCAGACCCATTGGTGAGGTAAGAGGATGACTACCCCTGGTTGAATGGGTGGATGAGAACAATTTGTTCTTCTGGCCATGAAGGAGGCTGAAGCAGGTCTTCTGGAGTACTTAGAGCTTGGTCAGACAGTGAATTCACCAAGATCATCTACTGCATCCCAGGCTATTCCCAGTTATGATGACCTTTGTCTTGGCATTGGACTTCAGTGGCTCTGGAAGAGAGAGAGTAAGGCTGACAGCTTTGTGCAATTCTGCTTCACTTAAATCCAATTCACATGCAAATTGTACCATTTCACAACTCCACCAAAAATGTATTAGTGTATGTATCAATCCACTCCCCCCCCCCCCAACATTGCCTATTGCCATTTTTTTGGTCATCTTTGACAATTTGCAGGGTGCGTGGCAAAATCATAGGTTTATTTTGATTTATATTTATCTTATTATTAGCAATTAGGGTATTCTTTAATATTGTTATAATACTTGGAAATTCTTCTTTTGAAAACTTCATATACTTTGACCACTCATCTATTGGGGAATGACTATTAATTTAGTAACTATTTGGTTTGGAAGCCAAACCCTTTTAAAAGTAATTTGATTTGTTTCCCCCATTTGACCATTCCCCCCTTTTTATCCTAGCTCCATTTATTTTGAAAAGCTTCTATAAAGTTTTTCCGTTTTATGTAAGCAGTTATCTATTTTATCTTTATAATTGCTTCTATTGCTTGTTTGGTTAAGAATAATAAATCTCCTAGGAGGCAGCTAGGTAGCACAGTACATAAAGTACTGGCCTTGGATTCAGGAGGACCTAAGTTCAAATCCGGCATCAGACACATGACACTTACTAGCTATTTGACCCTGGGCAAGTCACTTAACCCTCATTGCCCTACCAAAAAAAAAAAAAAAGAAAAGAAAAAGAAAAAAACCCAGAATAAATCTCCTATCCATAGCTGTGAAAGGTATGTGATCTGTTTCTTTTCTAATTTTTTATAGTATGATCTTTAAATATTAAAGGCACAAATCCATTTAAAATGTGTTATGGAATGTGGTGTAAAGTATTGATCTAAGCCTAATTTCTGCCAGACCACTTTCCAGCTTTCCCAGTAATTAAGGAGTTTTTTCCTAGGTAATTAATACTTTCCACTTTATCAAACACTAGCTTATTGAGTTCTATTATTTCTGATTCTCCCTTGTCTTCTATTTTTTTTAAACCGACATCAGATTTCGTTGTTGTTGTTGTTGTTGTTTTTGTTTTAGTGAGCAACTGGGGTTAAGTGACTTGCCCAGGGTCACACAGCTAGTAAGTGTTAAGTGTCTGAGGCTGGATTTGAACTCAGGTACTCCTGACTCCAGGGCCCGTGCTCTATCCACTGTACCACCTAGCCACCCCAACATAAGATGGTTTTGATGACTGCTACTTTGTAATACAGGTTGAAGTCTGGAAGTGCTATTCCCTCTTCATCTCTGTTTCTTTTAATCATTTCCCTCGATATTCCAGATCTTTTGTTTTTTTCCAAATGAATTATTATTATTTTATCAAATTATATAAATTACCCCATTTGGTAATTTGATTGGTATAGCATTAAAAGTGTAAATTAACTATGATAGGATTGTCATTTTTATTATATTGACATGGCCTAAATGCACTGAATATTCCTCCAGTTATTTAAGTTCCCAATTTCTTTGTAATTAAATCTATAAAAGTATTTTTTGTGCTTTATAGGCTGATCCCCAGATTTATGCATTTTGTGGTTATTTGGAATGATATTTCACTTTCTATTAAAGTTCTTGGGTTTTTAATTATTTGGATTTTTGGGGGGTGTTTAATTATTATGTAGAAATGTTTATTTTTTTTTGGAGAGGTTATTTTGTAGACTGCAACTTTGCTAAAGTTATTGTCACAATTAGTATCTTTACTGATTCCCTAGGAATTTCCAAGTATACTAACATATCATCAGCAAATAGGGATGGCATTACGTCTTTTTTACTTATCTTTATGTCTTTATTTCTTATGTCTTATTGCTGTTGCTAATATTTCTGGATCTATACCAACTAATAGTTGGGAGAGTGGACATCCTTGCTTCACTCCTGTATTTACTGGAGAAGATGTTAATCTATCCGCATTGCACATGATGCTTGCTTTTGACTTTAGATAGATGCTTTTAAGGCTATTATTTATCTCACCTTTATTAAATCTATTTTTTCTTTACTGTGACCTCCAGTCCATCTATCTATTGGTATATTTCCAAGGGCATAACCTCCCATTTGACTTTATTTTCTTCCCTTTCTAGTATTGACTTTGTGGTTAACTAATTCAACTTTTTATGATCTTTTACTCTCAGTACCTTGTCCCTTTTCTCATTTTGTTGCTCATGCTTTGCCAAATCTTAGCACTAGATTACCCCTAGTGATCATAAACCTTATTCCCTTCCTTGTACTCTTTGAGCCACTGTACACTGGCCTTATTGCTGTTCCTCATACAAGACACTCCATTACTGAACTTATTGTCTTCCATGTCTGGAATGATCTCTTTCCTTATCTCTGCCTTTTGGATCCCTTGCTTTGTTTGAATCTCAGTTAAAAATCTTCTGCAAGGAGCCTTTTGCAGTACCCTCTTATAATGCTAGTGCCTTTTCTCTGATATTACCTCCAGTTTATTCTGTATAAATCTTGTCCATACATAGTTGTTTGCATGTTAGCTCTCCCATTCGATTTTGAGCTCTTTGAAGGCAGGAACCGTTTTTGCCTTTCTTTGGAAAGCTGGCATTTAGCACAGTGTCTGTCACAAAGAAGGCACTTAACAAATGCTTGTTGACTCACTGACTTATCCCTACCATCTACCTCCTCTGTTACCTATTCATATGCTACTGAATTGTTTTGGAAGGAGTCATATAATTCTGCTGCCTACAAATTTATATTTCTTCATGTTGGCCTCTCACTATGGTAAGGCAGTTCTTTTGCTTTTCTTTAACTATGTTTCCTATCCCCCATGTCAGCTTTTATAAGCCTTTTCTCTGAGGTCTCTGAGGAGGTGGCCTGTCATCATCTGCTCTACTTTACCTTTGATCCTAATACGTTTATCGTCCTTCAGCAAATTGACCTACAATCGTCCCTTTCTCTCTCCCATCTTCACTCTCCATATCTATTGGCTTCTTTCCTGTTGCCTACAAACATGCCAATGTCTTCCCTATCCTTTCTTCTTTTTATTATTATGAATGAAAAGCATTAACAACCACAGACAATTCTTTATGCAAAAAGAATAGAAAGAAGGATTATGTAGGATACTTTGAATCTATAATGATGATGGTGGTGGTGATGGTGATGAAGATAATAGCTAACATTTATATAGCGACTACTATGTGCCAGGCTCTTTACAATTATTATCTTATTTGATCCTCATTTACAACCCTGAGAGAGGAGTATGATTGTTTTTGCTATTTTACAGACGAGAAAACAGAGACAAAGAGAAGTCGAATGACTTGCCCAGGGTCACATAGTTAGTATCTGAGGCTAGATTTGAATTGAGATCTTTCTGATTTCAGGCCTAACATTCTAGCACTGCATAATTTTTAAATTATGCATTGAATTTAACACAATACTTCAAACATTTCTTTGCTTGTCCTTATTCCCTTCAGAACTTCCTTCTATTATTTTTTTGTTTATTGAAACTGTCTTATTAACATTTAGTCACTATCGCTATCCCTGAAACTCTACCCCATGCCTTTCTGCTCCTCTCCCCCCCAAATAAATCCTTGCCTTTTTAACAAATAAGAAGAGTCAAGAAAATCAAATCTATACATTAGCCATATATGAAAATATTTCTCATTCTGTACTTCTAGTCCATCACCTTTCTGCCAAGAGACGGGAGGTAGGTTTCATCATCAAGCTTCTGAAGTTAGGATTGGTCATGGCATTGATCATTGTTCTTAAGTTACAGTTGTTTTCCTTTATAATATTGTAGTCATTGTGCAAATTGTTCTCTTGTCTCTTCCTACTTTACTCTTCAACAATTTATAGGGGTTTGCTCAGGTTTTTCTGAATCCATCCTTTTGTCTTTTCTTATAATACAAAAATTTTTTCATTACCTTCATATACCATAAGTTGTTTAGTCATTTTCCAATTGGTGGACACCAGTCTTGCTTCTAATTCTTTGCTACAACAAAAGTATTGCTAGAAATATGTTTCTATATATGGGTACTTTCCCCTTTTCTTTGATTCCTTTGGGATATATGTTTAGCAATGGTCTTGGAGAATTAAGGGTTATGCAGTTTAGTGAATTTGGGAATATAGTTCCAAAATTGCTTTCAAGAATAGTTGGGTCGGGGCAGCTAGGTGGCACAGTGGATAAAGCACTGGCCTTGAATTCAGGAGAACCTGAGTTCAGATTTGGCCTCAGACACTTGACACTTACTAGCTGAGTGACCCTGGGCAAGTCACTTAACCCCAATTGCCCCACCAAACCTCACCCCCCCCAAAAAAAAGAATAGTTGGGTCAGGGGCAGCTAGGTGGTACAGTGGATAAAGCACTGGCCCTGGATTCAGGAGGACCTGAGTTCAAATCCAGCCCTGGACACTTGGCACTCACTAGTTGTATGACCCTGGGCAAGTCATTTAACCCTCATTGCCCTGAGGGGAAAAAAAAAGAATAGTTGGGTCAAAGCTGTGCCTACCTTTTGATCCAGAAATACCCCTACTAGGTCTGTATTCCAAAGAGATCATACAAAGAAGAGAAGGACCTACATGTACATAAATATTTATAGTATCTCTTTTTGTGGTGGAAAAAAAATGGAAATGGGGGGATGCCCATCAATTGTGGAATGGCTAAACAAGTTGTGGTATATAATTTTGATGGGATACTATTGTGCTATAAGAAATGATGAGCAAGAGGGTTTCAGAAAAACCTGGAAAGCCTTAAATGAACTGGTTCAAAATGAAGTGAGCAGAAACAAGAAAATATTATACATAGTAATAACAATGTCGCATGATAATAAGCTATGAACTTCTTCTCAGCAATATAATAATCCAAGACAATTCCAAAGGACTCATGATGGCAAATGCTATCCACATCCAGAAAAAGAACTGATGAAGTCAGTATAAATGCAGATAGGAGCATACTATTTTAACTTTCTTTATCTTGTTTGTGTTTTTTTCCCTTTTGGTCTGTTTCTTCTTTTACAACATGACTAATATGGAAATAGATTTTACATGATTGCACATATATAATCTATTTAAAATTCTTACCATCTTAGGGAGGGAGGAGGGAGAAAATTCAGAACTCTAAAATTTAAAAAAATGTTAAAATTGTCTTTATATGTAATTAGAAAAAAATACTATTTAAAAAGAGAACAGTTGGATTAATTTATAGATCCACTAATGATGTGTTTGTGTGCCTCCTCTCCCACATACTTTGCATTTGACATCTTTGCTAATATGATGGGTGTTTGATAGAACTTCAGGGTTGCTTTAATTTACATTTCTTATTGCTAGTGATTTTGGGTCTTCCCTAAATCTTTCACTTGACCCTGTTATCCCCTCGGGTTTTCTGTCTTATTATTGTCTTCCTTTTCCAGTCAAACTCCTGGAAAAAGTAATTTATACTCACTGTCTCCTCTTCTGCTTCCTTCACTCTTTTCTCAACCCCTAACTTCTGGCTCCTGGCTTCATCATTACCTGAAATTTCTCTTTCCAAGGTTAGCAATGATTTTTAAATTTCCAAATCTAGGGGCTTTTTCTCGGTCTTCAGCCTTCTTTAACTCTCTTCATTTGGCCTATTGACTCTCCTCTCTTACTGGATACTCTATCTTCTCTGAATTTTCATTATTCTCTCTTGGTTCTCCTCCTACTTATTTGGCTGCTCTTTCTCAGTGTCCTTTGCTGTTCTGCTGCTTCTGTTAGCTCAGGACCTGGAGTCAGGAAGACCTGAATTCAAATTCAGCCTCAGATACTTCCTAGCTGTGTGACCCTGGGAAAGTCACTTAACCTCTGATTGCCTGACAAAATAGATCCACTGGAGAAGGAAATGGCAAACTACTCCAATATCTTTGGTAAGAAAACCCCAAATGGGTTCACAAAAGGTCAGACATGACTGAAAAATAACTGAACAACAACCTCTAACTTTTAGTGAACTTATAGTGTACTTGGACTACCTTTTCTCTATAGTCTGATCAGTGTTTATGGCTTCAATTATCATCTCTATTCAGATGACTTTTAGATCTACAAGCCTAGCTCATCTGAGCTTGAGTCCCCTATTGCCAGATATCTATTAGATGTTTCCAAGTGATGTTCTGTAGGTATTTCAAACTCGACATGCTTATTGATTTGTTGATTGGTTACGGCTCTCTAGAGCTATCCCCTGCTTTGAGACAGGAACTAGCAAGGTTCTTCTTGACTTTTAAATCTATCTTTTAGAGTTTGTTTCAAACACCATCTCTCCCAGGAAGCTTTCCATAATTCCTCTGGTCAGTAATGACTTTGCCCTTCAGACTTCACATAACATTATATTCTGCAACTATTCTCCAATATATTCTCCAATGTACTTTAATCGGTTTTACTGTTGTCTTCTATTTTATACTACAGTCATTTCTCCTTATCCCCCACTCTTCCAACCACCCCTGCCTTGTAACAAAGCAAAACATGTCATTAAAACCAACCAAGTCAGTGAAAGCATAAGAGTGTACGTATACCACAAGCCACATATATAGGCCTCTACCTCTCCATCAATCAGAGAAGTCTTTCACTATCAATTATCTGGAAAGAGTGTTCATTGCAAGTAATGAGATTTTGATGAGTTTAATTTTGCTGTTTATATCCAATGTACTTTCCATGTAATATTATATATTTTGGGGATATGTATTACTGTTGTACCCTTAATAAATTGTAATCAATTTAGGAGCCAGGAAAATCTCTCTTGTACATCTTAACTTGTACATCTCCCCCTGGCACCTAGAACACATGGGGAAGCATGATGATAGTGAAAAGAGCTGTGAACTTGGAGTCAGGAGAGAATTAGGTTCAAATCTTGGCTTTGACACTTACTAGCTGTGTGACCCTGGGCAGGTCACAACCTCTCTGAGCTTTAGTTTCCCCATCTGTGAAATGAGAATAACGATTATAATAGCTAACATTTATATAGCTCTTGAAAGTGGCTCCACATGTGTGATGGGGTCTGTACCCCATAGAGCATACTTGGAAGTAAACCTATATGAAGCATCTCAGGGGGAGCACATGCATCTTAGCACTGAAGAGTTTGAGTTTTAAGGTAACAAATTGGATGCTCAGCAGGAAGACCTGCTGACTTACCAGAGCATTATATAGGATTTTTTTTTTTTGGCAGGGCTATGGGGGTTAAGTGACTTGCCCAGGGTCACACAGCTAGTAAGTGTCAAGTGTCTGAGGCTGGATTTGAACTCAGGTCCTCCTGAATCCAGGGCTGGTGCTTTATCCACTGCGCCACCTAGCTGCCCCCATTATATAGGATTGATCTGTCCTTAAGTTATCTCTGTTTTGCTATCTTCCTGTATTCAAATAGTATCAGGACAGGCCAAGCCTCTCCCTGAAGGGATAGGGGACTTTCCCCAACCTTACAGTATGGTATCTGTAAGCACATGACAACTAAAGCACATCTCAACCAGTCGATAACATTTATCAAGTGCCTACTCTGTGCCTGGCACTCTACTTCGTATTCAGGAGAGAAATATAAAAAAGAAAGATAGTCCTTGCCCTCAAGGAGCGTACAATTGAATGGGGGAAAGACAATACACACAAGAAATTTGAAAAGAAGGAAAGGATAAAGAAGCTATCTGTTCTTGGTGGAGGAGTTAAAGAATAGCCCACGGGCAATAAAAAGATGACTGGTCTGGGCTCCATCCTTAAATTAAGATTTTGGAGCTCATCACTTCGCCCTCTAATTGGAAGAGCAGAGGGTACTGATAAGGTGTGAATACCAAGGGTGATTCAATGTTGAAGAAGATGATGTTTCCCAATGATGAAGTTCCTGGGGCGTGATGGAGAAATAAAAGGAGTGAAGCTGGTGAGTCTCAGAGTGGATAATAGGGAGAGGGCTGCCATTTCTGTTTGTATTTCTTTCTTGAGCACAGATGACCAATCCACAATTCTAAGATGGCTTGGAGAAATCCCTATGAGTTTCAGAGGATGAAACATCCTGATTCTCGATTGGTTTAGATGCTCTCTCTAAATCCATTATGGAACTTTGTTGAGTCGAAGACAGCTACCAACAAGAGATGGAGCCCAAGACCTGGCCTGGCTTGCCAGAAGATAATCAGCTTGGAGGGTTGGACAGTTCAAAGCTGAAGTAATATGTAAAATGCTTATTCATTGACAAATATGGTAATGTTTTACATAATCATACATGTATAACCCATATCTGATTCTTTGCCGCCTCGGGGAAGAGAGAGGGGAGGGAGGGAAAGAAGGATAAAAATTGGAATCCCAAACTATAAATAAAAATGTTTATTATTTTTAAAAAAGCTTATTCATAAATCCTGCAAACTCTAATCATGTCTTGATGTTTTAACTATCAGCTTCCTGGAAGAACGTAATAACTATCAGTTACAGTTTAGAATAGCTGCAGCTTTAATTTTTCTCACAATGTGTGCTTCTGAATCTTTTGTTTAGCATGTCCGTGTTTGTAGAGGAAAGGAGCAGCTGTCCTATACCTGACCTACATTGTACATTTTGTACTTTTCTATTCCCTTCTTTTTGGGGAGACCTTTAGGTAGCATTCTATAAGATGATGACGTTGGAGTGTAAAGAGACAAAAAGTACCAGAAAAAAGCTTTAACCTTCTTTTAGGTGTCCAGGTTCCCCCAAGTCTGAAGGCATTGGTCCATGGGATGGGACAAGAGTTAAGAGGGTTCCCTGAGTGGAAAGAAGGAAGGCAAAGGGTCTCAGTCCCATCCCTGTCTTCCACAGTTTGCTATCATTACATATTGCTTCAGTTGGTGCTCACAATTCTTTAAACTGGCTGCTCTTTTTATCTCCATTTTATAGATGAGAAAACAACTTTATAGAAATTAAATGGTTTGCCCAGGGTCACACAGCCAGTAATTACCTAAGGCAGGATTCAAACCCAAATCTTCCTAACTTCAAATCTAGCATTCTTTCTATGACATGCTACCTTTTATACTTACCACCTATGTCACAAGGTGGAAATAGACCAATTATCAGCCCAGGTAGAGCATAAGAGATGAATTTAGATACACATCCTTGAGAAGTCATATCACTCTCTGTATTCTATCTTCACCTCACCCAGGATACATCCATACTTTGGCATGCATACATGCAAACACCCCTGTCCTGGGTCCTCCTCACCTCCCTACAAGTTTAGTGGCAGCTTTTGTTTTTTGGTTGGCTCTCCTTGTCCGCCGGCTGTGCTGCACACACAGACGCTGACTGAAGTGCCACTCGGCCCGGTTTGTGATAACAGCACGTGCTTGACGTGGCTCTCCCTCTCAAAGGTGGCCTTGGGTTTATGGTGAGTTTTATACAGAATATAGACTAAGCTTAGATTTAAGACTATTTGTTTTGTATTTCTACTTTCCTGTCTCTCTAATCAACATCACCTTGTAATTTCCAAACAATAAAAGCTCTAACTAGAGCCAGAGGCTTCTTCCACTTACTAGCCTGGGAGATAAATAAGGGAAAGGTTAAAGGGGGGGGGGCTAATGCTCTAGTATCCAATTTTAAATCTCACAGTTTCCTTCCATATATGAATAACTGCTTTACATATAGTAAACTTCCACAAATGGGGGAGTGAGAGGTCTTCAGAGTTTGAAAAATCAGATTAGAACTTTCTTGGCTTAAGTTAGGGGCAGAAAAATCAGTGGAGTGGAGTTGGATCCAGGAAGTGGAGAAGGAAAAATGGTAATGATGTACTTTGCAAAAAAACGTTTGTCAGAGCCAGGATTTCACTATGCTCAATTCTCTTTGTCTAACAATCAATCAATCAACAAGAGTGTGGGATAAAAGAGAAAGAGCAAAGCAGCCAGTCCTAAAAAAGGTGGTAGAGTTTACCTGTGGGAAAATGAAAAATACTTGAGATCCAGAGATAACTTGTACCAGCTCTAGACTGCAGAAGCTGATAGATGAATTGCTAAGAAGTTAGCCCTCGAGGGACTTCGAACACAGATGTACAATTGGGTGTGTGTGTGGGGGGGGGGTGTAGGGGGAGGAAGGGCTCTTTTAGGCCTGGGAAACAAATTGTCTTCACTTTGCAGAAATATGGGCGAGGAGGGCATGAAGATGAGAAAAGGATTGTTCTGTAGTGTTAGCAGTCGCAGGGAGAAGTTAGCCCTGGTATGGGGGAGTAGGACTGAGCCCAGCTGGCTTCCAGGGAGAACTCCAGGTCCTAGGAATGCATTTATAATCGATCAAGCCTCTGTTATCGAAAGTATAGCATATTTTGTTTGGAGTAATCCCACCATTTTTTTTTCCTTTTAGTTACTTTGCCTAGAGTTTTTTGA
This sequence comes from Dromiciops gliroides, assembly GCF_019393635.1. Classification (NCBI taxonomy): domain Eukaryota; kingdom Metazoa; phylum Chordata; class Mammalia; order Microbiotheria; family Microbiotheriidae; genus Dromiciops; species Dromiciops gliroides. The sequence goes on along the minus strand of NC_057863.1, from coordinate 417,232,587 downwards.
GAATGCAAGCAAATGAAAGTACAAACGAATAATTTGTTTAAAGATTAAAAGACTTTGTTGTTGTTTTCATAAAGTAGGACCGTTTTTCGAAATCTATTCAACCCAAAACATTCTGAAACAGAATGGATTGAGGTTTTTGTGTAGGTTTTTTTTCTCCTCTGAAGTAATTCAGCATGGACCTGTCTCCCTCTTGTGGAATTAATTTAGCAAGTTTCTTTCTGCCATCCAGTATTTTGTTAAACTATAACTGAAAGTCATCTGCTTGTCTTCCTCAAAAAACCCCAAACCAAACCAAACCAAAATATATTTACTTTATAGTCTGAAAATAAAGGATTTAAAGTATTTGATTTGAACCACCTAAAGGTAGAAAAAATATAGTACGAACATTTTATTTTACTTCCCTGGTTCCAAAGAAATTCTTGTCAGTATGATTCAATGTTTAAAGATTTAATATTACCATAAAAATCACTTCATCTTTACATCAGGTTTTTAAAAGAAATCATTCACTTGTTATGTATGAAACTGGTTATAACTCTTTTTAAAAAACAGAGATGGAATGATAAAGGCTTATAAAAATGTATAAGGAAACAGACGTGATGAGATTAATTGACTTGCTTTAGGTGATTGCTCAAGTCAGGACTGAACTATTTAGCTTCAGCTTCAAAATCAGACATAATGTTTTTCTTTTAGAAATTTACTTGACTATATTTTATTTTGTAAGTTTTATTGATACCTTTTAAAAGCATTGCTTTTATTGACAAATAATCATTCATTACCTCTACCCTCCTTTGTTTTTTTATTTTATTTTATTTTGCAGGGCAATGAGGATTAAGTGACTTGCCCAGGGTCACACAGTTAGTGTCAAGTGTCTGAGGCCGGATTTGAACTCAGGTCCTCCTGAATCCAGGGCCAGTGCTTTATCCACTGCACCACCTAGCTGTTCCCTCTACCCTCCTTTGTAAAAAATTATAGTGAAGTGTCACTGGGAAATAGGTGGTGGTGGTGGGGGGTCCTTATGTATTCCTCTTTAAAGAATTACAACACAATCCATTTAGAGCAAAATTCAAGGGGAGAAAATGGCTTAGAGACAAGATCCTCTGAGACACCTTTCTCATACAACAGAAGAAAGTCAAAAACTTTTATAAACCATAGATGGGGTGACCACCTGACAATGGAAAGTCAAAGGGAAAGCTTGAATGAGGGGTGGGATGGGAAAGGCTTCAATGAGGGGTGGTGGTCTTGACTTCTGGAGTAATCTCTGTCCCCTGGTGCAGATCAGGCAGTAGCCATGCCTAATGGGCTTATCTCCCTTACTTCTTAGGTGTTTAGTTTAGCTTCTCAAGGAGAGTTACCCCAGATCCATATGAGAAGGAAAACAAATCCATTATTGGCCATGCCTGATAACATATGCCCAATTCTGCACCTATAGTTCACCACCTCTCTCCCAAGCACATGCTTCACCATCAGTCTGAGGAAATCAACACTGGTGATGGCATTAATCAGAAGACTTACTTTCAGTGTTGTTTTCCTTTATATTGTTATGTAAATTGTTTTCTTGGTTCAGTTTACTTTTCTTCAGTTCATTCAAATCTTCATAAGTTTCTTTGAATTCTTCATATTTTTGTTTCTTCTGTTGTAATAACATTCTGCTTTATTTATATAAGAATTAATCAACAAATATTTATTAAGTGCTTTCTGTGAAGTAGGTTTTATAGAAGTCTTGGGTAAATAAAGACAAATGTGAAACAGTGCCTGACTTCAGGGAGATTACATTCTCCCCTCACCCCCAGGTCATTTAACAATTTTCATAATAAGGTCAGAAGTTATCAATAAAAGTATGGCCATTTGGTCATCTTTCTCAGACCAAAGACCCCTAATGATGGTGGGGTCACAGTTATATGCCCTTTGAAGAGGAGGTGTTCCTGAGGATTGCCTAATTACCTCTGATTGGTTAAATAAAATGGGAGGTAGGCTATCTTGGGGTATGTGACTTAGGTCACTCAAATCTTGGTCAAAGAGACATCAATTTCCATATCATGTCTCTTGATAATAGGAAGAACCAGCATTTCCCCAAGTCTTGTCTAAGCTAAAACAATGAGCAGGAATATACCCATTAGCCCAAACTTAGAATTTCTTTTTCTCTCTGGTTAGATCTTGGCTTGGCTAAATCTCTAAGAGAAATTTCCCACACTGGTTGGTTTCTGGATGAGAAAGTAGAAAAGGGGAAGAACCTTGGTCCTAATGCAATAATTAGTTATTAAATATAAGAGAGAAATCTCCATTTCTCACATTCCCCCATTTGATTCTAGTTGAGACATGAAGTGAAGTAGATTACATTCTTTTTTTGTTTGTTTGTTTTTGGTGGGGCAATGAGGGTTAAGTGACTTGCCCAAGGTCACACAGCTAGTATGTGTTAAGTGTCTGAGGCCGGATTTGAACCCAGGTACTCCTGACCCCAGGGTCGGTGCTCTATCCACTGCGCCACCTAGCTGCCCCAAAGTAGATTACATTCTAATGGTGAAGATGATATATATGTCAAGTTTTGCAAAATTAATTGGTTGGGAGGGCACTAATGGCTGGGGACATTAGGAAAAGATTCATGTAGATAGAATCACTTGATCTGAGTCTTGAAGCAAATCAGGAATTCCAAGAAATAGGAAGAAGTATATTCCAGACATATCATTTCCCCATTTGATGGCATCCATTTTACAATTAGCTATATTTTCCAGTGAAAAATGAGAAAGAGAAGAAAAATATTATTAAATCAGCTTTCCAAATGCCCACTTTATCATCTTGAGGGAGTAAACATTTGTTTATTTTCATTGTGTAACTCCTGTAGGAGAATTGGCTACTAGGAAATGTGTGTGAATCATTTTTTATTACTACTTACAAGGTGGTGTTAACTTGTTTTAGGAAAGGAAATGCTTTCAATTAACTATGTCAAGAATTTAATTCAACAATGACTTATTAGGGGTTACTATGTTGAAGGTTCTGTGCTAGGTGCTGAGTATAAAGAGACAAAGGTCCCTGATCTTAAGAAATTTATACTCCAGGAGGATATGATGTGTACACAAATAAGTATGTCACAGGATCAACTGTGATAGAGGCTAAAGAAGACTGTAAAAAAAAAGGGCTAAGAAATATGAGGGAGAACAGATCACTTTCATTTGGAGGAAGGTGGACCTCCCTTAGACCTAGAAGGAAGAGGAAGACTTCAACAGACAGAGATGTCAAGGCAATGTGACTGGAAAATGAGATGTGTGAGTGTACATAGAAGTGGGGAAGATGTCAGGAAGAAAATGTAGAAAATAGCTACTAGTCTCGTTTGATTAGAATGGGTTGAAAATATGAAGCAAAGTCTCTCCACTGATTAATTCTTATTAGACTTCTGATATAGAAAGTCACAAGCAATCTCTTTTTTGAATTACAAAAGCATTTATCAGGGATTCTGACATATGTAATATATATCCCAATATAGAGATAAATATATAGAGAATAATAGTATCTCTCCAACAAGTGAGTGATACATGTTATATACATGTATATAATTATATAGATACATAAAGATATATGTTTGGAATCTGTGAAGAAATATTTATAGCCCTAAAATATGTATTAATTTCTATATGTATCATAGAAATTTCCTCACACATATGTATCTGTGCTTATAAATTTCCTGATAGAAGCTATTTCAAATCACATATATGTACATATTTATGTATATATATACATGAATGTATCACTCATCTGTTGACTATAGATGCATATGTATGAATATAGTATTATAATAAACAGATATTATAATATGATTGCCATTGAATGAGTGATCTAGAAACACATACAAATGTATCACTTATTGGATAGCTAGAATTACTATATATAGTAATATATATGTATTATGACATTTAGTATATATATGCATGTTATACATGGCAATATATCATTACCACATATGGTACTATAAATATATTAGACTCATTACATATTATGGTACCTTATATATTATAGTATTATATGGTAATGTTATGTTGCAACATATATAATACTATATGGGTAATATATTTATAATTATATGGTATTAAGAACTAACAAATGAGCGATACATAGACACACATACATATAGTACAATACAAAGTGCTATTACATATATATGTAGTAATGAATGATATACAAATGATACATATATGTGTGTTTGAATACACCTACATACATAACTTTGGAATAGCTTCTCTGAGGAAATGTCTATAGACACACATACATATATGCATATATTTACATACATACAAGAATACCACTTATGTTGTGGTAATCATCCATCATAAAGTAGGTGGTCTTGCGCTAATCTCTCTGTCTTTCTTTCTGTCTCTCGGTCTCTGTTTCTCTTGCAAGGTAATGCACCACACAAACTAGCCAATGAAGGCTGAGTGGCTTTAATGGACTACCGTAGCTACATTTTTAAGTTCTGTTGGGGACTGACAATATCCATTTGGACCTTTCAAACATTGCGTTTTACAAATTTATTGACAAAGGGAAGGGAAAGGAACAAGAATTTATAGTATCTTTTATGTGCCAGGCACTATTCTAAGAGGTTCAGGGGCTTGCACTGTGTGATAAAGACAAGGACCCAACTTTGGCTACTGAGCCACAACTCAGTAGATGTCTAAAAGGAACAATCTGCTTTTCTATCACTTCACTGAGTGAGGAAGGACAGCTGAGTTTGCTCTGAAAGGCTTAGTGGAAAGGGGCAGTTGGTCTTGTTCCCACCTGGCCATGAACACCTTTTGTCTCTTTAATGTTTATTTCCAAATCTTAGGTCTATGTGTATTCCATGGCACATGTATCTAGGGCTGGCTTTGTGAAATCCAAAAGGTCAGACAGTCCTGGGAGGCATGGGAGGTATGTTACTGGAGTGGCAGTGTTTGGTGTCATGGGAACAATGTGCATTGGGAATGGATGATAGAGAGTCACATGATCCAATTGGTAACTCCAGGAATTTCAACCCCTCCTGGCAGAGAAAAATGTTAAATATGGACTCATGAAGGAATTGGTCCCTAGAGTCTAACTTAGTAACATGCCCCATCTATCAGGGAATACCCAAAAGAAGTTGTGTGAGCACTCTGTGAAGGGAGAAAGGACTTCCAGGTGTACTAGGATGTGCCTGAGTTCCCACTCAGTGTACTAGGATCAGGAAGGCAATATCTGAATAAACTCCAAGGATTGCTTCACCCTGGGATAGGGCAGAATAAACACAATAAAATGATAAAAAGGAATAACAAGATGCATTAAAAATCTGAGAGTCAATCCATAAAAGTATACTCAAGACAATTACAAAACACTCTTTAAAGTAATAAAAATGACTTAGATAATTGAAAAATATTTTTAAATGTATTGATGAAAGGAGAGACTAGTATCAGAGAGACTAATTAAGTTCTCCCATTAGTCTTGATAATGAGGGCCTCAAATCAGGTTGTAGCAATGTAAATGAAGAAGATGAAAGAGATATTTTGGACTTAATAACAGATTAGATGTAAGGGCAAGGAGAAGAGTCAAAGATAACTGATATTTTCATCCTAGATGACTGGTAGGAGAGTGTTGTTATCAATAGAAATAATAAAGGTGAAAAAAGGAAGTGGTTTTTTTAATATGCTGATTTTATTTTATTTTTTATTCATAAAATTATTTAATCATTTTCCAGTTACATATAAAAATAGTTTTCAACATTTGTTTTCATAGGATTTTTAGTTCCAAATTTTTCTCCTACTCTCCCTTCCCTCCCCACTTCCCCAAGATGGAAAGCAATCTGATATTGGTTATATACGTACAATCACATTAAACATATTTCTACATTAATCATATTGTGAAAGAAGAATCAGAACACAAGGAAATAACCTCAAAAAAGAAAAAAAACAGACCCAAAGTAGAAATAGTATAGTTCAATCTGCATTCAAACTCCACAGTTCTTTTTTCTGGATGTGGAGAACATTTTCTATCATGAATTCTTTGAAATTGTTTTGTATCATTGCACTGCTGAAAAGAGCCAAGTCTATCACAGTTGGTCATCACACAATATTGCTGTTACTGTGTACAATGTTCTCCTGGCACAATAGTATTCCATTATATTCATATGCCATAACTGGTTTAGCCATTCCCCGATAATGGGTATTCCCTCCATTTCAAATTCTTTGCCACCACAAAGAGAGCTGCTATGAATATTTTTGTACATGTGGGTCCTTTTCCCTGAGAAGAGGAAGAGTTTTAAGGGCAAGCTGACAATTCAGTAGTGAACTTGTCACATTTAAGATGTCAGCAGAACATCCAGGTAGAGATGTTGAATGGATAGTTGGAAATTCTGGACAGGAGCAGGGGAAATAGGGGTTAGATATATAGATTTGGAAATCATATACCTAGATGATAATTGAAGACATGATCATAGATAAAATTACCAAGGGAGAGAGAGAGAGAACACACTGAAGATGGGGGTGGGTGGGGAGAGCAGGGAGAAAAAGGAGACTGAAAACAAAGAAAGCAGTGCTGGAACAGGAAACAAAAGAGAGAGCAATATCATGGATGCAGCTAAATGATACAGAGTAGTCAAGTAGGTTGAAGCTACTGGTTTAGTAGTTAGAGAATCACTGGGCATTTTGTAGAGAGAAGCCAGATTTCAAGACATTGAAGAATGAGTGGTTGGTAAGAAACTGGATACAGCTAGAATATGACTATTCTTTCTAGAAGTTTACCAGTGGAAAGAAAGAGATACAGTTGAGGGCACACTGATGTTGGAGTCAGATAAAAGCGATTTACATTCTGGCTCTGCCATCCATTCACTAGCAGTGTTACTTTGGGCAAGTCCTATTTTCTCTTCTCTTTGTCTTAGTTATCTTATTTGTAAAATGAAAGTGGTTAGATTAGATGATGCCTTAAGTACAGTCCAGCTCTAAATCTATGCTTTTATAGTAGCTCAAAGGAATGGTTTTATTTTGCTTTGGATAACAGATCTAATCATGTTTATATGAAGAGGAAAAGAAAGGATCCTGAAAGGAAAGAAATGGAAGATGAGAGAGAGTGAGGGGTTAACACAAGCAAAGAGGAGAGCTGCATTATCCTCTGAGACCTTAGGAGAGGAGGACTGAATGGGTGAAAGCAGAGAATTTTGAGGTGTGGAGGAGGGGAAATGAGAGAGTTAGTTGACAGATGGCCTCAATTTTCTCATTAGGGAAGGCAATGAGGTCACCTGCTAAGAGGGGTGTTGGAGCCAGGGGTTTGAGGAGACATTTGGAACAGCTGTTGTGAGGAGTGTGATAGGGAGTCAATTAGCATTGAATAGGACTGCTAAACAGTGGTGATGCTCCACTTGAGGCTAGCTTGAAGTTGTTGTGTACCAGTCAGTTTTGTTGACATATAACTGGGCATAATCCTCCCTAACAATCTTCTTTATTTCTTTCATATGTTGTGAATTCTCCTTTTTCATTTTTTTAACCTTGTTAATTTTATTTTCCTCTATTTTGGGGGTCAGGATTAAATTAATTAATGGTCTGTATATTTCATTAGCCTTTAAAAAAAAGCTAAATTTTATTTATCCATTCAAATTGTGTTTGTTTTTAATTTTGTTTACCACTTTGAAATTCAGAATGTCTACTTTTGCATTTATTTGGTATTTTAATATTTTGTTGATTTTCTATTTTTTAAAGCTACATACTCGATTTATTAATGTTTTCTTTTTCTCTTTTGTTGATGAAATGTTTAGGGGCACAAATTTTCTCCTAAGGATTGCTTTGGAAACACCTCAAAAGTTTTGGTATATTGTTTTCATTGCTACCATTTTCTTTGAGGAAATTATTATTTCCTTGACTGACCCAATTATTTTTAGGATTTTATTATTTAGTCTCTAATTTAAATCTGAATCCTCTCTTCAAATTCTCATCAGTGGTTATAATGTGTATAGAGTATATTTAATAATTCTGTTTTTGAGTTCATAGGACCATAGATTTAGAGCTGGAAGGGACTTCAAAGGTGATCTACTCTAGCCCTCTAATTTTATAATTGAGAAAGATGAGGTCTAGAGAGGTAAAATGAATTGACCAAGGTCTTATAGATTAGTGTCAGAGGTGTGATTTAACCCTACTGTCCTCTGACTCCAGAGTCTCTTTCCACTCTACCACATAACTATGCCCTTGAACACTGTCAATTTTTGTAAAGTTGCTACAACAAGTTGAGAAATATGTATGTTCCTTGTGATTCCCATTTGTCAATTACTAGAAGACTACTATAATTTTTTCTAAAATTTTATTAGTCTTTACCTTCTTTCTTATTTATTTTTCTGTTAGATTTATTTAGACTTAAAAGGGGCCCATTAAAAAGGGCCAGTCAGCATACTGAAACTTGGAAGGATATGCAGAAAAGTCAGAGAGTCGGGATGACCGATGGTAACTAGGGAGACAAGCAGTGTAAAGACAAGAACAGAATAGGGATGCTGCATTGTTAAAATGTGTAACTATAAAGTAAAAACTCTAAGAAGAGGAAAGTGAAACAAGAGCCAAGAACATGAGTGGGATTGAATCACCAGGAGGGCAAAGAACAAGGGAAATGGGACATAGTGGAAAGAATGGTAGAAGGGCAGGAGATTGTGATTCACAATGTGTGATTTTAGAGGTGCAACAATTTGTGGTGATACTGTGGTCTAAGGCAAGATCATTCTTTGAGGTGGCCATGGAGTAGAGATGGAGATACTAGAAGAGTTGGAGGCTGGCAAATTGGATGGCATGAACCTCAAAGGAGGAAGGGTTGATGAGATTCTAGAAATAACAATGGAAATCAAAGAATCTACTTATTTATTCTTTCCAGGGAATTAAAGAAAGAAGCTTAAGAGGAAGAATCAGTATTATAGGGGGTGATGAGAGAAAATAGCTTTTTTTTTTTTTTGCAGGGCAATGAGGGTTAAGTGACTTGCCCAGGATCACACAACTAGTAAGTGTCAAGGGTCTGAGGCCAGATTTGAACTCAGGTCCTCCTGAATCCAGGGCTGGTGCTTTATCCACTGTGCCACCTAGATGCCCCTAGAAGATATCTTTTACAAAAATATTTATTTATTTAAAAATTCATTTATAATCTGTCTATCCCATTGAACAACAACTAAAAACACAAACAAAAAAGCCCTCATAAACATTCATAGTCAAGGCAAAATATTATCAACATTAGCCATGCCCCAAAATGTAGGTCTTTTTCTGCATTTTAAGTTTATCTTCTCTCTGGCAGAAAGTGAGTGTTGTGTTTTATCTTCAGTCTTCTAGACACGATGATCATTGCCTTGATCAGAGTTCTAAAATCTTTCAAAAGTTACTTTTCTCTATAATGTTGATGCCTTTGTATAAATTGTTCTTTTTTCTGCTCATTTTGTTCTGCATCAGTTCATAGAGGTAGGAAGATTAAAAGAAAACACAGGCTACTATCATTTTGACAAAAATGAAAAATCAAATAAAGTGAGGAAAAATACATAAAACTCTAAATGCTAGATTATTTGATTTTGACAAAAACAATAGCTTTAAAGTTTATAAATTATTCTACATTGCTTAAAGGCCTCAACACCACCCCCAACAACTCATGTGAGATAAGTGTGATAAGTATTATTATTATTATTATTATTATTTTGCTGATTTTATAGATCAGGAAACTGAAGTTCAGAAAAGTTAAGTGACTTGCTGATGGTTACATAGCCACTAAGTGTCAGAAGTGGGATTTGAATGTAGTTTTCTCTCATCTTCAAGTTCAATACTTTTCCCATTATGCTCCACATATCCATTATCCTGCCAAAATAACAAAAACATTTAATTTGCTCTATTTGTGTCTCTTTTCTTTCTGTGTACTCAAAAGATTTTGTAATGGGTTAAAAACAAACAAACCCTCCCTCAAGTTGTAATCAGTGTGCATGTTGTTGTTCTGGTACTGCTTTCTTGGTTCTGCTTTGATGAGACTGAAGGAGAGTTTTTTAATAATAGGGCTAGGATTGGAGAAGACGCAGAAGAAAGGTTAAAGGTTGGCAGTAGTGTTAAAACTGGATCTTGTTCTGGTCCCCCTGGTTACCCCCTCCCTTCTTGTGAGGATAGTAAGTGTTTATAAGTAGCCAGTATAAAGCAGCAGTAGGAGAAAATAAGATTGCAAAGAGGAACCTAGAAGTCAAATATCAAAGGAGCATAATTTATAAAATGTATCATATATTAACCAAAAATCACATCTTGGTAATGTGTGGAATCAGGAGAAGAAAACTAGATTCTACTGTCAAGGTTTTTGACCCTGTGATATGCAAATTCCAGCTAAGTGCTAGATATCCTCAGAACTACAGGGTGTTGATAATTTTGAGACCGTGTGTTAACTTTAAAATTTTACTGATAACTTTGAGATGAGTTGGATATGTTAATGAACTAACCCCAGGTGGTACAGATAACAGTTAAGTTTGGGGGCGGCTAGGTGGCGCAGTGGATAAAGCACTGGCCCTGAAGTCAGGAGTACCTGAGTTCAAATCCGGCCTCAGACACTTAACACTTACTAGCTGTGTGACCTTGGGCAAGTCACTTAACCCCAATTGCCTCACTAAAAAACAAAAAACAAAACAATAGTTAAGTTTGTTCTCCCCCTAAACCCTATAAAAACAAAAGCTCAAACCTCTGCCCTCCCTACACCCAGCCCTCTTCCATCTCCATTGGGTTCATGCTGCCTAGTGTTCCCATTGGTTACATGAGTGATACTCTTTGCCTCTCCTTTCCCCCATCTTTCCCACTATTTGTCTCCCGTTCCCAGTCCCTGCACTGTCTGCCTCTGTACCCCTTTCCCCACTTGTCTCTATATTTTCTGTACTGGTTTGTCCCTAAACCCTTTGTGGTTATTACAGTGTGATTGTCACCCCATTTCCAGCTGCCATCGTGGTCTTTGTAGGTAAGTACCCAAAGAATCTGGCCTGCCTGGCCCCCATTTCATAATGTCATAAATTAATTATCAATTCATCAACCAAAAATAGAGGCTAGGGAGAAATATGGATGAATAGGAATAAAGATACTGTGAGAAGTAAAAGGGGAAAGGAATTTCTGCCATGACAGTCAATAGTCCTGAAAGACTAGGATTTGGGAGAGGTGGGAGTAAGTAGTTATAGAGCAGGAGGAAGCTACAAATAAAGAGGTCCCAGGGGGCAGCTAGGTGGCATAGTGGATAAAACCCAGGCCCTGGAGTCAGGAGGACCTGAGTTCAAATCCGGCCTCAGACACTAGACACTTACTAGCGGTGTGACCCTGGGCAAGTCACTTAACCCTTATTGCCCAGCAAAACAAACAAACAAAAAACCCAAAACAAACAAACAATAAAACCCAAAACAAATAAAGAGGTCCCAAGGTACTGATTAGAATATTGGTGTGATGGAGTCAATCTCAGATCTGTCTCTCAGATCTGGCTGTAGCAGGTAATGTAGAGAGAAGGAATTAAAGGTCCAAGGAAGACTTTACAGATCCTATTTCCAAAGTGAATCCCTTAGAGGAGTTGGTTTATTGCAGGTTTGGTTCTTATTACTGTAGTCATAGGAAGAAATCTTTTAGGGTTTGGAAGACAGTTGTCTTATGTCCTTACTTATTTAATTAATAGACTCCATAAGAGTATCACATCTTCAAGCAATAATAATAATAATAATAGATAGCATTGATATGACATTTTATGGTTTGCCAAGTGCCTTACACATCTCATTTCACTGGATCTTCACAATAATCCCATGAATAGGTGTTTTTATTATGTCCATATTTAAAAGGAGGAAACAGACTAAGGGATTAATTAATAGGTCCAGAGTTCCATGAATAGTAAGTTTCTCAGGCAGGATTTGAACTAAGGTCTTCCTGACTCCAAGTCCATACTGTCAAAGGACAAAGTCACAAAAATCCTGTCAGGCAAAATAATGGGAAAATCTTGGGTGACTGAAACCTTTTTGAAATGTTATTGTTGGAGGGGGCAGCTAGGTGGCACGGTGGATAAAGCACTGGCTTTGGATTCAGGAGGACCTGACTTCAAATCTGGCCTCAGACAGGACACTCACTAGCTGTGTGACCCTGGGCAAGTCACTTAACCCTCACTGCAGCACAAAAACAAACGAAATATTATTGCTGGAGACAATGCCAAGAGACCTATGGTGGAAAATGCTCTCCACATTCAGAAAATGAACTATGGAGTCTAAATGCAGACCAAAGCATACTACTCTAACTTTTGTTATTGCTTTTTTGTTATTGTTCTTGTTTATTTTTCTTGTGTTTTTGCCTTTTTGTTAAGAGTAATGTGGAAACATATTTAACATGATTGTAATGTATAACCTATATCAAATTGCTTACTAGCTTTGGGAGTGGGGAGGGAAGGGAGCAGGGGAGAAAAATTTTGAACTCAAAAAGTATCTTTACATGTAATTGAGAAAAATTAAAATACATAAATTAAAAAAACTAAAAAAAGAAATGTTATTTCTGGGGAGGCACTGTTATGGTATAGATCAGGGCTTCTTAAACTTTTTTCACCTGCAACCCTTTTTTGCCTGAGAAATTTTCACCAACCCCAGGTATATAGGTATAAAAAATAGGGATACATAACCTTTTACTGTTGCCAATTTTTTTGAGAGCCCCACATTCAGTTATTTGGCCCCATATTGGGTTACGACCCACAGTATAAAAAGCTTTGGTACAGATGACTGACCAAGTAGTAGGCTGAGAGGAAGGAAGAGCAGAGTAGATCTGAGCCCAGTTCTGACATCTATCAAGCTTTTTTGTCATAGACAGGTCACTTATCTTTCTGGGCCTCCTTTTCTTCTATAAATGCGGGGGTTAGAATAGTTCTCTACAGTCAATCTTGGCTCTAAAGCTCTTTGATTCTATATTTTAAATATTCCCTGTGTTTTCTTTCATAATAAGCTTCTTGTCAACTTCAGTCTAAGGCTTAGGCCAAAATCTAAGATCAAAGACAAACAGCTGAGTCGTGGTCTCTGAAGACCTGGGCTCAGGTCCTGACTCTGCTACTTGTTAATAGCAAAGTACAATTCTTAATGTCTCTGGACCTCATTTCCACAAAATCACAGGACCTCAGAGCTGGAAGAGATCTAAAAGCTGGAAGAGAGCTCAGAGGCCGGCCCTATCTGGTGCAGTCCCCCATACCTGACAAAGAAACTCCTCCACCAAACAAGGTAAATGGGGCTACTCCAATCGCCAGATTTTCTTTACACTCAAGCCTTAAGCCCCTACATTGCAATGTCCACCATATGGCTCCTAGTTCTGCCCTCTGGGACCCAGCAGGAGAAGTATAATCTGTGTTCCATGGAATAGAACTTCAAACGCTTACATTTTTTTCTTTTTCTTGTCCTCCCACCTCCATCCCTCCTTCCAAAGATAAATATCCTAGGCTCTTTCAGACATTGTCGCAGACTCTAGGCAGGGCTTGGCTGACCTCCTTTCAGTTTTCTCTAGCGCATCATAATCCTTCCTAAAATGTAGTGTAAAGAACTGAATTTGTTGTTGTTGAGTCACATTTGACTCTTCGTGACCCCATTTGGGTTTTTTGTTTTTGTTTGTTTGTTTTGTTTTTTTAAATTTTGTTTTTTCTTTTTTTTTTGTGAGGCAATTGGGGTTAAGTGACTTGCCTAGGGCCGGTGCCCGTGCTCTATCCACTGCACCACCTAGCTGCCCCTTGGTGGTTTTTTTTGGTTGTTGTTGTTGTTGTTTTGTTTTTTGGCAAAGATTCTGGAGTGGTTTGCTATTTCCTTTTCCAGTAGATTAAGGCTAACAGGGTTAAATGACTTGCCCAGGGTCACATAGCTAGTAAATGTCTGAGGGGGATTTGAACTCCGGTTTTCCTAACTTCAGGCCCAGTGCTCTACCCACTGAGCAAACACTCAAAAGGAAGCTGAAAGGGTTGGGGTAGGGGAAGATAAGGCTTGGGAGCATGATGAAGCAATCAAAAGGCATCCATACTGGGGTGGGAATGAAGAGGTGGCTAGCCCAGACCCCTTTCTTTAATGGAGACTTTGGGAGGAGCTCTTCACTCTGCCCTTCAATTAGAGGGGTCCCAGAGAGAGTGTGCTGATGAGGCATGAGCACCAAGGTTAATGCAATCTTTTTTTTTTTTTTTTTGAGAGGCAATTGGGGTTAAGTGATTTGCCCAGGGTCACACAGCTAGTGTTAAGTGTCTGAGGCTGAATTTGAACTCAGGTCCTCCTGACTCCAAGGCTGGTGCTCTAGACACTGCGCCACCTAGCTGCCCTGACTAATGCAATCTTGTAGGTTGATGGGGTTCCTAGGGACTTGATAAAGAAACCCAGAGGAGTGTACTGGCTCTACTACACCCCTGGCCACTAGACCAGTTTGGATATTTCTCTGTCTAGGCTAGAAATGATTTGATATAGGATAATGGTGAATGAATTAAAGTTATTTCTAGTAGACTTGTGCCTAAACTGAAGAATATGGTGTTGATAGTTTTTGTTTGTTTTTACAGTATTATGAACTTTTTCTTCAATAGAGGTAAAGGGAAGGGAGCTGAGGGAGAAGGGATCACCAAAAAGACAATGTGAGGTGGGAAGTAGCAAAGGAAAAAAAACAACTTGACTTCATTCTTAGCTTTGTCTAGCATTCACTTCAGGTACAACACAAGATAGGGAAGCACCAAGAATCCCCCAGTTTGGACAGGGTGAGGCATTGACTGCTTTCATTCCTCCCCACCCCAAGTTGTTTTGAACTTAAATAGTTGAATAGTATTAGAAAGTCCTTTCTTACACATTTCATTTGGTTCTTAGCTACTGTTGTCAATCAACAAGCACTTATTTTTTTTTCTGGTTTTTTTTTGGGGGGGGTTAGTGAGGCAATTGGGGTTAAGTGACTTGCCCAGGGTCACACAGCTAGTAAGTGTTACGTGTCTGAGGCCGGATTTGAACTCAGGTCCTCCTGACTCCAGGGCCGGTGCTCTATCCACTGTGCCACCTAGCTGCCCCCAACAAACACTTATTAAGCACCTACTATGTGCTATGTACTCACAATTTGATCTTTACCCCCAAGAAAACCTTGCAAGGTACATAGTATAACTACTGTGGTGCTCATCCCTGTTTTTGTGCAAGTGGTACAAATGTTATGGTGTTGATCCTGCTCCTAATTCAGCGACTGTGGTCTGATGCAAACTGCAACATCCTGATAGCATCTGTAGTTACCTATGTAGATACCAAAGCATTCACACCTGCTCATTCTGCGCATTTCTAAGTCAGGCCCTTCCATCAATTTGTCATAGAAGTATATACCCTCGTAGTGGTGAACCTTCCTCTACTTCTCTTGGCTATGCTGTTAATTTGACATGAAAAAATTGGCTGTGTAAACATTTCCACAGTAGACTCATTGACTCCAAAAGGGTTTATCTTTATACAGGTGATATTTGCATAGGCAATCATATTGGAATATCAGTTTCCATCTACTTTGTCAGCTATGTTGCTTACCCCATAACAATAGATTGGCCCACTAACTGATTCTTTGCTTACTCTAGGGAACTATCGAGCATGACTTTCAACCGGGAGTTTTGAAGGGTGCTCAGAAACATAACTGACAACAATCGGGGCAGCTAGGTGGTGCAGTGGATAGAGCACTGGCCCTGGAGTCAGGAGTACCTGGGTTCAAATCTGACCTCAGATACTTAACACTTACTAGCTGTGTGACCCTGGGCAAGTCACTTAACCCCAACTGCCTCACTAAAAAGCAAACAAACAAAACAAACAACAACAAAAAAAAAGACAACAATCACTGGCATCACTTGTCCACAACTGATTTTTTTTTCCATTGGAAGGATTTACGACATTCTGGTTCAACAATCTGAGATTTTGTCTTCATTTTGAAGGATTAATAACAAATGAAGGCAATAAGCCTTTGTTACCAAGGATCTCTTAAATGTCTTTCCTCTATTCTCATCCTTCTTGATCTCTCTGCAGCCTTTGACACTGTTGATCGGCCCTCTCTCCTTGATACTCTTCTCTCTAGGGCTTTATAACATTGTTTTCACCTGGTTTTTCTCCTACCTGCCTGACAGATCCTTTCAGTCTCCTTGGTTGGATCTCCATGCGTGTCATGCCCTCTACCTGTGGGTGTCCCCCAAGGTTCTGTCGTGGGCCCTGTTCTCTACTCCCTCTATACTATTTTTTTATGATCTCATCAGCTCCCATGGATTACATTATCATTTCTCTGTACCTAATTCTCACATCTAATCTCTCTCCTGGCCTGCAGTCTGCCGTCTCCAACTGCCTGCTAGATATCTCAAACTGGATGTTTTGTAGACATCTTAAACCCAACACGTCCAAAATTCAACCAGTCAATCTATAAACATTTAGGAGCAACTAGGTGACACAGTGGATAGTGTGTTAGGCCCGGGGTCAGGAAGACTCCTCTTCCTGTGTTCAAATCTGACCTTCAACTCTTTGTGACCCTGTAGACAATATCATAGCAATACCATCCATGGGGTTTTCTCGACAAAGATACTAGAGCGGGTTACAATTTCCTTCTCCAGTGGATTAAAGCAAACAGAGGTTAAGTGACTTGCCCAAGGTCACACAGCTAGTAAGTGTCTGAAGTCATATTTGAACTCAGGTCTTTCTGACTCCAGGCCCAGGGCTCTCTGTCCACTGAGCCACCTTGCTGCTTCTACTAAGCACCAAAGATCTGATGTGAACTCATCTTCCTGAGAATTCCTTAGAATTCAAGGTCATTGAGTGCAAGAATTGACTTACTTTAAGCATTTGCATTTATTCTCACCCCTTGCCCAGATGACTAACCCTTCCTGCCTCTATACCATTTCCCTGCTATGAAAGCTGTAGTCCCTGGGCAAGTCAATGTTAGTGGACCTGGCTTCTTCAAATTGCTAATAAAGTCAAAGTGAGTTGTTAATATTGGGAATGCATCAGACAGTAAAGGTTAGGCTGTGGGCAGAAGGAAGCCCCTTGCTAACTCCCACCCTTTGTGGCAGGCTGGACTTAATGAGGAAAACTCACAGTAGCAGGTAATCACCACAACATCCCCTGGGAAAGGGTTATTTCTTTCAGTAGCTCACAGGCTTGGTCTCTTGAACAAGAATAGTAGAGTTTAAGGGGGTAAAGGAGGTAGTCTCATTTACAAGAAGCTCAGCAGGTCTCTTAAGCATTTCCAGAGTCTTTGTGTGTGCGTGTGTGTGTGTGCGTGTGTGTGTGTGTGTGTGTACGTGTACGTGTGTATCCCAAACCAGAGACTATCATCTGTGCCTATATCGCCCCCCCAACACCCTCCCCCACGTGTAAATTGTTTTTCAACAAGTAGAAATTGTAATCCAAGCCTACCGTTGCTCTGGGTCATATCCTGTCACTGTCTCCCTGTCCCCTTTTGCCTGAGCTTGTAGATGGGCTGAATTATGTTGCCTTAATTATGGGAGCCTGCAGTACCAGCTGTCATTCAGAGTGGCAGACCTCCATGCTAACAAAGCCCTCATTAAATGGTTTGCTTCAGGGTAACGTGCCTGCTTCTTTCTGCCTTTTCCTGTAACTGACAATTCAGCTGCTTCCCTGAAACCCTCGGTGGACTCTGGTTGAGTCGCTTATAATCCTCGACCATTGCTAATTGTTTAAAATAAATAAATAAATATTCTTATTCTTATTCTTTTGCTACTCTGTTTGGGAATCTATTAATGAAGTTGGTACCCAGAATTCTGCAGCTAACAGTCATTCAATAAGGGAATAATAATTGTTAATTTTCTTCTTCAAAGAACCAGAGTCTTATCAGGAATAACATTATGCAAATGATTATGTAAATACCAGCAAGAGGACTGTCAGAAAAAAAGTGAAGAAAAAACTTACCGAGCACATTCAAAATTTACTGAGAAAAGACCCAAACATTATCCTGGTAGACAAGGAAATAAATACTGAGTATTTTACAATGAAGAAAGGGACTTATTTTTTTCCTAACTTCTATTTGCTTTCTTTTGTCTTGTCTTCTGTTTGCTAGCCATCTTTTGTCAGCACCTCTATGACAGTCATCATGTCTTTGTGTGTGTGTGTGTGTGTGTGTGTGTGTGTGTAGGTAATCATAGAATGCTAGAGTCAGCTAATCCAGAATTCATATTATAAGAGAAGAAACCAAGGCCCAGAAAGTGTAAGTGACGCATGTATCTAGTCTAATTCCCTCATTTACAGATGAGGAAAACGAGATAAGGGCCCTGGGATGAAGTGATTTGCCCAAGGTCACCAAGCTAGTCAGTACCACAGCTGGGATTTGAACCCAGAATCCCTGATTTCAGAGCTAGTAATCATTTTACTGCACTACACTTAGTGTTGGGAAAAGAGGTTCTAGAATTAATATGGAGAAAGCTTAAGGGCTGTGATGACTGAGAATGCTCTCAGTGGATTTGGACCCAGGGACCTTTGGAACATCCATTCTAAGAACTCCATTATGAGAAAACCAGGAAAAGAAGGTGGGTTTCAGTTAATTGGCTAGAAAAAATTTTTTTGGTAGAAAGAATCCTGTGTTGATAGTTACAAAACCCTTTAAAATTGCTTGGCTTGGGGCAGCTAGGTGACACAGTGGATAGAGTCCTGGCCCTGGATGCAGGAGGACCTGAGTTCAAATCCAGCCTCAGACACTTAACACTTACTAGCTGTGTGACCCTGGGCAAGTCACTTAACCTCAATTGCCTCACCAAAAAACCAAACAAAATACAAACAAAAAAACCTGCTTGGCTTTTGGGTAACCTTGGGCAAATCATTTAATTTCTCTGCGCCTCAGCTTCCAGCATTAGCCAAAGTAAGCGATTCCCAAACCTTTTGGTCTCAGGACCTCTTTACAATTATTGAGGACTCCAAAGAGTTTTTGTCTAAATGGGTTACATCTATTGGTACTTAATGTATTAGAGATGAAAGCTGTTAAATTTTAAAAATATTTGTTTGTTAATTTATTTAAAAATTACAATAAGCCCATGACACGTTGGTCAATAATAACTATGTGCTAGACACTGTGCTAAGCTTTGGGGATACAAAGAAAGGAAAAAGACAGTCCTTCCTAACATGCAAACAACAATGTACAATGAGTATATGTGCTGGATAAGTTGTGCTGGATAAGAAGGAAGGCACTAAAATTGAGGAGGACTGGGACAGGCTTCCTATGAAAGCCTGGGACTTGAAGGAAGCCAGGAAGAATTGATGAGGAGGGAGAGTATTCTAGGCATAGGGGGCAGCCAGTGAAAATGTCTGCAGTTAGGGGGCAGCTAGGTGGCGCAGTGGATAAAGCACCAGCCCTGGAGTCAGGAGGACCTGAGTTCAAATATAGCCTCAGACACTTGACACTTACTAGCTGTGTGACTCTGGGCAAGTCACTTGACCTTCATTGCCCTGAGGAAAAAAAAAAAAGAAAAGAAAATGTCTGCAGTTGGGAGATCTTGTCTTGGGAGTTGGGAGGTCCCATTCAAGGAACAACCAGGAGGCCAGTGCCACTTGATGACTGAGTATATAGAAGGAGGGAAGGGTATAAAGAATGAGAAGACTAGAAAGGTAAAGGGGGGCTAGGTTATGAAAGGCTTTAAATACCAATATATTAACTTTTTATGAAAAAAAAAACCCTATATTTTTGGAAACATAACCACTTAGTGAGAAGAGTGGGTTTGTCTCACATATTTTTGCAAATTTCTTTAATCTCTGGTTTATTAGAAGACAACTGGATTTTCATATCTACTTCATTTAATTTGTTGTTCTATGCTGTTTTGAGAGGAGGATATGAAGTAAGACAACTGGAAAGGTAAAGGGGACCAAGTTATAAAAGGCTTTAAGCACCAGCATATTAGTATATAAAGACAATCTGGCTTACCCAGATATGTAGTTCAAAAAGAGAGGGACATTTTAATAGGCAAATCATGTCATGATATTATTATGAACCCTGAAAGGGTCCCAGGGACCATGCTCTGAGAACTGTTGGATTAATTAATCTCTACAGTCCCTTCTAGTTCTAAATCCTACAAGAGTTGAAATGTGATTTCATTATAGGAGATTTATTGCGAAAAAGAAAAATATTATTACTTTGATAGTTAATGAGAGCCCTTCAGAAGCAAATTCAATACTGATCTAACATGCTTAGAAGGCATCTGCCATAAAAGAATACAAAGAGTGATTGGAGAACTACCCCAAGGCCTGCCTGCCCCCAAATTTGTCTCATTTTTCCTGGAAATTCCCAGCTACTCTTTCAGGTCAAGATATTGTCTAGAAAGTTGAAATAAAGATGCAAATGTTATGTAGACGGTGTGATATATCAACCCATTATTACTCACAGCATTTGAAGACAATTCATAATTTCCCAACAGAGAAAAGGGGCCTATGGAAGTAAAGCATAGGATTGGAGTGGTTATGTTTTTAATTCATTCAGCAAAATATTAATGAATTCCTACTATGTGCAGCTGGGGTGGGGTGGGAGGAGAAAGAAATGAAACAGTATAACATGGGGTGAAATATGGGTGTTAGAAGGCGTAGTAAGGCACCTTGTATAATCTGGAGACAGTATGAGAAGCACAGTCATGGGTAGGGTGTGTGTGTGTGTGTATGTGTAAAAGTATAACCTACCCCACCCAGTGCACCTGAATGTCTCAAAATAATTTGCATTTTAATTTAATTATATAATACAATCTTTTCATTTTAAAATAAACACATTACACTTAACTTAAAAAAGTTTCTTTTTTTGATGATTAACAGTGCCCATTTATGGCACCCTTGTGAAACATGCTACACAGAACTATGAGGAGGCATTAGTAGCAGGAGCATTTTTTTTAAAGGAGAGAGGACAAAGAAAGAGTAAGTGGAGGGCCCTGAAGAAAACATCACCTACTTCACACTTTTTGTCATTTCTGGGGCTCTCAAACACACCTCCCGAGGGGTGGAATCTCAAGTGTCTTTTACAGATGGGCAGCTTAGGCTGTATCTCAATAAATCAACCAACAAGCATTTATTAAGTGCTTACTGTGTACTGGGCACTATATTTAGTACTGGGGATACAAAGGAGAAAAAAAGGGGGTGGGGGAACAAGGTTCCTGTCTTTCAGGAGCTTATATTCTAATGAGAGAGGCAATGCGTGTGTATGTAAAATAGGTACATGTCTGACTCTTTGTGACTTGGTAGACAATAGCACTCCAATACTGTCCATTGGGTTTTCTTTGCAAAGATATTGAAGTAGTTTGCCATTTCCTTCTCCAAAATAATACAAGTACATAATAATATAATCCTCCAATAATGTAATTCTCATAATAATACATAATATAATAACACAATTCTCATATATAAATATATTTATAATATACAAATAAAATTCTCATGTAATGTAATATGTATTAATAATTTTCCAAAATAGATATAAGTACCTATTTATAAAGTAGGTGGAAACTAATTAAGAGGGAAAAGCATTAGCAGTTGAGAGAATGAGGGAAAGGGCTCCTCCTGAGTCTTGAATTCAGCCAGGGATCCTAAAAAATGAAGGTGAGGTGAGAGAACATTGCAGGCATGGGAGACAGCCAGTCCAGATGGGAGATGGAGTATTATGGGAAGAACGACAAGCAGGCCAGTAGGACGCATGCGGAGGCACCCCACAATATACCCTATTCAGCTTCTCTAGAGGTCAGTTAATCAGCAGAGCATACTACCCATCTCTTACAGCAAGGGTTCTTAACCTGAGGTCTATTATGTCATTAAAAATTAAAAATTTTGTTATTTATATTTCAAAATAATGGGTTTTCCTCACAATCCTCTGTATTTTATATTTTGTATTTAAAAGCATTCTTCTGAGAAGTGGTCCATAGGATTCAGTAGACTGACAACAGTAGGTTGTCCTGCAGGTAAAACTCTTTGGGTTTCTGCTTGCTTGAAATGCCCCTTCACAGCCAGCTGAAGGCTCACCTGGGTCAGTTAGCATCTCCACCACTAAGTCAATTCTGGTCTCAGGCAACAACAGGGTTTTCCCTCAGTTTTAAATCTAACCAACCAATCAGCAATGTATACTATGTGATAGAACTGGAGATGCAAAGACAATCCCCCTCCCCCCATATCCCCTTCCTTTAAAGAGCTTATAGTCTACTAGGAGTGGGTTAGAGTTATATGACTTGAATCACTGGTATATTAGAAACTGGATAGAGGGCAGCTAGGTGGCACAGTGGATAAAGCACCGGCCCTGGAGTCAGGAGTACCTGAGTTCAAATCTGGCCTCAGACACTTAACACTTAACTAGCTGTGTGACCCTGGGCAAGTCACTTAACCCCAATTGTCTTATCAAAAAAAAAAAAAAAAAAGAAAGAAAGAAACTGGATTGAAACTGGGCCTGTGATTTAATTGCCATAGGGAATTCCTAAGTGAGGAAATTCCCCCTACAAATACAGTTTGGCACTTTCTCTCCAATATACTGATTGATTGAGAAGGCATATTCCCATTATAACTTGTGCACAGATGACTGTGTAACAATACAGATTGTAATGTGTTTATTATACTGAATTGGTGATACACAGAAATTTTTGAATAGAATGAGATCACTTCTATATGGGGGGCGGGGAGGACTGTGAGGGGCTGACACCTAACTTAGTCTCTAAAGGACCTGAAGGGATTTCAACAAGCAGAAATTAGAAGTGAGGAGGTAGGGAATATATTCCAGGTAATTGTATGAGGTGAGACAAGATGGGACTAATGAGTTTGGGGAATGGGGGAAGGATAAACAATATAGTTTGCCAAGAGGTCTATGGGAAGGTTGTGTGATAACCTCATTTATATAGAGCATTGAAGTTTACAAAGCACTTTGTCACAACAATCATGAGAGGTAGATATTACAAGTAATGGTCTTCCCATTTTACAGATGAAGAAACTGAGGCACAAAAAAGGTTAATTGATTTGCTGGTGGTCTCAGAGCTAGTAAATACCAGAACCATGATTCAAAACCAGCAGGACCTCCTGACTAAAAATTCAGAACTCGTCTAAAGCACAATGGAAAAGCAGTAACCCCCATAAATACAAGATGTAATGATGCTATTGAGTTTCTGTTTGATGGATAACATCTGGATATAAAAACTATAATTTTTTCAGGGGTAGAAGCTTTGATAATTAAGCAGATCTGAACACTTTATGAAAATTGTGTGGGTGGAAGGGGAACAGGCCTGGGGCAAGAGTCTCATGCTTACTTGAAGACTTTGCTCTCTCTTGGGAAGAATAGCAGCAACAGGAGCAACAGGAGAGGGGAACTCAGAAATGCTCCCAGAAAAGAAGAAAAAGAAAAGATGTGAACAATATATAAGTTCTGCTCACATATTTAAGAGCCAATCAAAATACACTGGGAAACTTTTGTTTTTGTTTCTGAGAGGCGCTAAAAATTTTATAATGATCTTCATTTTTTGTGCTTAGAGAAGATGTGCTTCTCCCTAGCTATCTCTGTCTTTCTCTTTCTCTCCTTGTCTCTTGCTGTCTCTGTCTTCGTCCCTCTTTTTTTCTCTCCCCCCTCCCCTTCTTTCTCTTTGTCTCTCTCCTCCATCACTTTCTTCTCCTTCAACATTAGTAAACTTGAAGTGGGAGTGCAATTCCTTGTTTCTTGCTGCTATGGAAGTTGTGTGAGTCTTTTATGCACATAAGAAATGCAGGCTCCTCAAAATCTTTTTGTCATTATAACAAAAGAGCATCCCTCTTTTCTTTTCCCTTAAGAAACCCATTCTAAGAATTTTACAATGTTGCATTTTGTCTCTTCAATGAAAAGTTGACTGGAAAAGTAATTTGTGAGAAGCACTAGAAGGAACAATGCCGTCTACACCTAAGGAAAAGGACAGATTAGCCTGGCTGTCATGGCCCCTAAACTGCTCCCTTAAAGAATGGAGGAGAGATCACTGAGAATCTCTGGTATTGCAGATGGCCCATGAAGAGGTTTTCTAAACAATGCTACTTAGTAGAAACCCTTAAGGAAACTGAGTTACATTTTTATTTTGAAAGTAGTGAGTAAAAACAGATCAAGTGGGGCAGCTGGGTGCCACAGTGGATAGAGCACCAGCCCTGGATTCAGGAGGACCTGAGTTCAAATCCGGCCTCAGACACTTAACAATAACTAGCTGTGTGACCCTAGGCAAGTCTCTTAACCCCAATTGCCTCACCAAAACAAAACAAAACAAAACACAAAACAGATCAAGCTTGACGAACAATAGCTATTCCTTAGCTATTGGCTTGCTGTATTTTTAAGAATGTAGCTATGGAAATGGAAAGGAGCTCATAGGCCATGTAGTCTAAGCCCCTCCTTTTAGAAATGAGGAAAGGGAGGTTCAAGGAGATTACATGACTAATAAGTATAAGAGATGGGATTTTGAACCATGGTCCTTTGAGTCAGGGCTGTTTTCAATTTATCAAAGGTTACTGTGACCCTTAATCATTAAACCAGTCATTATAATCTGTTATGGGCCCCTGGGTACCTCAGAAGTTTTCTGGGGTAAATCAAAGAACCTTCTCCTTGAGAAACTAAACCAAAGGACAGAAACACCTAAAGAGATAAGTGGCACTGGATCGGGACTGAGTTAGCTCCAGGACCACCACCCTTTATTCCAATCTCCCCCACCCCTTGGGGAGATAAAATTAGGTGTGGCTGCTGCCTTGGTGGCATGAGGGGGAGATGGCTTGAGAGATCCAGAGCTGCCCCTACCCAACTTCCCCCAGCCACCACCAGTGGGGGATGGTCCTCCCCAATAAGGGATCTTTCTACATTCAGATGATCACCTCATGGTACCACCATCAGTCCTCTATAAAAGTATCTGCCTGTCTCCTGCTCGAGAAGAAAAGTATCTCAGAGAGCCACATCTCTGTGCCATGCCTTCTCCCCATGAGAAGTCCAAGGGCTTCTCTCTTGGTTTCCTTTCCCTAGCACCTAAATAAACTATTATTTTATTTTAATTGGATTTATGTGCAAGAGGGTGTAATTCTTTAAAGAGGAATTCCTAAGGATCCCTACCCCAAACCCCCACCCATTTTCCCCATAACATAATCACTAAACCAATGGTTTCCTCATCCCTCACCCTTCCGCTTCCATCATCATTCCTCCCTTCCTAGGTATTCATTCTTCCCTTGGCTTCTTTGCCAAGGCTTCTTAAACTTTTTCCAGTTACAACCCCTTTTCACCCAAGAAACTTTTAAGGAAACCTGGGTATATAGGTATATAAAATAGGTATACATAACCTTTTACTGTTGCCAAATTTTTCACAATCAGTTACATGACCCCATGTGGCATTGCGACCCACAGTTTAAGAAGCTTTATTCCATGCTAACATTTCTCCTGGTTTTCCTCATAGGTACCTCCTTCTTCAGCTCCTTGGTTGGTTCATTTTCTTGATTTCAATCTCAATCCCTTGTAAGTCTTTCCTTACCATAGTAAAAGTGTGATTAAACCTGTTTTTCAGGTAAGACCTTGAGAGGTTAAACAACTTGCCCAGCACACATATTTAGTAAATCTCCAAAATTTAGTTTCATAGATTTAGAGCTGAAAAGGATCTCAGAGAACATGGAATCCAACACTTTCATTTTACAAATGAGGAAAATGAGGCCAAAGAATGACATGATTTGCCTAAAATCGTATAGTTTTCTGAGATGGAATTCAAATCCATTTTGCTTGACTCTAAATCCAGCAATCTACTGTGTTACACAGCCTAGAAATGGGTTAAAAACAAAGGTTGATAACTAACCTTGATTTCTAGCAATACTAAGGATTTAAATTGGAAAATAGCCTGGATGTTCTTTCTACTTTGGAGACTTGAGATGCTAAAGGACATTCTCCCTATTACTTGAAATGTTTACTCCATAATTCCTTTTATGGCTTAGTGGAAAAACCCAACCCTTGGAAACTGAAAACTTGAGTTTGATTCTCAGCCTTGCTGTTTGCTAGTGAGGTGACCATGAATAAGTCATCAATAAAATAAGGGGGAAAATAATACTTGCAATCTCAGTGGTCATTTTGAGGATCAAATGAGGTCATAGAGTCATGGATTTTGGACTAGAAACGAACTATGAGATTATGTAACTTTGTAGGGGAATGTACTACTCAATAGATAGATATCAAAACCTTGGTAGGCCATTTTCTACCTCAATTTATTCACCTATAAAAAGACAGAGTTGGACCTAATGACTTCTAAGTTCCCTTCAAAGTCTAAATCCATGACCTTATGATCTCTTATTTTACAAAGGAGGAAAATTAGACTAAAAAATGGAATGTAACTTGCTCAAGCAAATAGTAAAGAGCAGAACAGGGATTGGAATCCACCCCCCTCCCCCCCTCCCCCCCCCAAACCCAGGGCTTCACTGTGTGAATTTAATCTTATAGGAAGGGATATGCTAGAGGCAACTTG
Source organism: Dromiciops gliroides (assembly GCF_019393635.1). Classification (NCBI taxonomy): domain Eukaryota; kingdom Metazoa; phylum Chordata; class Mammalia; order Microbiotheria; family Microbiotheriidae; genus Dromiciops; species Dromiciops gliroides. The sequence continues at coordinate 417,206,217 of NC_057863.1, read as the reverse complement.
AATAGTTTCTGAAGAACTTATTGTTAAATTTTCATTGGAAGCCTTTACACCCTGAAAATCAGCAAATTCTACAAATTGGGGCTTGATTAATTGTTTTGTTGATTGTCTAGACTTAAGGACATGATGGAGAAAATATTAATAATGCAAATTAAACTTAAAGGTGTGTTCTATGTAGATTTAGGAGAGCTGGCTGTTAAACATTTACCAGTACACTTCTTATAGGCATTACTGAGACCTGATAGGTTGAGAATCATGACTGGAATATAGCTTTTAGAAGAGTGTGCCTTATTCAAAAGAAACAGGACAGGTAAAGGGACTAGAGGTAAGGGATTAGTAGCATTGTATATTAAGATGTGAGAGAATCCAAGAACAGAGGCAAAAAGGGAAAGTATCTTGTGAATGGAATGGATTATAAACTACCTAGACAGAAAGAAAAAAGAATTGAGTTCAATTACAGATCGGTAAGTTGGTAAGGAAACATGAGGAGGAATTTCAATTATCTGGAGAACTCTTCTGCTAGAGTTCTCTGCCAAAAGGAGAGTAGCCAGGAATTCCTGATTTAACCTTAGTTAAATTTAATCCTTCAAAAAGTGAAAATCCATCTAAGACAAACTTCTTTTATGGATCTTCCTTTCACTAATAAGAAGAAAACCATTAAAAGGATGGAAATGATGGGAACCTTTGGTCTCCCCTTTCCATCTGAGTAATAAAAAAGTGGCAAGCCAGGCATAGTTTGAATGGAATCCTAGATTGTGGTGAGTAGATACCAAAGAATTCAGAGAAAAGATAGGAAGGATCCCACAGACTAAAATTGCATCAGGGAAATCAGTGCAGGAGGAATAGGAACCTCTCCAGAATGAAATTTTGAAGATGCTAAGAGAAATAATTCTTATAAGGAAGATAAAGGGAGATTTGTCTAAAGAAAACAATGTGGATGCACAGGGAACTTGCAGACTAACTTAGAGTTTTGTTGGCAAATATTAAAATGAGGCAAGGTTTTATAAGAATTATATTAGGAATGACAGAACATAGAATAAGGTGAGGTTAGTAAGGAAATTTAAGGATAACAAAAAGCATTTATGTTTATTTTATGAGGGAAAGGGAGGGCAAAATAACTTCATTATTTGTTATTCTGAACTTGACAAAATCAACAAATGTGAATTTTCCACATAAAAATATTATATAGAATAAACTGATTAATGCAAAAGCATTTATTAAGTTCTTATTACGTTCTGGACACAGTGCTAATGGCTAGGGATACAAAAGTAAGCGAACAAGAAAGTCTGTGTCCTCAAGAAAATTGTATTTGATTCTAAAAGGCAAAGAAAGCCCCCTAAAGGGTAGATGGGGTTAGAAAAGGGAGTGCTGTGGTGGCCTGGTTCCAAGAAGATAAAGCACAAGTCACCTAGTAGTAGAACCTAGGGTTCCTATGGCAAGTATAGTCACATTTAAGCATTTAATACTTTATATCCTAAAAGTCTTACTGCAGTTATTTGTATGTACACACACACACACACACACACACACACACACACACACACACACTTTTTTTTCTAAGTGGTCTGCAATATATTTCAATGACAATATACCTTCCTTTTCTACATTCATTAAACTCCTTAATGTATATATATATGTATATATATATATATATATATATACACACACATATATATATTCTCATTTTCTCTCTGTCCCTCTTCCTTTCCCCCTTCCCCTTTTCTCTCTTTTTCTTTTTCTCTCTCCTTTCCTCTCTTTTTTCTGTACATTTCTCTCTTTTCCTCTCTTTTTTCTCTCTCCCTGCTCCCTTTCTTTTCTTCTTTTTCTCTCCTCTCTTTGTCTTTTCTCTGCCTTTTTCTTTCCTCTCTCTCCTTCCTTCCCCATTCGTCTCTCTATATTTGTGTACACACACACACACACACATATACATACACACATATACTCACATGCATTTGTCATTTGTCTTCAGATGAAATTGGCCAACCATACATTTGGGGAAATGTGGTATGGCTTCCATTTTTCATTATGGGTGAGAATAGATGCTCTTTGAAATCCCTTCTGGCTTTGAGATTTTGAGATTTTTGCTTACTTATATAAAAGGGCTTTTTACCAGCAATGCAGTATTTAAACACAAATTATTATTTGCCTTTTTAAAAACTTAGACATAGTATTATTAAAAAGGATTTCCCAGTAGAGAAGCTAAAATAATCTATAATAGGGATTCAATTGCCTTATCATTCTATTGCGACAACAATCTATAACATATGCTCCATGGAATATTTATGAAGGATACTTCTATTTTTATATGAACAAGTGGTCTATTGCTGCTGTGAATTAATATGTAAATAGATTTTGTGCAGGTCATTATTGATTCATTTGGCTGAACAATTATTACCCTGTGAATAATGACCTCTTTTCTTTTTAAGTCTACAGTAGGAAGATCATTAACCCTTAACTATCACCACCCTGAAGAATTTAGTTTGACCTCCTTTGTTGATCTGGACACCGTTAGGCTGATAGAGCTTAATGATTCCCCCCTCCCCCCACCAGTAACATATCTGTATAACTACTTTAGCAACAGCTCATCTTGAAAATTTAACAACTTGGAGAAAGGGAATGAAGGAAACCACCTGATTTCTGTTTCGGTATTAGAAGTACTTTTAACTTAGGAGACAGAGGTATCCTAGAGACAGTCACTGGGCAAGCACCAATTATCTAATACTATGTGATAAGGTCAAAGATATTCTTCTTGGCCCACTGTTCGAAAGTACATTCCAAATACACTTATATTTTCAGTTTCACATAGGAGCCTGGTGTCTTTAAGTGTTTTGCATAGAAGTTTTGAGTGTGAAAAAAGCAGAAATGTATTGAAAGTAGGAGTTTGCAATCTTGTTGTTGTTCAGTTGTGTCCCACTCTTTGTGACCCCATTTAGGGTTTTCTTGGCAAAGATACTGGAATGGTTTGCCATTTTCTTCTCCAGCTTATTTTATAGATGAAGAAACTGAGGCATACAGGGTTAAGCAACTTGCCTAGGGTCACATAGCTAGTGTATGAGGCCAGATTTGAACCCAGGAATAGGAGTTTTTCTGACTCCAGTTCTGGCATTCTATCACCCCATCCAGTTCACTATCTAATTGATATCTAAACATACATTTCAGTGTTTCTTGTGAAAATCAGTAAGCAAATGACCTGTGCATTCCAAGGCCCTTTCAAAATCAAGCCTGAAGGCAAATTCATTCTTTTTTATGGGAGAAAATATGCACAACATGGTGGTTTCAATATGTGTCTCTTGGCATAGTATACTTCATTCTCCCTCCATTAAATCATTACTTCCTCACTAAGTGTAAATCTCCATTCATTCACAAAGACAAGCATTGACTCCTGCCACCATCAAATGAAGAGGTCACTAATCGCAATTCAACTAAACTTCTTCTTTTGTCTAGTTTTTAAAAACTTAAAAAGCCATGAGCTTTTCTCTTTCTGGATACTATTTGATGAGCTAGCCAAAGTAGAAGAAATCAGGACTATTTAAAAATATGATGTAACCCACAGTAATGAATTAATTACCTTTTAATACTTAGAGCTTTGATTATATGCACATAAGAGCTTCTATTATTAATGTCTGCTTATGAAATTAATCTTTCAAATTTCCATTATGATTCAAAGGAACTTGATGGGTTGGTCTCTTGCTTCTTATTCCTATCAAACTCTGCTTTTAATTTCTGAAGCTTGAAATGACTTCTCAAATTTCTTTGAGGAGGGAAAAAGCACTTAAAATTACGATTTTATTGTAATGACCTGAGCAAATGAAGTGAATTAAATGAATAAGCAATTGGACTACTTTTTAAAATTCACACACTGTCCTCTGGTGTTTAAATGTCTGCATTGCATGTTAAATGAAGGAATCAGTTTATTTCACTGAATATCAACTCCATTAGGAGTGGGAAGGGGGAAAGATGAAATGATTTTTCACTTTTTTGTTAATGGATTCCATGAAGTGTGTAAATGGGTAAATATTCTGCTGTGTTGTATGTTGAAGAAGCATGAAAATAGAATATTTCCCTACCTATAAACCAGGAGGGATGTAGAAATTTAATTGTGGTTGACTACACAAAAATTGTACATTGATAACTCCTTGCAAAGAAATTACTCATACTAAATAGCTCTTTTCATGTTCACCCAGATCATTCCCCACTCCGCCCCTCAAGCTTCTAGTGATATGATTATAGCATTTGGTTAGGAGATTTGTCTTTCACTAGCACTGTAGTGTTTATTTGTTTGTTTGTTTGGGTTTTTTTGGGCAGGGCAATGAGGGTTAAATGACTTGCCTAGGGTCACACAGCTAGTTAAGTGTCAAGTGTCTGAGGCTGGATTTGAACTCAGGTCCTCCTGAATCCAAGGCCAGTGCTTTATCCACTGCGCCACCTAGCTGCCTCTGATTGCTTGGTTAGAATTTTCAGGGATTCTATAGTCTCAAGGACAACTTTTAAAAACCTACTTTATTCCCCCTTAATTTAAGAACTGAAATCAGACTAGAAAATCTAAGATGATTAGATTTGACTCTCTTTGTAAGTTTGTGACTCTTTTTGTATATTCTTGTCTTCTGGGGGTGTTTTGTCTTTTTTATGTTTTATCAATTTTTTATACCACTATGACTTTTCAATAATTGATCCCAACCAACCCCTTTGTTAGGGACTGGAGATCCTAACCAACCCTAGTGAACTTTCTATTATAAAAAAGAAAATCAATTAGATAAAACAAACCAGCCCATCACCTGTAACTGCTACTAACTTTCTAATTTAGAGGGAAATATGCTTCCTCATAAATTCTTTGGAACCAAGGTTAGATATGGTATGTAGAGATTATGATGTATTTTACTATTATTTTAATTTATATAAATGTAGCTATTGCATTTTTGTTCTCTTTTTATTGTTTTGTTCTGTGTTAGTTCACATAAGTCTTCCCATCCCATAAATGCATATATGTGCAGATATGAAGGGGCAGCTAGGTGGCATGGTGGATAGAACACTGGGCTTGGAGTCAGGTGACTTTCCTTTGTGAGTTCAAATCTGGCCTCAGAAAGTTACTAGCTGTTTGACCTTGGACAGGTCACTTAATTTTGTTTTCTCATTTCCTCACCTGTCAAATGAGCTGGAGAAGGAAATGGCAAACTACTCCAGTACCTTTGCCAAGAAAAACCCTAAATGGGGTCACAGAGTCAGACATGCCTGAAATGACTCAACAAAAAGTGCACACACCTGTGCGCAGGCACACAGCACACACATACGTACATACATGTGCATATATGTACATATGTACATATATACACACACACACCCTCTTTTTATTGTTGATTTCTATAACTTATATGCCCAGTAGTGGAATTTGTAGACTTAGAGCATTGCCTGTGGTCCCACAGTATTTATGGATCAGTTGTAAAACTTGAATTCATTTTCCTGACTTCAAAGATAGTATTCTATCCAGTATGCTCTGTGGCTTTCTTTTTAATTTTATTAGCCAAAGTTGTCTATGTTATCTTTTAGGATCACTATTTTTTCTTTGGTTCTGAATTTTCCTCCCAACCAAAAAAGAGAAGAGTACTTAATTTAATTCTCCCATAACTTTTTGGGGATATAATCCACCCCCACCCCCACCCCCCCTCTTGCTCTCTCTATGTCTCTCTCTGGCCTGTATATTATTTAGGAGGGGTTTTTTGTGGCATATACTATAAGGTAGGATTTGGCAAACTATGATGACCCAAGGACAAAATCTGGTCCCCCACCTGTTTTTGTATGGCTTATGAGCTAAGAATGGTTTTTATATTTTAAAATATATTTAGGTAGTTGTAATCATTGTTTTTTTTTTGTTTGTTTGTTTGTTTGTTTTTCCAGGGCAATGGGGGTTAAGTGACTTGCCCAGGGTCACACAGCTAGTAAGTGGCAAGTGTCTGAGGCTGGATTTGAACTCAGGTCCTCCTGAATCCAGGGTCGGTGCTTTATCCACTGCACCACCTAGCTGCCCCGACGTAATCATTGCAATTACAAAAAATTAAGAATTATATTTTAAAATATAAAAATCATTCTTATCTTGTAGGACATGCAAAAACAGGTGGCAGATTAGATTTGGCCTGCAGGGCAAAGTTAACCTACCTCACTCTGAGATGTTGGTCTAAACCTATTTATGGGCATTGTGTTTTACAAATTTACCAGTTGAGGGGCATGGTGGTATAGTGGATCAAGCATTGAACATGGAGTAAGGAAGATATGGGCTTGATTCTATCTTGGATACTAGCTAGAAGTCATGTAAGCTATCTTGTCCTCAAGTTCTTCATATGTAAAATGAGGGGGTTAGATTCAGTCACCTCAAAGGGCCCTTCCATCCCTGAATCTCTGATCCCATAATTCTATGATCTTGTCAAAAGGGGAATTCTCATCTTATCCTTACACCAACTATTGGTTGAAGAATATGCATTTTAATGAAATTTTGATGCCATCAATGTAGGTACTTCTTGAATGAAATCTCTCTGGCTTGGTTTAATGAGCTACTTGGTGGTGGTGATGATGGGTGAGGATGGGAAGTGGGAGGGGAGAGAGGCAGGGGAGGGAGTCATCCCCAGGTGGCTAACATTCTGGCGATTAAAGCCTTTTTGAACTTAGCCTCTTATGACAGTCATATAATCTGTCCTGTATTTAAAGCCTTCTGGAACTAGGATCATAGAACAGTTAGCAATGGTTATAGACCACTTTCTAGTAATTTCCATTCCTTCCTCCTTCCCAAGTGTTCATTCACACAATCCCTGCTCAATTCATAATGCCCAGTAGTCAAGTCCCTCCCTGCCACACTACCGTTGAGGGTCCTGAGGTTGGTCCAGTGTCAGCCACTCTCTTCTTTCTCTTTGGAATCTTCATCCTTCTTTCTTTGGTTTCTGCAGACCTGCAGCTCCTAACTTGACTTAGGAATTCCTCGCTGTTTGCATTCTTTGTTGCCATCATCTAGGAATTTTCTGTCTTTCTTGTGACTATGAATTTATAAGGGATTCATAATTTATGTCAGGGGAGTGAATGTGCACACCAATAAAATGATTGAAGATGATTGAAATACCTGAAATGGAAGGACAGGAAAATTCAAGTATTTATTGACTTCCTACTCTGAGAGCAAGTTGTTCACTACTCCCCATTTCCCACCTCATTCCCCAACCACAATTTAGCAGAGCACCCAAATAACCCCTTTCAGTACAATGGAATCCGATCTATGCAAAATGCAAATGTGGGTTAAATGCTCTTCAAAAGGTATAAAGTTTCTATTCCAAATCTAATGGAAACCACAATAGTTTCATGCCAATTTATCTGAAAAATAGAAAGGATTTATTAGATACTGTGTCTGATTCTGAGGCAGCTAGGTGGCTCAGTAGATAGAGTGCTGAGCCTAGAGATAGGAAGGCCTGAGTTCAAATTTGGCCTTAGATACTCATTAGCTGCATGACCCTGGGTAAGTCATTTAACCTCTGTTTGCCTTTATCCACTAGAGAAGGAAATGGCAAACCACTCCAGTATCTTTCCCAAAAAAACCCCACGGACAGTATGGTCCACAGGGTCACAAAGAGTTGGATACAACTGAACAACAACAACATCTAATTCTAATACCTATTTCTTAGAGTGCTAGGAAACTTGGTTGTAATTCTCAGGAAAGCTATTGGCTAGGCTACCATTAAGTCAAAAATTGTTATTCCCATTCTCTTAGGCTTGGTTTCCATGATGTCATGCAGGCATATAAAAAATGCAGTTATTTCCTGCATTGTGAAGATATGGCACCTGGATGATAAATGAATTTTCCCACCTTTCAGCTAGATTTTTAGTATCATATAGACACAGCTTCACACCCACCAAAGTAGGCTGTCCAGAAAACTGGATTATTTGGTGGGAAACTACTACTGTCATTTGTAAAAATGAAGACGAGGAGCTAAGGACAGTTTGTCTCAGATTATTTAGAAGGTCAAGAGTTGGGACAAAAATAGGACAAAAAATAAAGTTTAGCAAACTTTATTTATGTAGCTTTGAATGCAATGTATAAAAACTAATGTCCAGAAAAAAGTCCCCAAAGCCCTTTTTTATCAAGAGTTCCTTTGAAGAAAGTCCACAATGCAATATATAATGGGGCTAATGGTATTTGGAGATTAACAAGATAATTTCTTATGTAGTGCTTGCAGAAACTTGTCTACTTTCTAACCGGGTTATCTGTTTGCTTCTGGGGATACTTGGAGGTGATATAATTAACCTGAGAAGACTTGTAGGGCATAGGTTTTTCTGTGTTCCCTTGGTAGTGAAAATTAGCCAAGCATTCCCATTAACTGCTCTCTAGGCTATATTCTAAGAAACTGGAAGCTGACAGCTCGCTGTGGACAAACCTAATTTTGGCAGTTGACATCTCTTCCTAATCCAACGAAACATAAGCTCATTAATTGTCAGGAGTTGGGGCAAGGCCCATATTTTTAATGAGGTCCTGTTTCCTGGGACGAGGTAGAGGTTAGGGTATAAATGAGAATTTGTAAGGGAGTAAGAGGAGAAAGGGAGGGGGAAGATGCAGCCTGGTGAGGGGAGCAGGAGGAAGCAGGCTGAAAACTTTTTTTTCTAATGAATGCTCTTGTCTGGTTTACATGCCCAGGGACAGGTGACATTTCTATAAGGCCAAGGCACTAGGAATGGCATCTCACACATTTCTAGAGTTCTAGCTACTGGAAGTTCTCACAATCTATCTTCAGCTTTTCTCCATTTTGATTGTTTGACTCAGTGTTCCTATTGTCAATACTCATTTTTAAAACAAATAGTCTCCTCTTACATAAGTGAAACATAAATTAATATTCAAAAGAGAAGCATATAGCTTGCTACTTGGAAGTTTTTTTTTTAAAGGTCCCTCAAGCCACAGATGTCTACTGAAAGTTTTTGCAGTCTAGTTATAGAGAACTGAATCTCCTGATGGAGAGGGATATGGGAACATCATGTGAAGCTTTTCACTATCCTGTCTCATACTTGGAATAAAGTGTTCACTGATGATGAGAACTGACTTTTCTTTCTTAATGGAAAATTGTTTTAAAGCTTCTGGAGAAAGATGAGTCATCCCATTATAGGGGATTCACAAAGGGTAGTTTCCTAAAGCCATTGCAAATTGATTGCAAAGAGAAAACATCAGAACTACGGCAGTTTTACAGAGATTCTCTCTATTTCTGCTACTTATTACCAGGGAAGTTGTCCAGGAGAAGCCTCTATATGGAATGACTCATCCTTCTTCGGGGAAAAAGATATTCTCAAGGAGATGTATGATGAGAAAAGGAAGCGAATACATTAAAAAACATTTATCAAGTGCCTACCATGTGCTATGTGCTGAGGAAAAATTTTTTAAAATGTGACTTGTCCTCAAGGAGTTTATACTCTTAGGAGAAGCTATAAGAACCTTAGTAGCCTCCTTACCCCACCAAAAACTCTGAATTCATTAAGACAAAAGCCAACATATACAGAGAAGTGGTGACTAGGAAAGGGAGTTTTGGTTCCAGGAGTCATAGAGACCATGAAAAGAACCATAAAGTCACTTGTCCTGTTCCTTTTGTTAGCAATGATCATATTGATTTGGTTGTTTTCCCAGAATAAGAAATGGAAATCGGTGGAGTGGAGAGGGTATGAGTGATAGCAGTATAGAGGATGCTTGAATAGTTCCATCATGTAGTAGGAATGAGGAATAATGACTAGACAGATACTCTATTTGTAATGCTGTGGGCTTGTCTGACTTAAACTAGTCCCCTGGTAGATTAGGTCCTATTAGGAATGAAATGAGACACATGTAGGTCATTCGACAGTTAACAAAAAGATTTATTTAATCATTGCCAGGTCATGTAAGGAGGATACTGCATTGAGTAAACTCAACATGGCTCCCCTGTCTCAGTATTGCCTATAGAAGTCTCCAGCCAAACATCTAAGAGGGGCTAGAGTTCTTCATGAATTTTTAATTCAAGCAACCAAGAAAAAATGCCAGTACTTCAAATCTTTGGTCCCTTGAGCCAGTTAAGGTGATTTCAGTACTTCTTACAGAAAAGAATTATCCCAGTCCACATGGTAGGATACTCTAGTAGATATTCCTCCTGCCTCTGTTACAGTGTCAAGAGATCAAGAGGAAGGGTAAACTTCTTGTGGGGGGATTTATGGGAGAATATGGATGAGAGTTGCAGAGAAGATCTGTGAGTTAAACATTGGAAGGAGTACCCAGGTAGATAAGATTACAGATCCATCAAATTATTTGTATTGAGGGGGACTGGGCCATCCATGGAGCATGTTCATGGGATCTACATGGATGTTTGGTAGAGCCTGCTTCCAGAATTATATGATGATGCAGAACAGAAGAGTCCAGTTCTCCACTTCAGAGAATGAACAGGCATTCTGACAGACTGTGACTGTGACCTAGCACAATGCCTGACACATAGTAAATGCTTGCCGACTGATTGGCTGCTTCCTCTCCACTTATGTCCTAGTGAGGGGAGCCAATTGGGTTGGCTGTTGAGCTAGAACTTATAGTGGCAGAAGCCCTTCACTGTCCAAATTATTCTTCTCTTCCTTTGTGGCAAGCAAGGCAAAAACTACTGTGGGTCTCCCAACTTGGGTGCCATGTAACTTGTGACCTAGGGCAACTGGATTACTTCTGCCCTGTTGCAACTATTCTTTCCTCTTCTTAGGTGAAGGATGATTGCAGATGGAGTGACCTTAAGGGTTTCATAACACCCAGTAGAGTTTGCCTGCAGGTACAGCCTTAACAATCCTGAGGAAAGACCTTTCTGACTCAGTTCAGCTGAGTGAATTGGCCTGGCAGCCGAGAAACTGTGTCTTCAAAGGAAGAGTCTATCTACTGTGGTTCATTCTGAAGTGAATTTTGTGGGGCCAATGCTTTATAATACCGCATTGATGTGTGAGCCCACTCAAACTTAGTGGTGCAGTAGATTGAGAGCTGAGTCTGGACTCAGGAAGATGAGTTCTAATCTGGGCTTAGACCAGACGGTGTGACTGTGACCCTGGGAAAGTAACTTAAACCATGCTTATCTCAGTTTCTTCGATGGCAAAATGTGGATAATAATAGGACCTAATGTGAAGGATTGTTGTGAGATTCAAAGGAAATGATTTCTGTAAAAAGCTCTTACCACAGGCATTATATAAATGGATATTCCCTTTCTTTTCCTCCCTTGCCCATACCTCCAGGATTTGCGGTGGCACAGGGAAAAGAGTGTTCCATTTGTGGGGCAAGTAGTTGGGAATGCTTCGGGGCCTTTGTTCTTGCTATGTTATTTCTATGGATCTTTTCGGTAAATATCGCTTCATGAAAGTGAATTGATGTTCTCATGCAGTAAACCAACAGGAAATGTCTCAGAATACCTACATGTACTTTGAAGTGGAGAGCTGGGCTCTTAATTCCCCACTGCAGCACGGTGACCTTCATTATCTACTAGAGAGGTAGAAACTGGCCTTGGTCTTGAAAGGGAGAGGGTAGGTATGAACAAAATAGAAAGGAAGAGATGATATGCTAGCATCTGAAGACAGAACAGGGAGAAGACAAATAAGAATAAGAAGAATTAGGTTTTAATATACATAAAACAGGAGTAGGAACAAATTTGGAATGTCCTTCAAGCTCATCAGGTGAATGACATTGGTTTAAATTCAATCCAATCTGCTTTTTTTTTTTTTTTTAAAGTGAGGCAATTGGGGTTAAGTGACTTGCCCAGGGTCACACAGCTAGTAAAGTGTTAAGTGTCTGAGACCAGATTTGAACTCAGGTACTCCTGACTACAGGGCCGGTGCTCTATCCACTGTGCCATCTAGCTGCCCTACCAATCTGCTTTTTAAAAGACCTAACAAAGAAAAAGGATCTATATGTACAAGAATATTCATAGCAGCATTTCGTGTTGTGGCAAAAAACTGGAAACATCCATTGGAGAAGAGTTGAACAAATTATAGTAAATAATAATAACAATAATAATGGCAAACATTTATATAGTGCCTACTATATACCAAGCACTGTGCTAAGCTGTATGAATGCAATAGAATTTTATAGCCCCATAAGAAATGAAGAATATGACAGATTCAGAGAAATGGGGAAAGACTTCTGAACTGAATAAGAATGAAGTGAGCAGAACCAGGGAGCGATTTATGTGGTGATCACAACTGTGAAAGACCTCAGAACTTTGACGAAAGCAATGATCAATCTTGACCTTAAAATAATGAAGAAGCATAGCTTCTACCTCTTGGAGAAGAGGTGATGGACCAGAAGTACAGAATTAGACATATGTTCTTAGATATGACCAATATCATGATTTGTCTTGCTTAACTGGGCATATTTGTTATAATAAAGGACAGGGGTATGCTGGAACCAGTTCCAACCAACTCAAAAGAGCTGATTATTAAATTTTCAGTGTGAGCATTTACACACTGGAAATTGGCAAATGCTACAAATCAGGGCTTGGTTTATCATCTGTTGATTGTCCAGACTTAAGAAAGTGATGGAGAAAATGTCAACAGTGCAGCTTTAACTTAAAGTGTGTCATAGAGAGCTGATTGTTAAACATTTATTAGCAAACCCCTAATGGAAGGCTACTGTGTAAGAAGAGGAAAGTTGAGAGGCAGTGATAGCTGTTTACTAGTTGTGGGACTTTGAGAAATTCACTTAACCTTCACTAGGTCTAAATATCCTCATCTCTAAAAATGAGGAGTTGGAGGGAGAAAAAGGAGGTAGATGAAGAGATCTGCATAATATAATGGACAAATCAATGTATTTAGAGCCAAAGTACCCAAGTTCGAATCCTACCTTTATCACTTGTGATTACCTGTGTGATTTTTCATAGGCTATGTAACTTTTCTGGGCCTTAGTTTTCTAATCTATAAAAGGAATAGGGTAGGGGGCAGCTAGGTGGCCCAGTGGATAAAGCACCAGCCCTGGATTCAGGAGGACCTGAGTTCACACCTGGCCTCAGACACTTGACACTTAATAGCTGTGTGACCCTGGGCAAGTCACTTAACCCTCATTGCCCCACCAAAAAAACCCAACCCCAAAACAATAAAAGGAATAGGGTTGGCCTTAGAAGACTTCCGATATCTCTCCCAACTCTGAGACTATGACTCTATTCTAAGATCATTCCTACAGGAAGCTTTTTAAAGCCTCTGAAAATTGATTTCCATCTTTCCATTGAACAAGAACATTATACAGAAACAATCTTCAGGCTTCCACTTATTCCAGATTCTAGATAGTGATGTTACTCTGAGAAACATCCATCACCTAAGAATAACAGTACTATATAATTTTCCTAAGTTGTGTGATTTTTTTTCCTCTTGGTTACAGCTTGTCATCCATTAGGGATAGATTATTTTTTTAAAGTGTTACTCTGCTGCTGAACTAGGAAGTTTCCAAAATAAAATAAATTTCAGAAAAGAAAGGCCTTAGGACAGGAATGAAGGTGGCAAGCTGCCTCTAGAAATAAGATCTGTCTTACTGAAGCAGTAAGTAGCAAGTGAGTTAGTCTCAGCAAGAAACAAATTGTTTGAACAATAGACTTAATTAACTTGTGTTTAGGTATTCCATCACAGCAGGTGTTAAATCCCAGAGTACCTGCTGCTAGACCTGAGCTGGTGCCCTGGGTTTCCTGTAGAAGAGTGCGAAGAATAATGGAAGCCTTCAACAAGGCCAGTGGTAGCAGGAACAGTCTCCTGTGGACTACAAGAATGGGTTTGGAGGAAGGAACAAAACATAGGGTTTAGCAGGGTCTTGAATGACATATTTCTTTAAGCACGAAGATGGTATTTAGCACAAATAAACATATCACTTTGGTTGGCTTATGTCAAAACTGTCTGACCTGTAACTACAATAAAAAAGACTATGGAGTTTCTAGGTGATTTAGGAATTTTGTACACCCTTCCCAAAACACTTGACTCCTTTATTTCAGTTTCCTCATTTGTAAAATGTAGAGCTAGGAGAGCGACATCTAACAGTTGGTGAATGTCATTTCCTATATCAAATCCTGAGGGGGCAGCTAGGTGGTACACTGGATAAACACCAGCCCTGGATTCAGGAGGACCTGAGTTCAAATGTGGCCTCAGACACTTGACACTTACTAGCTGTGTGACCTTGGGCAAGTCACTTAACCCTCATTGCCCCCCCCAAATCCTGACTACTGATATTCTCTCTCTCTCTCTCTCTCTCTCTCTCTCTCTCTCTCTCTCTCTCTCTCTCTCTCTCTCGCTCACTCTCTCTCGCTCTCGCTCTCTCTCGCTCACTCTCTCTCGCTCTCGCTCTCTCTCGCTCTCGCTCTGGCTCTTCTTCTCCCCCCCCCCCCACCTTGTGCTATATAATCATCTCAGTCTGATTCTCCTACATCAGTGAATCCTTGGGAGATGAGTCTTAAGGATTTGTTTGAGGTGCAGAGAGGCTGAATGACATGTCCAGAAGCCACATAGCTAGTAAGTATCAGAAGTGAAGATTTGAAATCACCTCTTCCTTGCTCTGAATCTAGCACTCTATTCATTCTTGCTTCTACTCTGTCATGTCTTATTCTGAGCACATTACTGGAAATAAACCAGAAACAAACAAAAAATGCTTCTGATGCTTTTTCTCATATTTGGTTCATTTCTAAAGAGAAATTAAAACATTTCTCTCCCCAAATTCTTCAGCCTGCATTTATATCTGCCTTTGTAAAACTTTCTTCTTCTCATAATAGTCTGGTTATTATTTATTAAACACAAGTAAAATGCCTCGGGGTTGCATTAAATAGAGAGCACAGGCATGGCTTTCTGCCTAGTTATATTGTAAACTCTAGACTTCTTTTTCCTAATGAGCATGATTGGAAATTCATTTTTGTTTTCTGTGGCTGTAGGTGATGTTACAGGTATGGATGAAAAACACAGTAGACTTGTTATTAACATTTCATTTGAGAACTACAGAATGCATTTATAGTCAAGGCTGCAGTTCGCACCTGGTAGAGAAATATCCTTTCCCATTTTTTTTCTTTTAAGTTTACTGGGCAGTGAGGGGATAGGGGGTTATTATTATTTTAAATATTTTTCCTGGACATGTGATTTTATAGACTTCATTGAGGTAATTCAATGAAGTAACTCTACATAAAGAGCAAATGGGCAACTTTTCTGCAATTTATAATCTTAAAGAATTTCCAGGGGGAGACTGAGAAGTTAAATTACTTGACCAGGGTCACATAGACAGTGTGAGTCACAGGTAGGATTTGAATTCAGGCCTTCCTGACTATATGAGTTCTTTCCAGGTATATTACCTTGATCCTATGAGTCCTCATTTGCAACAAAGAAAATCAGTAAAGCAAAACCAACAAACAAATGGCTGATTGGCAGGATACACAGCCTTCTGAACCAATAACTCCCTGTTTGTATTGAAGCAAAAGAGGTTTGATTTCCTTATCTCTTCTCTGGGACCAATGTTAGTTATTGCAGTTCTGAGCGTCTGGTCTTTTTTTATTATTATTTTTTGGTTTGCATTATTATAGTTTGGATTTATATTATTTGAATGGTTCTGTAGGTATATAAGAAAATCTGGTAGTAAAAGGGTTTTTTGGAGAAGATTGTGCTAGGTGCTAGGGTTACAGATACAATAAATGAAACAATTCCTACCCAAGGAGCTAGCATTCTAATGAGAGATATAACAGTCATATATAAATATATACAGAATAAATATAAAGAGAATAAATACAAAATAAATACAAAGAAGTCAAATACAATATAGTTCGAAGTATATGGTTAAAGATGTTGGTCTAAACCTATTTTCTGCCAGACATCTTTCCCATTTTCTCAGTAATTCTTGTTAAATAGAGAGTTCTCTGGTCTTAAGTTTAGAGGTTTATGGAATATTAGGGTATTTATTTATGATTCATCCTTGTTTCATTAAACTACTTTTCTATTTTTTAACTAATACCAAACAGATTTGATGATGATTTATAATATAGTTTGAAGTCTGGAAATGCTAATTTCTATCATCCCTACGCTTTTGTTGTTATTTCTGTCACTATTCTAGATCTTTTGTTTCCCCTAATGTATTTCATTATTTCGTCTAGCTCTGTAAAGTATCCCTTCTGAATTAAATTTGGTAGCTTTGTCAATTTTTTTTTTTTTTGGTGAGGCAATTGGGGTTAAGTGACTTGCCCAGGGTCACACAGCTATTAAGTGTCAAGTGTCTGAGGCCAGATTTGAACTCAGGTCCTCCTGAATCCAGAGCCAGTGCTCTATCCACTGTACCACCTAGCTGCCCCACATTGTCATTTTATTGTATTGTCATGACCTGATTTGGACACCTTTTATTATAGATGTGTTAGGGTTTTTTTTTTTTTTTTGGTCCTTTGTTCTTGAAGAAGACCATGACTTGCACTGAATTGGATTTAAGTAAAGGCTGTGAAAAGACATCACCTCACTTTCTCCTCTGGGTCCAGTGACAAGATATATATCAGGACAATTGGAGATGGCCCTGAATGTTTAAGACAATTGGGGTTAAGTGACTTGTCCAGGGTCACACAGTAAATATCTGCTGTGACATTTGAACTCAGGTCCTCTCAAATTCAGGACCAGTGCTCTATCTACTACAACACTTAGCTATCCCTTATTGTAGATTATATTATAGATGCAGGATTGCTCTGTAATGATAGGTAGAGAGTTCCAGTGGTAATGATAGTAGGAACAGTGGTAGTCGTAAACATTTATATAACGCTTTAAGGTTTGCAGAATTCTTTACACATGTTAACTCATTTGATCTCCACCACAACCCTTTGAGATAGCTGCTATTATTACCACCCCCATTTTATAGATGAGGAAACAAAAACAAAGATATATTAAATGACTTACCCAGGAATATATGTGGCAGGATTTTCACTCAGATGTTGCTGACTCCAAGTCTTTCCCTCTATTCACTGTGCCACCACTGAGAGTTCCACTATTTGAATATGTACACTCAGGAACATATGTCCCTAAATCCCTTTAACTCATATCTGGAGAAAGGCTGGTTGACTCAGAGAACAGAGGCCATGACCTAAAATTTTACAGGGCAAGTACACCCTGGGGGGATGTGACACTATCAAGAATGGAATTTCATCTTTAGAATTCTAAAGACACAAACACCAGCCATTCTGAAGAACAAGAATAGAGGGGGCTGTCTATAGAGACCATTAGAGCCACACAGGCAGCTCATTGAACAGCTTAGATTTTTTAAAAGACACATATAAAAGTTCAGCAAGGTCAGATAAGAGTGGATAGAGATAGGAGTGGCTGATCCTGAAAGAACTACATTCAGAATGCTAAAGCTTAAAACGATCCAGGACTGACAAGGAGTGCTGAGCACAGTAATGAGGACTCTTCTTAAAGCTATAACAAGGAGGACTGAGATAGCTACTTACGAGGGATGGAGAACAGAGAGAAGACAGAGCAGTTCTCTTATTTTCCTTTGGTTTTCCTTATTAGGAAGAATGATTGTCAGACCAGGAAGGAGAGAACAAAATTTGTTAGCAGGGAATTGAAACCTAGCATAATTGAGGAGATGGTTCAGAAAGCAACCAGATATCCATTTTTTAAACCATTCCTTCCCTTTCCAGAGGTCCAAGAGTAGATATTTTAATATTCTATCTTACATTAAAGTGAATTCTGCCTTTCCATTCTTTCCCAACTTCCTTATTTTTCTGCTATTGCCATAAATCTTGACTATCTTGCATCGACTCGTTCCTGGTAGCTTAGCAACCTCCCCTCCCCTGTGTTCAAACCCCATTTTTGTACTGCCTGGCATGTTTCCCAACCTAGTCTCAGATGCCAGCTCTACTTTGAGTCTTCTGAAAGGTCTGGAACCCTTTTATGGTTATTATTTCCACAACTCTTTCAAGAGGATAATGTCTGAGAGCATAGTTAACTGACATCTGGTAAAATATGATAGGATGACTTATTTATATTTGTTAGGAAAACCCTAAAGTCCATTAACTGAACCCCATTTGGGTTGAGGCTCCAGTATCTCATTCCCTTTCAATTCCACTCTTGAAAACAGCATCTTGTGAAAGTGGTCTTCTGCATCCCTCTCACTGTTCATTTGTGCCAACTCTATTTTGTTTATCTCTTCTTCCTCAGTCCTCAATATAAACCAACAGTTCAGATCTTCTTTTTTGGAGCTTTAGTAGAACATGCATGTGAGAGCTAATTTTAGATCATTCTCAAAGTAAGCCCTTGAAATCATCATGTTTCTCTGTCTGATTCAGGGTAAGTTGGGTTCTCAATTCTAGATATATTATAGGAGTAAGTACAGGATCATAGCCTGCCCTAGAAACTCTTGGGCTGCAAACTTAAAAAATCCCTGGTTTGTGTAAGGGCCAGCCCATATAATAATATTCCTCTTTGAGGCAATATCACCTATTGAGCAGTGATCGATTTGCCCTGAGAACTGACAGGGAATGAAATTATGGAATTTCTTTAACCTCATCCAACCCCGTCATCAGGTAGGATTCCATTTGTGAGATGCAAGTAGACATAGGTGGGAATAGCTGTAAGACAGCTCTGTATGGGTATGTCCAGGGAAATCTTTTCAAACTTTTAATTGAGGAAATGCCAAGGCCATTTAATGTCCATGGAACCTTCAAAAGCCCACTTCACCCTCTGACACCCCGATTTCAATTTTAAAAGGAATGATATGGGTCCTGGAGTAATGGTTACAGGAATTGACACCCAAGTTGAAGTATGAGCTTTTATACTTTAAACCTTTGTCTCGCTTGTGATCTGCTCAACTCATCCAGATGATAAAAAGCAATTTCAGTAGCACTTAACTTAATTGCTTTGTGACCAGCCACAGACCCCTGGGCTCCACTTAAACATCTCAGACAATGTGCTGCCACAATCCTAGGAAGTGTACAGTGGCTCAAATCTGTATATCTCTTTCATGTCTAGTCATTTGCCTCCAACCATCTAATTTTTCTGTGCTTCATGGTGGAAGCCAAGCACAAATTCTCTTCTGTACATCAGAACATGTTTGTTAATCCAAACCTGGAAAATAGGTTAAGAAAATTCATAGGTAACAAAAAGAATTGGTCTACATCTCCCAAAATGTATGTATGCCTCTTCCCCAAATCACCAACCCTACTATTAAAAGAATTAAATAAGTTTTATTGATACCTTTTGTGAGCTCCTTGATATCAGGGACTATAATTTTGCCTTTCTTTGTATTCCCTGCTTCTAGCACAGTGCCTGACATAGAGTAGACATGCTTGTTGACTAAATATGCCACAGTCATGTCTGAAAATACACCCCTTCCCACCTTGAAATTGAATCCTCCATATTAACAGCAGCAATAACATCAACAACAATACACACACACACACACACACACACAGACGTTGTGTTGTCTGTGAGATGGCTTTGATCTTTCCCTTCTTTGCCACAGCTGGTTTTTCCTTTTCTTTGTTGTCCCAATTTTGCCAATCCTTTCCAGCTTGGCTCGTTTAAGTTCCAAATGGAGCCAGGAACCCCATTTTCCTGCTCATTCCTCTTTGGCAGGATGTGTGTATTTCTTTTTGAAATGTCCAGGTTGGTCTTAAGTTCCTCTTCTAGATCAAAGACGACCATAGTCTAAATTGCTCAGAGAACTATGAGGGAATGTTCATCCCTCTAACCTTACAAAGCCCAGAATTCCAGTTAGTTCTCAAATCCCTATTATTATTATATTGACACACTATACACCAAACTCTCACTTGTGCATTTTCACACATTATCATAAAATACTTGCTTATAGGTTTTCCAAGTACTATCATTGTTATTTGGTTGTACAGTTGACAGATGCAACATATTTTTAATATTTTACAAATAGTAAGCAAATTAAACTAGGTTTCAGAAAGCATGCATGTGTGTGTGTCTTGTATCATTCTGCCTATGATAGGTACTTAATAAGTATTCCTTAATTTAAAAAACAAGCCACACACACAAATACTCCAGGTTTAACTATTGCTGAACCCATTGCTGAATTGCTAAAGCTATCTTTTCCATTCACATCTATCTTTGCAGCCTCACTGCACATCAAGTGCTATCTTCTGAATGAAGCTTCTCCTTATCCTCTCTACCTGTTAGTGCCCTTCCTCCCAAACTACCTTGTATTGAACTACTTCATATATTTGTATCAAGAACTCTTTATTTATGTCAAAAATATTTCACATGTGCTTGTTGTATCCTTCATTAAAATGTAAACATGTAAATAGGGATTGTTTCATTGTTTGTACCATAGTGCCCAGCACATGCCTGGCACATAGTAGGCACTTAATAATTCTTTTCAATTAATTGATTCTACATCTTGAGTTAGAGCAAAGACTCAGAGTTTTTTTATGGCTTGGCATTTAATTAAAAAGGATTTATTGAGTATCGATCTGTGCAAAGTGATATATAAGACAGCTTCCCTTCACTCTGTCCCTTTGTGTCTCTATCCCTAGGTCTGTCCAAAGGAATAAGGGGACACATTCAAAAAAGGTGCTTTGGAAGTTTTTGTAAGCAGCAACATATTTAGCTTAGGTTGGAAGGAAATTTGCTACCTTCCATTTGACTTTTCTTCTTCCTGAAGGATCCTGGGAAAAATGTAATTGGCACATGTGGTAATATGGTCTCCTCTACTCTATTGGCACAAGCTAACAATCTGGGCCAATTTCCCTTTGTTATATTTGTTCAGTTGTTGAAAAAGAATCTATTTTTATTTGGGCTGACTGATACTGTGCCAAATGAGGGTTATCTTAGAAAAGGGCTCCCACCCTCTATAACTTGACAATTATGGGTTTTCTAAAGTGTGACTTTAAAAAAAAAACCCAACTTTTTAAAAGAGTGGGCAAAGCCTTTGTGAACAGTTAGGGCTGAAGGGCTGAGGTTTTGAGGTGCACCATCTCCATCTTCCTCCTCCATACCTTTTTCAAGTGAGGGCTGTTCTATGAATAGGGCCATTCCGGGTGGGAATGGATGTTCTCTAAGAACAAGTGTTTGCAAACATCTGTGTTTTCATGCATTTGATAGGGTATCACTTGAAAAGGAGATTGTTGTTGTTGTTGTTTGTCCTTCATTCTTGAAGAGGACCATGACATCTGGTTATGTCATAACTTGCACTGTATTGGATTTAAGGGAGGGAGGGCTATGCAAAGCCACCAACCTCACTCTCTCCCCCAGAACTATCTGGGACCAGTGAGAAGATAGATATCAGGGTAACAACTGGAGATGGGCCCAGATGTTTTCATGCAACTGGGGTTAAGTGATGTGCCCAGGGTCGCACAGCTAGTGTTTGAGGTGAGGTTTGAACTCAGGTCCTCCTGACTCCAGGGCCAGTGCTTTATCCACTGTGCCACCTAGCTGGACCCCCCCCCCCAAAAAAAGGGAGATTGGATTCATTATCCTTGACCCAGTGAGTTGTGTGGGCTTAAGAGAGGACCATTTCACTTTGGCAGAGGGAAAAAAAACCACACCATATCCTTATAATTAGAACTGTCCCAAAGAGGAAGGTGCTTCTTATAAAATGGCAATTTTTGCATTGCTGAAAATCTACTTGTTAGAGAAGTCATAGAGCAGATTCCCTCTCAGGTATGAACTGGACTAGATGACTTCTGAGCTCTCTTCTGTTGAATTTGTAAGATTCTTTGATTCCGAGAATCCCTTTCAATTAGTAGGAAGGCTACCCAAAAGTCTAGAGAAGAATGGCTCCTTCCTAAGTTTCATTGATTCTAGACCTGATTCTCTTGGATGGCTATAATCAAGTACTTCACCCTCTCTGAGGTCTCACTTTTCTTCTTTTGCATAAGGGAAAATAATAATATTTTCATTACCTATCTTACTAGGCATTTGAACAAAAGTGCTTTGTAAACTTTTAAGTTCTATTTATACAAGTTATTTTTATAGGGGGCGGCTAAGTGGCACATTGGCTCTGGATTCAGGAGGACCTGAATTCAAATCCAGTCTTAGACACTTGACACTTACTAGTTGTGTGACCCTTGGCAAGTCACTTAACCCTCATTGCCCTGCAAAAATTAAAAAAAAGTTATTTTTATAATTATCAGCAGAGTTGGGGGCCTGTCTCTACAACCTAACTTAGCTTCCCTCCTAAACATTGAGGTTTGGACATTTTGAATGGAGACACACCTACATTCCTAACACACACCATCTCTCCCTCTCCTCTCTCTTAATCCCCAGGATATAAAGGACCCAATAGAATCAGAAATCCTCTTTATAATAGATTCTTCTACTCATTAACCCAGGCTCACCAGGGCCTTAGCACAGCTCACAGGCTATAAGTAACTTATTTAAGACCCTTTTCAAAACTGACAAAGATAGTCATGACATCATAATTTGGCTCTCCTGCTTCCCTCATGGAAGGGATCCATAAATATTCTTTGTTCTTTTCTCTGTTTTGACCTTCCATCTGACCTTGAATATATTAGTTTTTCTCTCTATTCCTGCCTGACTTTGTAAAACATCTCCATATGTTCATCTCTCAAAAGTCCCTTAATACTGCAACCTAAATCATGTCTAGTCTTTTCTGTTTTTTATTCTCTGTTTAGAAAGACTAGCTATGAATACACAGATGTCACCTCTTGCAGGAAGACTCTCCCAGTCACCTGCTTGTTAGCTCTCTCATTTGTTTACAGGCTAGATCCACCAATGACATAGAAGTTCCCTGAGGACAAGGATTATTTTATTTTTGTCTTTATATCCCCAGAGTCTAGCACAGTTCTTTGTACATAGTAGGTCTTTTTCCTAAGAATTTGTGAGGTTGCTGTCTGCATTGTAGTAGGGAAAATCAATACCAGTTTAATCACAGATGCATAAATAATTGAAGTTCAGATCTAATCAAGAATTATGATTTGTTTGAGAGCAAATACAGACATCTTTATGAGGTAACTAAGTGATGCAGCAGATAGAGTGCAGGGCCTGGATTTAGCAAGCCTCTTCTTCCTGAGTTCAAATCTGGCCTCACACACTTATAGCTATGTGATCCTGGGCAGGTTATTTAATCCCTATTTGCCTCAGTTTCCTCATCTGTAAAATGAGCTGGGAAAGGAAATGGCAAACTACTCCAGTTTCTTTGCCAAGAAAACCCCAACTGGGGTTACAGAGAGTCTGACATGAATAAAACAATTGAAGAACAATGTAGATACCATTACATCCTGCCAAGTCTTCACATGATCCTTTGTTTAATCTGGGGTAAAGTTCTGTTAGATCATATAGTGGGATACTTGTATACTTTGTACCAGTCTCTAACCTCAATCTCAGGTAACTAACAGAAATAAATGAAGTGTTTACTTCAAGGCCAAATGTGGACTAGTGATATTAAAAGAAAGGAGGCACATCTCTAGAATTTGTGGGGACCGACTGGTAAAGGTCAAACAAGGTAGGAGTCAGAAAAAGGAAGAAATAGTATAGTAAAGCCAAGAGTATGCTATAGACTTAAAGTCAGAAGACCTGACTTGGAGGTCCAGGCTTTAGTGTTCATTAGTTGGCATAACAATGGATGGGTCATTTTGTCTCCTGGGGTTTCACTTTCCTCACTGGCAAAACAAAGGGATTGGACTATGTCACCTTCCCTTCCATTTCTAACAGTTTTGCCTCTAGTCATGGGCTTTTATTTTGAGAAGGGATGAATAGGCTTCTCTAGGTTGCCAAATTCCTTATTAGAATGTAAGCTCCTTGGGAGGGGAGACTGTCTTACTTTTCTATTTGTACCCCCAGTGCCTAGCACAGTGCTTTGCACACGTTTTGTTGTTGTTATTGAGTCATTTCATTTCTGCCCAACTCTCTGTGGCCCCATTTGGGGTTTTCTTGGCAAAAATACTGGAGTGGTTTGCCGGTTCCTTCTTGCTTTTTTTTTTTTTTTAACAGATGAAGCAGACCGGTTAAGTGCCTTGCCTAGGATCATATAGCTATTACACATCTGAGGCCAGATTTGAAGATGGATCTTCCTGATTCCCAGCCCAGTGCTCTATCCATTAGGCTACCCCCTTAATAAATGCTTCATTTATTCATCCATCCATCTATCCATTCATCTATTAGATTCTAAGCTCTTTGAGGGCCGGGACTACTTTTTGTTTCTTTTTGTAACAGTGCCTGAAGCATTATAGGCACTTAAACAATGTCTATTGATTGATTAAGCATTCATTTGAAGGGTTCCATGACCCACAAAAAGGTGAAGAACCCCTGGTCTAGCATTTAAGTGGCTCATTTACCAGTGCGAGTCCATAGGACCCTATGGTCAGCCAGGAACCATGTAACATGATAAGGGCATTCTTGCTCCCCTGTAAACTAAGGGGAGGGAAGAAATTGTGAGTATAACTTTCTGACTCAAATAGGATGTTCATTAATATAAGGAAATTAATCCCGTTACCACCAACCATTCCGTAGTTTATAGGCTATAAAAGAGTTCCAGTAATTAGCACATTGAGCTGGCACAACAATGTCAGATCTTCCACGGTATTTGTGGCTTCCAGCAGTGCCTCCGCTACCTGGGCAATTCTCCTTCTAAGTATCTATTTCTTCAGAACATGGTTTTTAATGGCTTGGACTTGACATTTATAACTTGAGCAAAACTGAAATGGGCAGCGAAAGACTAATTATGCTAAATATTCCAACACGCATAATTACCAGGGCTCTAGCAGGAGGCAAGAAAAGCCAATCTTGATTTTTTTTTTCTTCAGTGCCTTATTTTAGGCTCATTTAATGAAAGCTGATTGTCCTATCATAATGATTTCTCCTTTGCATAATCTACATTGCAATAACCTAAGTGCATTTTTATTTGGGCATAAATTTAGACTTTTTGCTTCTGCTCTGTTAGACCCTCTCAGCCTAGAGCATAAAGAAAGCTCAGAAAACCATGGCCTCTGTTGAAAAGGTGTCTGAGCTTTCTTTGTGAGGTTGCAGGTGACCTGTGGGTGGGCTTATGTTTAAGAGCTTCTGACTCTATGATACCGTTCCTTTCTTGGCATATTAAAGGTTAACTAGGGATGGTGGGCTGGGTGCTCAAACACAGAGTCATAGATCCTTATGGTTGGAAGGGACATTAGACAGTATCTGTTCCAGCTTCTTCAATTTACAGATGAGGAAACTGAGGCTCAGTCAGGTGAAGAGACTTAGTCAAAGGCAGACGAAATAGTGGAGCATGGTCTAGAAGCTGTTATAAAACTGCCAAAATAATCAGTTTTATGCAGAGAGCTAGTCATGTCACTCTTTTGCTCAAAAATGATCAGGTGCTCCTTGTTGATTCCTGAGTAAAGTTCAAATTTCTTACCTTGACATTCAAGGCACTTTATAATCTGGTACCATCTTACCTTTCCAGACTCAGATTAATCATCCTCCAAAACTCTAATGTGCAGTTAAAAAAGACTTCTTTCTCCACACTCACTACTATACCATACATAATATTGGTCCCTATGCTAAAAATGGACAAAAACAATAGCAGAATATACTGGAGTGATTTGCCATTTCCTTCTCCATCTCATTTTACAGAAGAGAAAAGTGAGGCAAACAGGCTTAAGTGACTTGCCCAGGGTCATACAGCTCATAAGAGTCTGAGGCTAGATTTGAACTCACAAAGATAAGACTTTCCTGACTCTAGATCAGGTACTCTATCCACCTCCTCACCTAGCTGCCTGCTCTCTTTCCCTACCAAGTAATTAAAGTCTAACTACAATGCCATCTCCTACAGAAAACCTTCCTTGATGTTTTTCCTTCCTTGATAACTTCTCTTCCTCCTCTCAATATCTTCTAACCCAGATCTTATAAGGTTTTGTTTTGTAACCCTTTACAGCTCTTTTCATGTAATATTATGATTTCATATAGTTTTCTCTGTTGGTGTCTTACCTTCCTTCTAGGCCCATGAGAGCAGGGAGCATGTCACAAGTCTCTCCCAGAGTCTATCACAGCACACCGTATGCATAATAAAGACATTTAATAAACATTTTTCCTGACTCCCATTATAGCAGAGGTCTTCATTCACCTGTTTGATTTAGAATCAAGTCGATGCCAAATTGGAGAAAGGAGCTTTTTGTCATGCAAATAATTATTGTTAGGGCTGGTAAAGGGAAAGTCCTATACCCTGAACGATGAAAAAAGCAGGTTAAAAAAATAAAAAGTGCTGGACTGTAATTTCCTGCCACTGAAAGTTGGCAACATTTGACTTGCATTGTCAAGAACCTCATGGGCAAGATTATCAGTAAAATCCCTTCCTTTAGAAGCCTAAATCCTTTAAGGCTCTGTTATTTAAATGCTGCTATGTTGCTTATTAAAAGTCAGAATTAGAGTGAATTGAAGTGCCCTGTTGAGTGATCAGCTTAATGGACCAAAATTTCTTTTCAGTTGCTCTCACAAAAATGCCAGAGTGAAGAATTTGCATATAAAGTCAGGAAAGGCTTGGAGTAAGTGGGCAAAAGGAGAATGGCAGTTGTTAGTCACACTTGGGGTTCTACTCCACTAAAACCTAATCTCTTAGTGGTAAAGGCAATGTGAGGCAGTGAACTTGCTGGATTTGAAATCAGAAAAATTGGTTGGCCTTCAAAGATTTCTACATGTATGGCCCCAGGCAAATTACTTAATCACTTAATTTCTTCATCTATAAAAAAATTGTCATAATAATAGTTGGGTAAGGAGAGGGTCAAAATCATCCCACCTCATCCTGATATGTCCATCAGGTGAGAATACATTCCAGCTTGTTCACTAGGTGTGATTAAGGCATAGACAACTCTCTAGGTAGCTCAAGAAGTCCTTTTGGATTGGTTGAGGGTTTTGGTCGTACCCTCTGGGGCTTTAATATAGTGCTTGACACATTAAAATGCTTAGTAAATGTTTATTGACTGACTATATAAAAGCAGAAGATAATTCAGAACCTGAGAGATTCATGTGAGTAACAAGCCAGAAGAGAGCATTCGGGCTAACCCATGAAAAAGAACCACTTGTGGGAAAGGAGATGGCCTTAACCACCTGTCCTCTCCCCCTTATTGGTTTAGTCAGAGGAGGACCTGCTGTTATGGGTCTGGAGGATTTGGGAATTGTTTTCTAGAGCATCCTAGCCGCATCCCCAGAACAGCTGACGGAAACGTCTAGATTCAGTTATCCACAAAGAAACCAAAGGAAAGACCATGCCATGCTTTGAGAACTCCAGTGAAGCGTCTTATAGGAATTATGAGTCACCCTTAAGTTGGGGCCTATTTAATCACTCCACTCTAAATAAACTGGCGGGAGAGCTGTCATAGAGTTTTGGGGGGATGTTTTCTACCAACTGTTCTTCCTATAGCACATTAGTAAACACCCCTTTTAAAATGCTAATTGAGTCTGACTGACTTATTGACATTAACCTCTAATACTGGCAGAAGCACACCAGTAGGCTAATACTCTAAAGCTATAGCATTAGAAAACTACCCCTTCCTCAGTCCTTCAGGACTAAACCCAAAGGCTTGAGAAGACATCTGGGGAGCCCACTCAGAAAGGGTGAGAGTTGGGATGGTAACTTCAAAGCACGGGTACTACCTGCCTAACAGAGTCACAGTGAGGAAAGTACCCTGAAGCATTATATAAATGTGAGTCATCAGGGGCAGCTAGATGGCACAGTGGATAAAGCACTCGACTTGGATTCAGGAGGACCTGAGTTCAAATCCAGCCTCAGACACTTGACACTTATTAGCTGTGTGACCCTGGGCAAGTCACTTAACCCTCATTGCCCAGCCACCCCCCCCCCAAATGTGAGTCATCAGCACCACAGTTTCTTCCTTAGAAATAAAGCATAAAACCTACAGGGATGACCGTCATGGTTATATCTGACATACCTATCCTTCTTCCAGCCCTTCCTCAAATGAACACTCCTTTGTCAGGGAACTGACATTAGAATTTGACTTTCATGAGAGCCCAAATGATTTCACTTTTATATTTGCATCCCCAGTAGGTATGCAATGAATTCTTCTTGACAAAGAAACTCAATTAATCAAAAGCAACCAATACACTGTATCTAGATACAACATTCTACACCCATAGGTATTCCCCATGTCTTTTTCTGGGTCAATATTAGTCACTACAGTTGCCAGGAATTTAGCTTTAAATAAATAAATATGTATATATACACATATATATGTGTGTGTAGAATACTTTATTATATATATGTATATGTATATGTATATATATGTATGTATATATATATATATATATATATATAATTTTTTATTTATTTATTTATTTTGGTGAGGCAATTGGGGTTAAGTGACTTGCCCAGGGTCACACAGCTAGTAAGTATCAAGTGTCTGAGATGGGATTTGAACTCAGGTCCTCCTGAATCCAGGGCCAGTGCTCTATCCACTGCGCCACCTAGATGCTCATATATATATATATATATATATATATATATATATATATAAATATATATATATATAAAATATTTTAATATTCTTTTCATTTGGGAGCCATTACCAGTCATCTTGACCTATGTCTTGCTACTGGACTTCCTCCATTGTCTTCTTCCAATAACTCTGGAGGACTGAATGAGGCTGATGACTTTGCCCAGCTTTGCCTCACTTAAATCCAATTCACTTGCAAGTCAAGGCATCACCCTCCTGATGTCATTGGTCCTCTTTGAGAACAAAGGAGGAACAACAATATTCTTTTCATTTCTATTACTATAATTATTGTGTATATTGTTCTTTCTATAGACTGCATTGGTTTGTCCATCTTCCCACATTTCTCTGGATTCCTCATATTCATCATTTCTTATAGCAAATTAATGTTCCATTACATTAATAGGGCTATTTGTTCAGCCATTTTACAAGTCATTTAAGCTCCTTAGGCTTTGTTTTCTTTGTCTATAAAATGAGGAGGTTAGATTAAATTTTTTTTAGGAGCAGTTAGCATGCTTAATTTGGTGAAAGCAGAGAGCAGGTAGGCCAAAGAACACATGTGGGAGAAAGGATGTTGTAACCCTGACAATGTAGTTAGTTGCTTCAGGGGTGAGAGGATCATTTTCTTTTTTTGTTTTTGTTTTTGCTTTTTGTTTTTTGGTGAGGCAATTGGGGTTAAGTGATTTGCCTAGGGTCACACAGCTAGTAAGTGTTAAGTATCTGAGGTCACATTTGAACTCAGGTCCTCCTAACTCCAGGGCCAGTGCTCTATCCACTGTGCCACCTAGCTGCCCCAGCTAGCATTTTTTTTTTTAGTGGGGGCAATTGGGGTTAAGTGACCTGCCCAGGGTCACACAGCTAGTAAGTATTAAGTGTCTGAGGCCAGATTTGAACTCAGGTCCTCCTGACTCCATGGCCAGTGCCCTATCCACTGTGCCACCTAGCTGCCCCCGAGAGGATCATTTTCACACTGAGAAAGTTAGGGGATTCTTTGTGGAAAGGGGACTTTTGATCTCAGCCGTTCAGCACCATCCAGACTAGCTCTTCATAGTTGATATAACCAGTGCTGTCCTCATGCCCTGCTACCAACACTTCCACTTCTTCCTCTGTCATCTTCTCACCCAGAGCGATGAGGACGTGCCGTATTTCAGCCCCCACGACTGTGCCGTTCCCTTCCTTATCAAACACCGGAAGCCCTTTTATGTAGCCTTCATATATGCCCTGGTCCTTATTCTTTGCTACGGTCTGCAGCATTGTCAGGAAGTGTTCAAAGTCCAGCACCTTCACATTCATCTCAGCACTCTTGGGATTCCCTAAGTCTTTGAGCACCTCAGCATTGGTGGGGTTCTGGCCCAGGGCCCCCATCACGTTCCCACACTGGCTGTATAAGATCTTTCCATACCCCGTGTGGTCAAGGAAGGCCTCCTTGAATTCAGCAGTCTGATCCTCTGTAAGGTCCCACATCTTGGCCGTGCAGCTCTGTCTCCGCCGCCGCCGCCTCCGTTGCTGCTGCTTCTGCTGTATATAATGACTCCGTCGGTTGGATTACATTTTGATGTCCTTTCCAGGTTTATCACCTTGACCCACTTTACTTCCAATTTTCCCAATCCCAACCCCCCAAAATGCTGCTGTGAATATTTTGGTACATCTGGTTCTAGTTTTTATGTTAATGGCCTCCTTGAAGTCTTTGCCCAGCAACAAAGAAGGTTTGAACAGGTTAATGATTTTTCTGGCATAATTCCAAGCTGTTTTTCAGAAAAAGAGGGGTGATTCCTAGTTCTACCAACATCATATTAGTCTTCTAATAGATGTAAATCTACCTTTTATAAGGTTGTTTTAAAGAATTGATCTTTTATTGTTTTCTACGTCTTTTTCTGCATCTTCACTTAGACTATTGCCTAGAATTAAGATTCAGTCACCTCATTCTGCCCTACCTGGCTAATGATTTTTGACTGTGTGTAGCCCACTAGTTGTAGGCTCATACATGACATCAGTCTTTTTCAAGACTACACTCAGTCAACATTGTCCTTTTAGGACATAGTCATCACAAGATAGCAATTCTTGATAAGGTGAAAATCTCATAGTTTACAGGTTAATAGGAGGCATCCTGGTGATCATAGACCATAGATTTAGAGCTTGACGGGACCTCAGAGATCTAGTGCAAAGGTATCTGGATAGATTTTAGGGGGTCTGTGAACTTGGATGGGAAATACTTAAATCTTTATTTTCATCAACCTTTGGTTTCAATCCTCTGCATTTTATATTATACATTTAAGAAACATTATTCTGAGGAGTCCTTAGTTTTCACCAGAACACCTAAAGGGTTCATAACACAAAAAAGACTAAGGAAACTGATCTAATCCAACCTGCTGATTTTACAGATGAAGCCATGTGAGGAGGAAATAACTTGCCTAAAGACACATAGGAAGTAGGCAGAACTTGGACCTTCCCTTTCTCTTACCTGGGAAAGCATGCACACAGGAGTAAAGGACTTGTGATTTTGTAGTATGAATGCCCACAGAGATACTACCCTTGGCAAGTTCATTTAAAAAGGTGTGGTGGAGGGAGAAGCTAGATGGCTCAGTGGATAAAGCATTGGCCCTGAATTCAGGAGGATCTGAGTTCAAATCTAGTCTCAGACACTTGACACTAGCTGTGTGACACCCTGGGCAAGTCACTTAACCCTCATTACCCCACAAAAAAGAAAGAAAGAAAGAAAGAAAGAAAGAAAGAAAGAAAGAAAGAAAGAAAGAAAGAAAGAAAGAAGTATGGTGGTTACTCAGTTACTCAGTAATTATCAGGAAAAGAATTTGGGTTTATTTTGTGGTTGTTGAGCTTAATAGTATTTTTTCC
The DNA here is from genome assembly GCF_019393635.1 of Dromiciops gliroides. Taxonomy (NCBI): domain Eukaryota; kingdom Metazoa; phylum Chordata; class Mammalia; order Microbiotheria; family Microbiotheriidae; genus Dromiciops; species Dromiciops gliroides. The sequence continues at coordinate 417,174,979 of NC_057863.1, read as the reverse complement.
AATTATGTGTAAATATAGTTTTCAACATTCATTTTTATAAGATTTTGAGTTCTAAATTTTCCTCCCTCCCTTCCTTCCCCCTCCTTAAGCCAGCAAGCAATTTTATATAGGTTATACATGTACGACCATGTTAAACAGATTTCTACATTAGTCATGTTGTGAAAGAAGAATTGGAACAAAAGAAAAAAAAACATGAGAAAGAAAAAAAAATCCCCAAATATATGAAAATAGTATGCTTTGGTCTTCATTCTGACTCCATAGTTCTTTCTCTGGATGTGGAGGGCATTTTCCATCATGAGTCTTTTGGAATTGTCTTGGATCATTGTATTGCTGAGAAAAGCTAAGTCTCTCATAGTTGATCATAGCACAATGTTGCTGTTACTGTATACAGTGTTCTTCTGGTTCTGCTCATTTGTTTTAGCATCAGTTCATGTAAGTCTTTTCAGGTTTCTTTTTCTGAAATGCTCCTTGCTCATCATTTCTTACAGCACAATATTCCATTGCATTCATATACCACAACTTGCTTGTTCAGCCATTCCCAAACTGATGGACATTCCCTCAATTTCCAATTCTTTGCCACAACAAAAAGAGCTGCCATAAATAATTTTGTACATTTGGGTCCTTTCCCCTTTTTTATGATCTCTTTGGGATACAGACCTAGTAGTTGTATTGCTGGATCAAAGAGTAGGCACAGTTTTATAGTCTTTTGGGCATAGTTCCAAATTGCTTTCCAGAATGGTTGGATCAGTTCACAATTCCACCAACAATGCATTAGTGTTCCAATCAGGAAAAAAATTTGTGAAGAGTTTATATGACCTGACCAAGGTTGTACAGCCAGTGTGTGTTGTTACAATTGAAATTAAGGTAAACCAAGGCACAAGATTCTAAGCACTGTCAATTTATTAGTAAAACATGAATTTACCAATAAATAGGATCTCAGCTTCCCTAGTAAAACTAAGATCCAAAGGTCAGGAATGATTACTCTTTTTATAGTTTTTAAGGGAAGTATAGAACAGAATTCCATAGGTGGGAAACAAGTTAGTATTTGTTAGAAATTGGGAACGAGAGGCTAGCAACAACCCCTCCTTCCTGCCTGTGACCAAGAAATGTTCATTGTTTGAGTCCACCTGCAATATTAGAGATAGTGGACCAGACTTCTTTGGATAAGAAACCAGACATCCTTCAAGGGTAAGAGATTTCCTTGACTCAAGAATAAAACAATGATTAAGAAGAGAACTGGATTTCTAAACTTAACTCAGTAGAAGTCAGCTGAATTTCTGAACTAAGTTCAGAGACGAAGAATCATGACTTTGGTTGTTACAGGACAAAATCATTTAACTATGAATAGGATCAATTAAAAAAGAATCTATCTGATTATTTTGGTGTCAAATGCACATATGTCAAAGGCATTTGAACACAACTCTTCCACTAAGCTAGGTGGTCTCTTTCAACTAGAATGTAACTTCCATAGGTGCAGAAAGCATGTCTGAATTATCTTTGTATCACTTAAGCAACAAGAATTTCTTAAGTACCTACTACATGCCTGGTGCTGTACTAGGCATTGGGGATACAAAGACAAAAGGAAAACATTCCTTGCTCTCAAGGAGCTCACCCAATTTAGCCAAGGGAAACATTAAGTAGTATATAGGCATATACAAAGTACAAGGTGACTTGAGGGGGAAGACACTAACTTAAACTAAGCCTTGAAGGAAATGAAGGATTCTGAGGAATGCAGACAAGGAGGGAATGAGCTTTAGGTACTTGGGACAGCCAATGCCAGGGCAAATGGACGTGGGAGATGGAGTGGCATGGATGAGGAACATAGAGGAAACCAGACTGGATATATTGGGGTGTTAGAGGAGGGGAGTAATGGCCAATAAGTCTAGAGAGGTAGGTTAGAGCCTGGTGGTGAAGGGCTTTAGACAGGAAACAGAGGAACTTATATTTGATCTTGGAGGTGACAAAGGTGCTCGAGTTTATGGAATGTGGTAGTCACATGGTCAGATTCGGACCCAAAGATCAGGTTAGCAGCTGTTTGTAGGTAGAGAGGGGACACACTTGAGGTGGGGAGACCAGTTAGGCGGTTGTTGCAACAGTCCAGGAAAGAGATAAAGGCCTGAATGAGGGTGTTGGCTGTTGGATGTGTGAGTGGAAAGAAGGAAGATGGCTAGAGATTGTATGGGGATAAGAACGACAGGATTCAGCAACAGTGGCTATGATTAGGGTTAGAGAGTGAGGAGTCAGGAATGACGCTGAGGTTGCAGCCCTGGGTGACTGGGAAGATGATGGTGCCCTTGACAAAAATAGGGAAGATGAGAAGGGGGGGTTGAGGGTGGAAAGATAATGGGTTCTTTTATGGATATATTGAATTTGAGATGTCTATGGTGTAGCCAATTTGAAATTTCGAATAGACAATCAAATATACAGGAAAGGGTTATATTTTTAAGGAGTTAAGAGATAAAAAGGAGAGAAGAGGGAGCTTATGGTTAATGTCTTCTATCTTCTCAGCTAAGTATGAGGCAGAGGTCTTCAGCTGGGGGTGTGGAGAGAGGAGGTGATGTGGGAAGTTTCAGAAGAACAAAGACAATTTGTAATAGTCTTTAGGGGTGAGATAGAGATTCAATAGCTATTTATAGATAGGTGGCTCATTGGATAGAGTGCTGGGCCTGCAGTCAGGGAAGAATCATCTTTCTGAGTTCAAATCTGGCCTCAGATACTTACTAGCTGTGTGACCCTGGGCAAACCCTGTTTGCTTCAGTTTCCTCATCTGTAAAATGATTTGGAGAAGAAAATGCAAACTACTCCAGTATCTTTGCCAAGAAAACCCCAAAAGGAATCACAAAGTCAGACACGACCAAAAATAGGTAGGACATCTTGGGTACACACAGTCAACAAACATTTATTAAGAGCTTACTAATTAAGGAGGAGTACAAGTATTGCCTTGTTGCAGTAGGAGTCCAGTTGAAATTAGATAACAAATTTATAGTGTATTCGGGCAGCACAGTTGCTTGTTTTTATCCAGGTCCATTTAGCAGCATATGAATTGGAGCAGAGGAAGCAGATGGTGGGAGCAATCCAGGTTTGGGCTTTAGCAAGGTATGAGTAGTGATCAGACAAGAAGGCATGGGTTTCAAGAATAGAAGGTCAGCATAGGGAGGAACTAGACAAATGAAGGGTGGCAAGAGATTGGGATGGGAAGAAAGTGAAGCTAGAGAAGGAGTGGAGGCCTGGGGGAAATACTGAGGGGCAGAGGAAATGGAGGTCCCAGTGAGGACAAAAAGTAGAATAAAGAATTAGATTAGAAAAAAAATTTAAAAAAAGAAAAAAGTTTTTAAAAAAGAATTGGATTAGAAGGGGTAAGGTATGGGGGGGGGATGGAACCATAGGAAATTGTGATCAGATAAAGGAAGTTTAGAGTTCTTGATTATAGGTGATGAGAAATCATAGGTGATCAAGGGTATGAGGACCCCATGTGTACTTGAGATGTCCTATCACATTTCTTTGTACATGAGAAATATTTAATAAATGGTTATTGACTGACTGGATGAACTATATTAACCCCTTTATTTTACAGATGAAGAAATTGAGGTCTAGAGAAGTGAAAGGACTTGTCTGTGGTCACTGACCAATTATTTGAAATGAAGACTGTAGGCTCTTTGAAGTCATGAACTATTTGGTGGTGTTTTTGTTTTTGTTTTTGGTCTTTATATCCCTTGGCTCCTATCACAAATCCTCATACATTTGTTGTTGCTCAGTTATTCAGTCTTTTTTTCCCCACTTCATAGTATTTTATTTTTTCCCAGTTACATGTAAAGATAGTTTTCGGGGTAGCTAGGTGGCATAGTGGACAGAGCACCGGCCCTGCAGTCAAAAGGACCTGAGTTCAAATCCGGCCTTGAGACACTTAACACTTACTAGCTGTGTGACCCTGGGCAAGTCACTTAACCCCAATTGCCTTACCAAAACCAAACAAACAAAAGATAGTTTTCAACATTCATTTTTGTAAGATTGAGTTCCAAATTTGTCTCTCTCCTTTTCCCCTTCTCTTTCTTCAAGACTGCAAGCAATCTGATATAGGTTATATGTGTACAATCATGCTAAACACATTTCCACATTAGTCATGTTGTGAAAGAAGAATCAGAAGGAGAAAATCACACAAAAGAACAACAAAACAAAAAACAAACAAAAAAGTGAGAATAGTGTGCTTCTTCTATCTGCATTCAGTAATTTCTGACTCTGTGATCCCGTGGATTATACTACTGATGGGGTTTTCTTAGAAAAGATACTGGCACTGGCCCTGGAGTCAGGAGGACCTGAGTTCAAATCCGGCCTCAGACATTTGACACTTAATAGCTGTGTGACCCTGAGAAAGTCACTTAACCCCAATTGCCTCACCAAAAAAAAAAAAAGTACTGGAGTGGTTTATCATTTCCTTCTTCAGTAGATTAAGGCAAACACAAGTTTAAGGGACTTCCTCAGGGTCACATAGCTAGTAAGTGCTTGAGGCTGGAACTCAGACCTTTCTGACTCCAGGTTTAGCACTCTATCCTTTGAGCCATTTGGCTACCTCCAGTGTAGTAGATGCTTAATAAATGCTTAGAATCATAGCTCTAAAGCCAGAAGGGACCTCAGGATTAGACCATCTAGTCCAACCCCTTCACTTTACAGAAGTGGAAAATGGGAGCTAGGGAAATTATGTGACTTACCCAAGCTCACAAAGGTAGGAAAAGTCAGAAGTGAGATTTGAATCCAGGTCCCTTGATGACAGTGCTAGGGTATATTCACTATAACCTTTTTGTCTCTCAGGAAGTAACATCTCACTTCTTGAACAGTTTTACCAGTATCCCCTTCTTCTATGGCTGATCATTTAGTTTCTCTGTTACTAGCTCACAGCCTTCCTCCCACTGGCCTGTGACCACCTTGCTCTCTAAAGACCATCCTCTTTTTTCTCTTCATTGGTGATCTCATCTGCCAGGTCAATTTGATCTCCCAATGCTTTGAGTATCCTCTCTATACAAATAACTCCCAGATCTAGATCTCCAATCATGATATCTTCCCTAAACTTCAATCCCAGTCCATTCAACTATAGGATGGACATTTCTACCTCAATTTCCTGCCAGGCCCTTAAACTCAATATGTCTCCAAACAACTTAGGCATAGAATTATGGGATCATATATTTTCTTTCCTATTCTTCCAGGCACCCAGGCATGAAACTGTGGAGTCATATTTTGTTTTTCTCATTCATTCTCACACCCACATAATCAATCAGTTGCCAAGTCCTATAGATTCTACCTCCACAGTATCTCTCACATTATTTCTTCCTCGCCACCTACACAGTCACCATGTCATTTCATGTCTGAACTTCTGTAACAGACAACTGGTCTCTCACTGCTGGCTATTCCTCCCTCAGATGCATCATTCCTATCACTGTCAAAATAATGTTCCTAAGCCACAGATTTGACCATTCCACTCTCCTATTCAAAAACCTGTAGTGGCTCCCTATTCATTATAAGATCAATACAAAATTTTAGCTGGGCATTTAAGACCTTTTACAAGTTTGGTTTCAACTTGCCTTTTCATTCTTATTTCACACTAATTCCATTCATACACTGTAGGTTTCTGGCGAAAGTGAACTACAGCTATTTCTCAATCTCATCCTGTACTCTGCCAGCTCTGGGCATTTCAGCAGGCTTTTCCTAAAATATATTCCTTCCACATCTCTGCCCATTGAAATGTTTCTCTTCCTTTGAGGACTAACCCATTTGCAATCTCCTCCATGAAGTCTTCCCTCTTTGATTCTTCTAATTAAAAGTGATCTTTCCCACCTCAAAATTTCCCAATATGCTTTATCTGGATTTCTCCTTGCTCTCAGCATGTTCTACCTTTTATCACCTATATATATACATATTACATTCCTCATATCAGATCCCAAGTTGTTTGAAGACAGGTCTAATGTTATTCATCATCTTTAAACTATGCACAATACAGCACCTTGCATATAATAAGCACTTAATAAATGCTTATTGAATTGAATTGTTGGATGGAGTTCGATGTTGAATGTTAAAATAGGATCCCCAGTGATAAAGTATTGAAACGCCTTTGCTAATCTACCAGCAGTAAAATTTTGCTGCAATGCAGATCCAGAATCATACAGAGAGCTTAGGGAAAGCAAGGAACCCAGATCTCTGCCACATGATAAATTAGTATGGGGTAGTTTCAAGTAGGTGCATAAACAATGAGGTAAAGAAGTAGACAAACACAGGACAGCTAGGTGGCACAGTGGATAGAGCACTGGCCCTGGAGTCAGGAGGACCTAAGTTCAAAATTACCTCAGACACTTGACACTTACTAGTTATGTAACCTTGGGCAAGTCACTTAATCCCAATTACCTCACAAAAAAGAAAAAGAAAAAGAAAAAAAAGAAGTAGACAAATAGATAGGTCTACATCACTGAAAGACAACAGCTAGCTCTCTCTCTCTCTCTCTCTCTCTCTCTCTCCCTCTTTCTCCCTCCCCCCCCCCAACTTTGCCTCTCCCTTTATAAATAACATTGGGACATGATTTAAAAATGTTGTTTGATTTCATATTCAACCTTTTAGACCTATGGTCACTGGTTACAAAAGTAACATCATCTTTGGCAATGGAGGACAATGATGGCTTAAGTATCTTACAATTAATAGTTATCTATGTGTCACTGATATGATTCTAAGAGGTAAAATGTATTGAAGTTTGTTGTTATTGTTCAAGTCATTTCAGTCGTGTATGACTTTTCATGATACTATTTGGAGGTTTCTTTGCAGAGATACTGGAATGGTTTGCCATTTCTTTCTCCAGCTCATTTTACACATGAGAAAATGGAAGCAAACATGGTTAAATGACTTGCCCAGGGTCCATAAGTGTGCCACCTAGCTGTCTCTACTACCTAACTGCCCCTTAGCAAATTTCCTACCACATATTTCAGTCTGTGCTTAGTTTTAAAAATTCTTGGTTAAAATTAAACTTTGAAAACAAACAAAAAATTCTGGCCAGAAACCAAGAGAAACATTTAAATATGAAAAACAAACAGGTATAAGCCCTTTATATTCCCTTTCTTGACATTCCTTCTTCTTGCTTTCCCTATGGGCTCAATGCCATTCCCACAGTAGTGTGTAGCCCTCTCCAACTAATTGTTATTTTAAATAACCCGTTGGTAAACTAAAAGGAAACTGGTAAGTACATATGTAAAAATGTATTATTGGGGGCAGCTAGGTGGTGCAGTGGATAAAGCACTGGCCCTGGATTCAGAAGGACCTGAGTTCAAATCCAGCCTCAGATACTTGACACTTACTAGCTGTATGATCCTGGGCAAGTCACTTAACCCTCATTGCCCTGCCCCCCCCAAAAAAAGTATTATTAAAACATATATATATATATATATATATATATAACTATCATTTAGGTTGATAGCTCTGAAGTTGATTATAGCATAAGCTATTAAAATAAAGAATAAAAAGAAATAAAATCTGCTTTTCATTAGCAGGTTTTCTATTTGACTTCTACTTCATTCTGAAGGCAAGCAACTGAAAACAAACTTTTTGACATAACATGGTGTTGCTGAATTAGCAGTTTCAACACTACCAGGACAAACATAAAATTGTCTTTTTTTTAAATTTAAAGACAATAATAATCTACACCCTTTCTCCAAAAATCCCCCAAACCCCACAACAAACTTCCTTTTGTCTCCAACCATTAGGATTTATGATTTTAGCCACTAGAGGGCTCCCTAATATATTTTTTTAAAACTAACAATTGCTATCAAGCCCTTTGTCGAGGGCCTTCCAAACATTTGCCAAAGAATCACAGTACATGATAATCAGGACTGAACAGAAGTATCCAATGAGAATGTTTTTATTGGCTCACAGGAGCATTAGTAGTGATGCATTGCACAAATGTTAACTATAATGTTTCCCTCTGTCCCCCAACCCTTCTCATTTTTTTTTTTTTTTTTTAGTGAGGCAATTGGGGTTAAGTGACTTGCCCAGGGTCACACAGCTAGTAAGTGTTAAGTGTCTGAGGCCGGATTTGAACTCAGGTACTCCTGACTCCAAGGCCAGTGCTCTATCCACTGCGCCATCTAGCTGCCCCCCCCTCCTCTTTTTTTTAAAGACATGTAATAGATGGAGAGGCAGTGTGACAAAATGTATAGTCAGCCTCTGAACTGGGAAGACTAGGTTTCAAGACCAATCTCTGGCTGTGTGAACCTAGGTACGTCACTTATCAGTGTTTCTTGGGTTTCAAGGCAGACGCTGACCTGCTTTAGAGGGTTTCCTATAGGAGGGAAAACACAGGTCCAGTTCCAACCTACCAGATGGACAACCCCAGTGTTTCGTTAGGACCTCTGAATGTACAAAGATCTGGAGGGACCCCTCAAAAATGTTGAGTGAATCCTCTGGTGAGGGGGGAATGTGTGAGAGAACATGATAGAATCGTCAGCATGGTTAGTGGACCTGCAACAAGGAAGGGGGTGCCCATGTCAGTGAGATGACAGATTCATTTAAACATTGAAGCATTGTTCTTATATTAAATAAAATGGGGAAAGAAGGGGACTGATCATATTTTTCTGGGATATTGGCATCAAAATATGTGTTTTTGGTCTATGCTGATGACAGTAACAAGCAAAACCTGCACGAGAGAAGGCAAATCCGTAAAATGAAGATTGCTGGAGGTGAAGGATTGTTTTCCTTTTTTTTTAGAGTAGATGCCTTGGCTGTAGTGAGTGTTTGATACTTGTTAGATTGCCTGGGCTGTGCAACTGTATGGATATAAATACCCTCTCTTGCTTTTCTGAATCCACAAAAGGTGCTGTAACTGCTTCCTTCTGAGCTTGCCTCAGGACAGGACTGTCACTTTTTGGTAAATTCACAAGATTCTCTTTTTAAACCCTTTGCAAATTTACAAAGAGGTCCCCAGCAGGACTATCGCTTTTTAGGACATTTTAATGGCTCGGCATTGGGTCTGGCTTCAAATCCTTCACCAACTTTAAACACAGATCAAAAGACCTTAAGCCAGTGCTTTAGGTTTCCAACCCATGCATTCAGCTGCTTCAGTCACATTTTATGATTGCTCTTCTTATCCACAACAACATTTTATATCAGAGATCTTAACCAGGGGTCAATCAGTTAATCAGTCAACAAACATTTATCAAGTGCCCTACTATGTGTTAAGTGCTGGGGATACAAGGAAAGGTGAAAGACAGTCCCTACCCTCAAAGGACTCACTAGGATCTGTGAAGCTTAAGACATTTTGTTAATTGTACCTAGATAAAATTGATTTCTTTTATAATCCTATGTGTTTTTGTTGGATCCATATCCTTTACTAGACTACAAAAGGGGCACATGGCACACAAGAAAGATGAACCCCTGGTCTATATGAAGAATGTTTGATATTTAGTTACTGGCTCTCCATTGTCTAAAACAAGATCAAATTGAGAATAGGACACTTTAATGGGACATCCAAGTTCACAGGAATATTACAATCCTGTACAACATCTCTTCTGTCTGGCTCATTCTCCTTATTCAAATGGTCAGCACCCTAGTTCAGGTCCTGATCTGGATTATCTCAGTAACCTCTAATCTCTTTGTTCTCCAGTCCATTCTTTACCCAGGGGGAAACATTATGGCCCTAAAGCATTGGAATGAGTATTGTTATTAATTCATTTTCAGTCATATCCATCTTTTCTTGACCCCATTTGGCGTTTTCTTGGCAAAGATACTGGAGTAATTTGTCATTTCCTTTTCCAACTCATTTTACAGAAGGGGAAACTGAGGCAAACATGGTTAAGTGACTTGCCTAGGGTCACACAATTAGTAAGTGTCTGAGGCTGGATTTGAACTCAGGAAGATGACTCTTCCTGACTCGACTTGCCATTCTTTCCACTGCACCATGGCACAGTGGATAAAGCACTGGCCCTTAAGTCAGGAGGACCTGAGTTCAAATCTTACCTCAGACACTTCCTAGCTCTATGTCCCTGGGCAAGTCACTTAACTCCAATTGCCTTAAACATCCAAGGCCATCTCCAGTCAGCCTGATGTATATCTTGCTACTGGACCCAGATGACTCTGGAGGAGGGAGTGAGGTTGATGACTTTGCACAGTCCTCCCTAACTTAAATCCAATTCACTGCAAGCCAGGACACCACCTCCCTGATGTCATGGTCCTCTTAGAGAACAAAGGACAAACAACAACAACAACAACAACAACAAGGAATGAATGACTATGCCATCCTTCTGTTCAAGAAGCTGCAGTCGTCTTTATTGCTTCCAGGATAAAATGCAAACTCCTTTTGTTTGGCATTTAAAGTCCTTCACACATGTCTCCACTCTATTTTTTTCTAGGCTTTTTAAACAGACTAAGCCTTCACACACTCCAGGATGTAGCCAAATGGCTTATTTGCTGTTTTTCTTGCATAGCATTCCATCTCCTTTCTGTGCCCTTGCATGGTCTGAACCCCCTAACTAGGTAAGAGAGACACATTGAACATCCCCCAACACCATTTAAAATAACTAACAAAATATTCTGCCCCCAATATCTTTAACAGGGGAGTAATAGAGTCCATCAAACGCATAAATGAGGTGAGAACAACTAAATAAACCAAATATATAAACTGGGTATGAAAAGTGAAATGCTTCAACCCATTGAAAGAAATCAGGTTGTGAAATATATTGGGACAGGTTGAAAGAATTAGATATACCTCTGGGTTAAAGTCTAATGTCAGAGAAAGGATTTGAGCAGTGGAGCAGAGTCAGATCCTGTAGGCTGTTACTAGAAAGCAACTAACTGGATACTCCCTCTCCCATTGACCATATCAATGGTGAGAATTAGCCATTAACAAATTATGCAGCTGGCTGTGAGGTGAGAGAGGACAAAGTAGACATAGCAAAGAAAAACATCTTGAGGGAGCATCACCTCTTTGGAACAGCTTCAAGAGTCTATCTACATCTATTGGGAATTTCATGAAGACTCCAAGAAAGGAGAAAAGGACATTCATTCAGTCAGGAGATAAGAGTGATCCCTTTGCCACATGGACTTTTAAAATTTGAACTCATTTTCCTATGGATTCTGGATATACTTCTGGAAGATTCTGTCCCTAATTTTTATTTGGGATGGGGTGGGGTGGGGGATAGGAGGTAGGGTGGGTGTTTTTACATCAGCTGTTCTTACTATACTATTCAGCAAATAATTTCTTCTAAAAGCTAAGTAATTTTTTCTGACTGGTAATCAATGGGTTCTACAGTGACTCATGAGCAACAATTTTAGAAAACTACCCCCAGCCCCTCAGGGTTGCCCCTAGAACCCAGAAGGAAGAAATAGTCATCCGAAGATCCGACCCTGCAGTGCTAGTGGGAGTTGGGAATGAGCCCAGAGGGGGAGCTTCCCCTGTAATATTCGTCTTTCTCATCTCTGCCTCTGTTATTTAGAGGTTAAGTATTGTTATGGTTGACCTTGCTATTGTAATTTTTCACTTCCTTCAAGGCTTCAGCTCAGATATTATCTCCTTCAAGAAACCTTTTCTGATTTTCACAGTTAGTGAACTCTTCCTCTCAGGAATTACTTTGTGTTTATCTTGTCCATGTTGTTCTACCCACTCCCCAGTAGAATGTAAGCTTTTTGAGGGCAGGGACAGCTTCATTTTTTTGTCTTTATATTCACTGACCCAGCAAGACAACTTCCTCAAATATAGTCAACAAGCATCTATTAAGTGTTTGCTATGTGCCAAGCACTGTACTAAGTGTTAAGAATACAATGAAAGGTAAAAACACTGGTCCTTGCCCTCAGAAGTTCAGTCTAATAGAAAAGACAACATGCAAAACAGCTATGTACATGCCAAGTTATGTACATTTTAAATGGAAGATAACCTCAGAGAAAAGGCACTAGCACTGGGGGAACGAGATTGGGAAAGGCCTCATCCTCATAGTATAAATTAACAAATGTTTATTGAATTGACAAATATGAAAATAGGGATGCTACTGCTATTCTTGATAAAGTCTTTCCTTAATGCAGTAAGAGAAGAATAAAATAAAAATCATAGCATCACAGAGGATTAGACCTTGGGAACTATCTAATTGACCTTCTTTGTTTTTCAGATGGGAAACTGAGACATGGAATGGTTAGGTGACCTTTACAAGGTCACATAGAATGTTAGTGTCAGAGCTGGAACTAGACCTCCTATCTTCCAATCCAGTACTCTCTTCTTTCTGAGATTCTAACCCAGGAATATATCTTCAAATTCTATATGACCTCTTGATATTATGCACTTATGTGTTATATAGACACCCGTCACATGTTATATCACTAAAATATTGTGAAATATTGTATTACAGTGGAAAATCAGCAGAATTCTGAGTCAGAGGACTTGGGTTCCAATATTGTTACTAATTAATTACATGTTTTATCTTGGTCCCACATCTCTGGGTCTTTGTTTTCTCACCTGTAAGATGAAGGGTGGGACTAAATGATCTTTAAGGTCCTTTCCCACCCTAAAGCTTTAGTGATATATACACACACGCACATATACACACACTTATGTAGTGTGTGTAAAATATACACACACTTATGTAGTGTATGTATATGAAATATAGTCACACATAGATACATATATTTTTGAATACATACTGATTTATCATTCACATAAAATCTTGGAATTTTAGGAGTATTACTTTAGCCAGATTGAGCTTCTTATAAGGAAATGCTCTGGTTGCCAAATCAATCAATCAATCAATCAATCTATCTATCTATCTATCTATCTGTCTGTCTTTCTATCATCTACTATCTTTTTTATCAATGCCTTTTATAATCATTCCTCGTATGCCTTTCCCCATCTCACCCCCATATAACCCTTTTTCAAAGCAAGGAAGACCAATTATGCAAGGAAGTATTGTATATAAATAGAATTCTGGGCTTGGACTCAGGAAGACCCCAGGTTCAAATTTTGTCTCTGACGCTTAAGAGTAACCATGGACTTATTACACCAGCTAAGTCTGACAGTGCCTAGTGAATGGGGTGGGGGAGGGGAAGCACTAAATAAATGTGTTGATTGATTGATTGAAGTTTACCATGTCTGTCATTTCTCATCTCCCTACAAAGAGGAGGGATCAACCTTTACCTTTAGAAGTGAATAATAGGAAGAGAAATGAGAAAAAAAAGTAGATGAAGTTTCTCAGAAATGTAGGTTGGAGTCAAAGCAATCTGTTTCGAGCACCAGGAGGCCTTGAAGTATAAGGGGAAAATGTGTTGATGGTAGACAATTCATTGAACTCTCTCCTACAGGGTGTCAGCATTTTCTTTTTTGAATTTTATAGGACTATAGATGGGTGTGGGATAGAGATTGGAAATCCAAGGCAGCTGGCAAGTTTATACAAACTTCAACTTGTGTTATTGCAAAGCTGTGTACTTTTTCTTCCATTTGATGTCTGTGCTATCTCCCCAGTGACCCTTCTCTGACAGATAACCAACAAGCAAGCTAATGCACATTTTCAACAAGAAAGGAAAGGTTTTTTTTTTTTTTAAAGAGCCTTCTAATAAAGATTGGAAGTAGTTCTGGGTTAGGAGGCCAGTAAACTGGCCCTTCTGAGCTATTTGTGTCAACTTAAAAGGTAGGTGTCTCTATTGACCTGTTTTTAGTGCTACAATCCCATTCTCTTGACTCAGGCCCCTGGGCATCTTATTTTTATTTCGGAATTTAAAATGATTTTATATGTAGCAGGGGGAAAGAAGGCACTAGGTACAGATGTTCCATTTATATGTAACATATTTGTAAAGACCTTGGTAGGTGTCTTTATGAACACTTATTCTCTCTGTTCCTTCATGGTAATTTTCTCCACTTTATTAAATACAAAGCATACAGAAACCTTTCACGGTTTTTACCCCCAAATATAAACTGCTAACTCTGTTGAGGAATAGAAAAGCATAACTTTCAGATGATTTGTTTTTGGCATGATAACTATTATTAGATATTTATGTGCTGTTGTCTGGTAATCAGACTATGTGGTATAGGACTGCCACCATCCTGCCCTACTCCACTAATTCAGGTTTCTGCAGGACTTTTCCTCTTGTCTTCCAAGATAAATGGTCTGAACAGCAGGCTAGATATTCTAGTATTGCTCCCGTGTCTGTGTCAACAGAACAAACAGAGCAGAAAGAGCCCCTCAGTGTCTGTGGTTTGAAGGACCTCCCAGCGAGCTGGATTCCCATTAGAACAAGGGTCGTGGATAGCTTTCAGGGGATCTGTGAACATGAATTGGAAAAAGGTGTATATCTTTATTTTCACTAACCTCTAGCTGTAATTGAGTATTTCCTTTACTTATGAATATAGATTGACAACCCATTTTTCTGAGGAGGGATCCATAGACTTCACCAAAGTAGTCTATGACACAATAAAGGTTAAATACCTCTGTATTACAGTTACAGTGCCGAGGGCATAGTTGAAAAAAGGGTACTTACTATCAAAAGGAAGACTAGAATAAAGTGAGCTTGGAATACATGGCATTATCCCTTTATCTCCATTCCCTGCAGAGTCTGGAAAGTGAAAAGAAGGGAGGGAGGGGAGAGAGGGAGGGAGGGAGGAAGGAAGGGAGGGAGGGAGGGAGGAAGGAAGGAAGGAAGGAAGGAAGGAAGGAAGGAAGGAAGGAAGGAAGGAAGGAAGGAAGGAAGGAAGGAAGGGAAGAAGCATTTATATAATCCTACTATGTGCCAGGCACTTTGCTAAAAGCTTTGCAAATATCTCATTTGATCTTCACAACAACCTTGGGAGGAAGATGCTATTATTATCACCCCAATTTTACAAGTGAGGAAAACGGAGAAACAGAAGTTAAATGAGTTGTGCAGGGTCACACAGCTAGTAAGTATCTGAAGGCATAATTGGACTCAGATCTTCCTGACTCCAGACCTGCCCCTCTATCCACTATGCTACCAAATGGTAGATAAGGAGGATGATAACTGATAGCAGCTATATAACTGAGTACTAACTTCTCAGCTCTTATCAAGCTTCAGTGTTTTTGGTTTTTTGCCAAAGGAATGACCTTTGGGTTTAAAAGGATAGAATAAAAATGGATAATAGAAGTTGATATCGAGGTTATGCTGAAGTTGACTTGAACTGGCCAATTGTTAAATTTTCAATGTAAGCATTTATACCTTGGAAATTGCTACAAATCGGGGTTTGACATTGTTTTTTTTATTGGCTATACTAATGAACATGATGGAGAAAATGTTAAGAATTCAGGTTAAACTTCAAAGTATACCATGCATGCATTCCTGCCTTCTCCCAACTCTCCTGTAGAGCTTGTTGTTAAACATTTACCAGAACATTACTCGTTGATATCCTAGTAAAGGACAGAAAGAGAACATTTAGTTGCATTTGATGAATTCAAGTCACTTGACCCAGGTAAGTTCCATCCTTGGATGCCAAAAGAACTTGTGGATGTGATTACTTAGTGGTCACTGGCATTAAAAGATCATGGAGAACAGGAGAGGTACTACAGGATTGGAGGAGAGCCAATGTTGTCTTATTTCAAAAAATGGGGAAGGAAATATTGGGAACCCTATTTCAATCTCTGACAAAATTTTAGAAGGGATTATTAAAGAAATGGTTAGTGAGCATCTGCAAAAAGGAAGCAATGATCAAAAGAGTGTGGCTTCATTAAAAATAGATCATGTAAACCATACTATTTCTTTTGTCTTTGGTGCTGTTGTTTTTCTATTTTGAGGTTTTTCGTCATTGCTCTGATTTTTTTCTTATAACATGACTAATGCAGAAATATGTTTAATGTTATTATGTGCGTATATATATATATATAATATATATATATATATAACCTATATCAGATTACCTGCTGTCTAGAGGAGGGGGGAGGGAGGGAGGGAGAAAAATCTGAAATTGGAAAGCTTGTATAAACAAAAGTTGAGAACTATCTTTACATGTAATGGGAAAAAAATAAAATACTTTATTATTAATTAATAAAAAAACAGATCATGTAGTATGGCAGAAACTAGGCATAGATTAACATCTCATACCATATACCAAGATAAAGTCAAAATGGGTACATGATTTAGACATAAAGGGCAATACCAAAGGCAATTAGGAGAGGAAGGAATAGTTTAACTCTCAGATGTATGGAGATGAGAATAATTTATGACCAAAAAAGAGATAGAGAATATTATGAAAGCAAAATGGATCATTTTGATTACATTAATTAAAAAGGTTTTGTACAAACCGAAGCAATGCAACCAAGATTAGAAGGAAAGCAGAAAACAGGGAAATGATTTTTATAGCCAGTGTTTCTGATAAAAACCTCATTTCTAAAATATATAGAGAACTAAATCAAATTTATAAGAATACAAGTCATTCCCCAATTGAGAAATGGTCAAAGGATATGAACCGGTAGTTTTCAGATGAAGAAATCAAAGGGATCTATTGCCATATGAAAAATGCTCTAAATCACTATTAATTAGAGAAATGCAAATTAAAACAACTCTTAGGTACCACCTCAGACAAAATGACAAATATGACCAAAAAAAAAAAAAGGAAAATAATAAATATTGGAGAAGCTGTGGAAAAATTGGAACACTAAAGCATTGTTGGTGGAGTTGTGAACTGATCCAATCATTCTGTAGAGCAATTTGGAACTATGCCCAAAGGACTCTGGGGAGTAATACCACTACTAGATCTGTGTCTCAAAGAAATCATAAACAAAGGAAAAGAACCCACATGTACAAAAATATTTATAAAAACATAATACTGATTTCAGAAAGGCCTAGAAAGACCTGTATGAATTGATGTATAGTGAAGTGAGCAGAACCAAAAGACAGCAATATTGTTTGATGAAGAACTGTGAATGACTTAACTATTCTCAGCAATACAATGATCCAAGACAATCCCAAAGGACTAATGATGAAGCATACTATCCACCAGTGACCACTGATATTGATTGAACATAGACTGAAGTATGCTATTTTTCACTTTCATTTTTTTATTCATTTTCTTATACAGAATGACTAATATGGTCATGTTTTACATAATTGAACATATATAACCCACATCTGATTGCTTACTGCCTTAGGGAAAAGGCAGGGGAGGGAGGAAGGAGTGATAACATTTGGAACTCAAAACTATAAATAATAATGTTTTTATTAGAAAAATTTTTAAATGTAAAAAAATAAAATAAAAATTACTCTCAAGTTGAAAAAAACCCAAACAAACCCAAAAACAGATCATGCCAGACTAACCTTAATTTCTTTAATAACAGGGTTACTCAACTGGTAGATCAGGGGAATGCTGTAGCTATAGTTAATCTAGATTTTATCAAAGTGTTTGATAAACTGTCTCAGATTATTTTTTGGGAAAAGTTGAAGAGATGTTGGATTGTCAATTAGTCAACAAGTGTTTATTAAATGCTTACTATGTGCCAGGCACTCTGCTAAGGATTGGGGAATACAAAGCAAAAGACAGCCCCTGCTTTCAAGGAGCTCAAAGTCTAATGGGGGAGGTGGCATTCAAAGAACTCTCTACATGTTTTACACATAAAGGGTGAAACCATAAGCAAATTAAAGAGAATGGAATATTTTATCTCTCAGATTTTTGGACAGGGGAAGAATTCAAGACCAAAGAAGATATGGAGAACATTTAAAAATGTAAACTAGATAACTTTGATTATATAAAATTAAAATGTTTTGCCCAAACAAAAGCAATGCAACCAAAATGATAAATTCCATGGGGAAAAAAATAGAAGGAAGGCAGTAAAATGAAGGAGGACACTTTCTGTGCGAAGGTGGGATTTTAGCTGGGATTTGAAAGAAGCCAGGAAAGCCAGGAGGCAGAAAAAAGGAGGGAAAACATTCTAAGCATGAAGGACAGCCACTGAAAATACTCAAAACTGGAAAATAGAGACTCACATGGGAGGAACAACTAGGAGGCCACTGGATCAAAGAGTCCATGTGAAAGAATGATGGAAATGTGGGAGGGGCTCAGATTGTAAAGGGCTTTGAATTCCAAAAAAAAAAAAAAAGAAAAAAAGATTTTATATTTGATCTTGGAATAGTAGAGAGCCCCTGGAGTTTATTGAATGGGGGGGATGACAAGGTCAGATCTGTAGTTAAGATGAATTTGGCAGCTGAGTGGAAAACAGATTGTAGTGGAGAGAGACCACTGAGTAGAATATTGCAATAATCAAAGCATGAAGAATTGAAGGTCTACACCAGGGTGGCAGCAGCATCAGAGGAGAGAAGGTGATATATTCAAGAGATATGTCAAGGGTAGTAATGACAGCACTTTGGCAACTGATTGAATATAGTTGAGGAGAGAGATTTGGGTCAATACAGTTAGATTTGGAAGAGGTTATAGGAACAGTTTCAAAGAATTGCCAATAATGGTTCAATGTCAATTTAGAGGGTGGTTTCCACTGGAGGACCTAGGCTGGTCAATGCCTGGCTCTCTGCCAGAGCTATACTGGATTTAGCTCCAATTGTTAAATTTTTAGTGTGAACATTTATTTACACCTTGGAAATCAGCAAACTCTACAAATCAAGGTTTGATTTATTGTTTTGTTGATTATCTAGATTTATAAACAGGATAGGGAAAATGTTAATGCAGATTAAATTTAAAATTGTTTCCTGAGCATATATTTTCCCCCAGAGATCTAATCATTAAGCATTTTACAGCTTGTGCTGTGGCCTGGGCTATTTACCATTTTTACCAATTACTTGGATAAAGGCATAGATGCCATGCTTATCAAATGTACAGATAAATAAAAAGCTGAAAGAGATAGGTAACATATAGGATGACTGAGTGGGAGTTTGAAAAGATCTTGATGGATTAGAATAGTTGGCCAAATAAAATAAGTGAATGCTTGGATTCAGAAAAATCAACTTTACTAGTACAGGAGTAAGGAGGCATAATTAGTCAGTGTCTGAAAAGGAGCTGGGGGCTTTAGTGAACCACAAGCTTGATATGAATCAACACTGTGATGTGGCAAACAAGAAAAGTGAATTCAGTCTTGGACTACATTGAGAAAGGGATAGTTTCCAGAAATATAGTGATGAGTACCTCACTGTTCTCTGCCCTGGTTAGCCCACATTAGGAATGTTGTATTCAGTTCTGCATTCCACAGTTTAGAAAGGACATTGATGAGTTGGATGCTCAGAAGTGAACCAGGATGGTGAATGGCCTTGATTCTGTGCCTTTTCTCTGATGGCTCAGTTTTCAGTACTGAGGGGGAAAAAAGAAGAAACAGATTGTGTCTGTCCAATGAAAAGAAATATTGTCTAGAGTATAGGAGATAAGGACCACACCTGTTCTTTTTATTGTTAAGGAAATTCTCTCTAACAAATGGAGGGCAGCATTTTCTCCATTATCTTTGCAATTTATAGACTTAAAGAATTTATAGACTTTATAAGGTTATAGAGTACCTCAGACACTGAGATGTTAAATGGCTTTTCCAAAATCACTTAGCTAATATGTCATAGGTAGGACTTGAACCTAGGTCTTCCTGGCTCAGAGGCTAAATCTTTCCCACTATGCTTGATGAATTAAATTGAATTGATTCTCTCCATAACAGTAATAATAGCTAGCATTTATATAGCACTTTAAGGTTTGCCAAGCACTTTTCAAAAATGATCTCATTTTGTCCCCACAACAATCCTGGGAAATAGATGCTATTATTATCCCATTTTACAGATAAGGAAACTGAAGTAGAGGTTTAGTGACTTACTCAGTGTCTGAGGTTGAATTTGAACTTGGGTCTCTGGTCCAATGCTATATCCATTTCGGCCACCTGGCTTCCAACTTCGGGCAGTTGTTGTCTTTCCTTAGCACATCAGTCTGCTAACTAGTAGGGGTGTAGAGGGATAGAACGACCCAAAATTAAAATAGAAAAAAAAATCTGTTTTCACAAAGTGTACAATTTAGTAAATAATACCCATCCAGCTCAATATAATACATCACAATCTAGGGGTGGTCACATGCTAGAACTTCCCATAGGCTTCTTTTTATTAGTTGGAACAGCAAGAAAGAAATGCAAAAAGACATTTAATACTTCACTCTGAATCTTTAGTTTTCCTCATTAGGTTGGCCTGCCTGCAGCCTTCCTTCCATAAATTAAACAGCCTGGGCTGGGGCGTTGCCAGCAAAGGCAGCCAGAGAATGTTAACATTCTGCTCCTTGTTCTTCTGGCTGATCAAACTTTAAAGAAGAAAAAGAAAGAGAAAAACAGAGAGGAGTCGACTGTGGTCTTTGTCCATTGGGTGTTGGAAAGAAGGTTAAAAAAAAGGCAAAGCGTCAACTTATTTGGGGAAAATGGAAATGGAAAATTTGTCCTCTGAATTGGAGCTGTTCTTGGAGAAAACAACTGATAGGACCATATATAGAACCTAAGCTTTTTCAGCCAGGCCCATCAGCATCCTTACACGATGGCTCTTTGGGGGCTGAGGGGTGGGGTGACCAGAGTTGTTGTTAAGTTTCAGGGGAGTATTTCTTGTAGGGATGAAGAGAAGTTATCTGATTAGTGAACCCAAATGAAGGCACAGTAATAGCTCTGCTGGGATTACTGTGAAAGAGTTTTCAGTGGCTACCTTTTATTGATAAGGTTTGCAAAGAATGGATTAGAATCGATCAAAGGTGAAGCCAGGGAGATCCTACAGCCACTGGGCTCTTCTCAAGGCTCCCTGGGTTTACTCTTTAATTGGCAGCTATAATCTTTTTCTACCTTCAACCATTGGTTGGTTTGGATAGGACTGTACTCTCTTCGGCTGGAATGTTGTTGCATTCCCCTTTTCATCTAGATGCTACTTGTTCTGATGGGACGATGACTCTTTTTGGTGTTGTTGCTGAGTCATTTTAGTAGCGTCCGACTCTTTGTGACCCCATTTGGGGTTTTCTTGGCAAAGATACTGGAGTGGTTTGCTATTTTCACAGGGCTCATTTTACAGATGGGGAACTAAGGCAAACAGGGTCAAGTGACTTGCCCAGGGTCATGCAGCTAAGTCTGAGGTCAGATTTGAACTCACAAAGTCTTCCTGACTCCAGACTTGGCTCTATATCCACTGCACCACCTAGCTGTCCACCCTCTCCTCTTTGACTCCCTTAGATGCTCATCTCTGAAGTCTGTAACTTTTTTTTTTTTTTGGCAAGGCTATGAGGGTTAAGTGACTTGCCCAGGGTCACACAGCTAGTAAATGTCAAGTGTCTGAGGCCGGATTTGAACTCAGGTCCTCCTGACTCCAGGGCTGGTGCTTTAACCACTGCACCACCTAGCTGCCCCCTAAGTCTGTAACTTTTAAGAAGGAAGTGAAAGAGATCTAGACTTTTCTATTTGAAAATCCTTCCTGCTTCATAGGAAGTTTCCTCACTAAGGGCCTCTACCTTTGCTTCTGGTGATCAGTCTCAAGTCACTCAGTTATGCTTTCCAGACTTGTGGCAATCTTAATTTGATGAGTGGCTAGGGATGTAGGCCTGAATACAGCCTATACCCTAGATAAAAAATTTGTTGTCTTACTGTTTTTTTCATATGCAATTGAGCTACTAAAGCCTCAGACCCTTTCTAAATATGAACTGGTTCTTCTCTATCTGAATGGGGCTCCTCTTTACATTTCATTATCTCTTTTTTACTCTTTAGACCTTTACTGTGGCAAAGTCTAAAAGAACAGATCTTTACATACTGAAATGAGTCAGACTTTGCTCTTAAGGACCCCAAATCTAGTGCTTTCCCCCACATTTCCTCTCTTATTTCAAAGTCAGGATTGAGTTGGACTTAATTTAACTGATATCAGTTTTCAGGGATATTGAGTTGAGACCCTGATCCTAAAAACTAACTCCCCAACCCAGATTTTTGGTAGCTAAAATTAGACAATGAAAGATTCATTCTTTTGACAAGCTGGATGGTTAAAAGGCAAATATCCCCGGAAGAGCTTATACATTAGTCAAATTTGTTAAGCACTTGCTATGTGCCAGGTACTGTACCAGATATTGAGGATGCAGAGACAAAAAACGGGCCCTTCCCTTAAGGAGTTTACATTCTCTGGTAGAAACGATATATGTGCTTGTAAGCAAATGAACCTCACTAATTGATTTGGTGTCCCATTAACCACAGGGGCATTCCAAACCTTCTCATCACATAGTGCCTGACATGTAGCAAGCACTTAATATAGAAACTGTTTGCTTTGCCTTTTCATCTCTTCTAAAGACTTCCATGACACCCTCTCAGCTGCTGAACACCTTTCCTCATATTTGGAGGAAAACAGTTGAGGCCGTTTGGTGAAATCTTCCTCTTCTCCCCTCTTCCACATCTCAGGTCATTCAGATATTTTCTCCCATGATTTCCTTCTTAACCTTTGTCTCTCAGGAAGGAGTGGTCATTCTCTTTGCCAAGGCAAATTCTTCCTCACAACAGATGACCTCCATTGTCATT
This sequence comes from Dromiciops gliroides, assembly GCF_019393635.1. NCBI lineage: Eukaryota > Metazoa > Chordata > Mammalia > Microbiotheria > Microbiotheriidae > Dromiciops > Dromiciops gliroides. Next base: position 417,152,546 of record NC_057863.1, on the reverse strand, counting down.
CCCAAGCTCTCACTAATCTTTCATGTCTCCTTATAATTAATCAATTTAAGTGCTTACCATGTGCCAGGCACTGTGATAAAAACTAGCGACACAAAAAGAGGCAAAAACCAGTTCCTGCCCTCAAGGAGCTTACAAATTAATGGTAGAGACAACATGCAATATATCTATATCTATATCTATATCCATATCCATATCCATATCCATATCTAAATCTAAATCTAAATCTATATCTTATCTATACCTATAGCTATATCTGTGATGTTTAAAATCTAAATTGTGGTCACCTTAAATTAGAAGCTTTAGCACCAGTCTTTGGGCATTAAGCATTTATTAAAGCATACCAGGTATTCACATGAAGTTCAGAAAGTTAAGAAAAGGCCTATCTAGCCTAGAGTTCCAGCCTGGTCTGGTTTTTCCCAAGTCCTCCGCCACGAGCCTGCTTCAACCATGGACTCCCAGCAAACTGAGTGTGGAAGCTTTTTATAGGTCTGGAGCAGAGGCAGTCCTTACACACTGCTTCAGGCTGGTTGGTAGGTGTCATCCAAATCCATCAGTTCACTGGATTTGAAGGTGGTCTCAAGTTAAATTCAAAGTCTAGCTTCTGAGAACAATAACTTCTTAAAGGCTAGCCAGGTATGATTATGATCTAGTTAACCTGAAGTAGGCTAATCAGCAGTCAATCACTCTCACTTAATTCAATCAGTTTAGATTAATCTTCAGGTGGGCCCTTTGTGTATCTGCTAAATCCCATTATTTTATCACATATCTATCTCTATCATCTCCAACTATATCATATGTCTCAATCTCTCTCTATCTTTATATCATCTATATCAACATTGATACATACATATAGACATATACATACATACACACATATCTATATCTAGAAACATGCCCATGGGGTAGACATGGGCATGTTTCTAGGCAACGAGGAAATAGCAGTGATTTCTCTCTCTTAAATCTTTCCTTTTTGTTTTGTATATAGCTCATGTGTTCGGACATATTTGGCAAATACTTGTTGTTGGTAGTAGTGGTGGTGGTGGTGGTGGTGGTGGTGGTGATGACAATGATATACAAAGTAAATACAAGGTAATTGAGGTGAGAGAAACACCAGCAGCTATGGGGATCAGGAAAGGCTTCTTGTAGCTGGTGGTGCTTAAGCTAAATTTTGAAGGAAGCTAGGAATTCTAAGAAATAAAGGTGAAGAAGGAGTATATTCTAGGTGTTGGGAACAGTTGATACAATGCATGGAGATAAGAAATTGGAATGTTTTGGTGAGGAGACACTGGAAGGCTAAGTTGGCTCAACTACAGAAAGGGAGTCAAGTGTTATAGGCTCAATAAGTCTTTTACTTCTCACTGGAAATGATTTCATCTTGTCCTTTTCAAGGGACTGTTTTTTCTTAAAATCAGTTAATAAACCAGTTTTTGATAAAAATGGTGGTAGAGGAGTGATATGTAAGAAGAGCAAGAGGGCACTGAAAGACTAGTTTATAGAAGATCATGAAGAATTAGAGTGGGTGGATTTGAGGTGCTAATGCTTCCTGTACCTATTTCATAGTTTTCCCTAAGGACTGTCCTGAACTTGAGTTTGAATCCTCACTCTCCTGCTCACAACCTGTGTGACATAGGCCAAGTCAATTATTGTCTCTTAGCCTCAGTTTCCTTATCTATAAAATGGGAATAAAAATATCTATATCAACCCTTCATGGGATTGTTGTGAGGTTCAAGGAAATTGCATAAGCAAAGTGCTTTGTAATCCTTAAAGGTCTGAATACATGTTAGCTATTATAACCATTAAAAGAATGGCCCAAACTAGCAGTTTCAGAAAGGATACTTATCGCAGTGGATAGAGCACCGGCCCTGGAGTCAGGAGGACCTGAGTTCAAATGCAGCCTCAGACACTTAACACTTACTAGCTGTGTGACCCTGGGCAAGTCACTTAACCCCAATTGCCTCACAAAAAAAAGCAACAAAAAACCCAAAAAAACCCAGAAAGGATACTCATGTTGAGTTAGTTGGAAAATAAACAAATCTGTTGCTGAATACTGCCTTGATGAACCCAACAGCAGCATGTAGACTGCTTAGTCAACAGAGAAGGCTCCTATAAAATATAGCCCTTGGGGCAGGTAGGTGGCACAGTGGATAGAGCACCGGCCCTGGAGTCAGGAGGACCTGAGTTCAAATCCGACCTCAGACACTTAACACTTACTAGCTGTGTGACCCTAGGCAAGTCACTTAACCCCAATTGCCTCACTAAAAAACAAACAAACAAACAAACAAAAAAAGAAATGTAGCCCTCAAAGTTCCCATTACTGTCACCAGGTGGCAGCAGCTGCCTGATCTGTGGTCTAGCTGGAGAAGTGGTTCATAGGACTATTTTTATTTAATTGCTTAGATTTGAGCCCTGGAAAGGACCTTTCAGATCATTCCCATCAAAGTTTGTTGTTAGAGGTAGAAAATGTTCTCAGAGCCAACAGAAAATGAGCTACATTCGATTAAAGGCATCTCTAGGCTTCCTACTGGCTAATTAGCCAGAAACATGATTCTTCCTTAGCCAGTGACAGAGGTAAATCATAAGAAGATTTAGGTTGACAGAAGGGACGAGGGAAGGTAATATCATCTGTGCTCTTCCTTCTACACTAATGTTTTTCAGGGGACATGGTGTCAGAGACCAGGCAGTCAATTGGGTCCTCTTTCTCAGTTTAGATCATTTAGAGAATTCATTTGGAACTTTTTTGTACAGGGGCAGCTAGATGGCACAATGGATAAAATATTGGACCTAAAATCAGGAAGACTTGAGTTCAAATCCAACCTCAGATATTTACTAGCTGTGTGACCTTGGACAAATCACTTAATATCTGTTTGCTTCAATTTCCTCACCCATAAAACAAACATAATAATAGCACCTATTTTCCAGGGTTGTTGTGAGGATCAAATGAGATAACAATTGTAAAGTGGTTAGCACAATATCTGGGCACATGGTAAGCAATATATAAATATTAGAGAAACAATATTGACCTAGGGCAATGATTTCCAAGCTTTTTTCATCACGTACTTTATTGTAAACATTTTTTTTAAGCTGGTATTCTAACATGTAGATATGTACTTATTTATTCATTTCATAATACACATGATTATTTAAACTATAAAACATGTACATATAGAAAGATTAAAACAATGAATATGGAAATAATATTTAATCCCAGTGTCAATAAGGAACTACTAGAGTTTATTGAGTTGGAGTATGACATGGTTAGACATGAACTTTAGGAAAATCACTTTGGCAACTGTGGAGATGATGATTTGGATTGGGAAGAGATTTGAGGCAGAAAGATGAATTAGATTGCAATAATCATTGCAATAGTCTAGGTAAAAGGGGAAGAGGCCCTGAACTGGAAGGGTAGCTACCTATGGAGAGAGGTGATAGGTAAGAAAGATGTAGAGATAGAAGAGACGAGATTTGGCAACTGATTGCATATATGAGGTGACAGAAAGTGAGTAATTAGGAATTTTAGAAGAGGAGCAGATTTGGGGGAAAGGTAACAGAGAGATATCTGCAGTGCAGATTGAGATCCATCTAAGCCTATTCATCCCGTGTGACCCACTCTGTACCACCAAAAATGAAAAAGGAGTGAGGCAGAGCTCTTACTAATTGATGTATGGAGAAAGCAGAGCCAAGGCTCAGAAGGGGATATCTGGAGGCTTGTAGAGAGTTATAGGGACTGGGAACTGTCAGGGAATAAGGGCAGATATGGTTATGGTAGAGACAAGCCCTATGATTGGCTACTCTTGGGTGTAGGGATGTGACCCATTTTCCCTCCCTGTGATAGATCATGCTCACCATGGTCTACCAGGAGGTCTCCGGCCCCCACTTTAGATAGGGGATAACAAAGAACACACAGGGATAGAATATATTTGTTTGGACAAAGTGAGCTTGAATAGAGTGATAGTTTTTTGGGTCATTGTCAAGTCCCTTCTCTCTCTGGGGTTTTCCACATGCTGGCTGGAACATTTGGTGATGGGAGTTTACAAACAGAGAAAAGATAGCATTAGCCTGTTAACAGCCTGCTAGATCATCCCAAGACCATTGTTTATTTTACTGGCCAAATATAGGGTAAGAAACGAGTCTCATGATCTCCACATTTCATCTCTACTGTGACCCCTTTACCTAGATTAGAAGAACAGGGGGGTAAAATCCAAGGCTAAATGAGATATTTAAAAATTTTAAATTACAGCTACTTGGGACAAATGATTTCTAAATTTCCCTCAACAGCTTTTTATGCTTTCCTCCTTTATCCGCTAATGGACTGCTGGGAAAAGCTGTTAGGTGTGTCTCTCCAGTTGAGACTATTTCAGCTGTATATTAAAATCACGTTTGAACAAAAGAGATTAAATAAGTAAATTATAGTTTTAATAGAAACTCCTTTGCTTTATTTCCGATTATAGCTTCCAATAAAGAAATGCTTCCATTCATTACACACACCTTTGGAAGCAACACAAACCGAGGCTTTTTTCTTCTTCTTTTGTAGGATTATAAAACCAGATGACTTCGAGCTGGAATGCACCTTTGAAATCATTGCTTTCAAACCACTCATTTTCAGATGGGAAAGTCCCAGAGTCCCAGAGAGTCTCAGGGAGGTAAAGTGACTAGCCCAAAGTCATATAGACAATAAATAATGGAGTTGAGATTCAAACCTCTGGCTATGAATCCATGCCTGCTTCTGTCTATCTCCTCTATACTCACTGCCCTCTTTCCCTCTCCCCCCTTAATTTCTGTTTTATTACATCCAGAAGTGCTAGAGAGGTTTTAAGACTTGGAGTAACAAGCTGGGTTTCTGTAATCATTTCTGCAGCCCCATCTCCACAGCTTGCCTGGAAGCAAAATATTTTGTGAGAATGCCATTATTCTGACGGAGATAGAAAAACTGCAAAACACTTAGTACCAGGGCAAGATTGAGGAAATGAAGGCACCCAGTAGATAAAACCCCATCTGTCTAGAGGGAGGACCCCCTAAACCATAAAGAAAAGGTCCGTAGATTGCAGAAAGCCTCTCTCCCATTTCTGCTTCTGGTAGAGAAAGATAATGACACCATTTTCCTTATTGGCCAATCTGACCCGGTTCATGGCACAGAAAGCTACTGTCATCTTGTCAATAAAACTCAGATTGATTCTGTACAACTGGAAAAAATACCAAAATACTGGCTACGTTCTCCCATTCTCCGCCCCCCCCCCCAATCAGGAGCTCTTGGGAGCACATAGGTGGCAATATCACTATTTTTGGTGGCTGTCTCACGGTACCAGTACTGAACAGGTAACTTTATGATTATGCCTGTCCTCAGGAGGCAACAGCTGATTGCTGTTGATACTTCTCAGGTGGCTCTGGAGAGACATGAGCAATCACTAAAAATTCCATTTGTCCCCTCCTCCCACCCCTTCATGCCTAAGACACTTCTGGGGAAGATAAACTGGATAGGGGCTCTTTGGAGTTTTCCTTGGGTGCACGGATTTCCATTCGAACCTTTGACTAACAGTCTTGAAGAGGCGTGGAATAGAATAAGAGGTTGAAAAAAATGTAGCTAGCTCATGGATACTCAGGGACAAGTAGTTCAACCAAATTATTGGGGCAAAGTGTTCAGGAGGTAGGAGGAAAAGCCAAGTGGTTGTCTTTCTGTCTTCACTGTACCTGTCAATGTTGCTACCACCATTCACTCAGGCTCCCATATTCAAAACTTCATTTGGATGCTTTTCTCTTTTTCTAAACTTACCCAGGGCAAAAGCAGCCTCAGACACCTACTAGCCATGTGACCCTGGGCAAGTCATTTAACCTCTGTCTCAATGTCCTTATTTGTAAGATGAAGATAATAATACTGTCAGGATCAAATGAGAAAGTATTTTTAAAGCACTAAGCATATGTGTCAGGTGCTTAATAAAGGCAAGTTCCCTCCCTCCCTTCTTCCTTTCTTCCTTCCTTCCTTCCTTCCACTCTCCCTCCCTCCCTGGGTTATGGCTAAATGACAAGACTTGGTCTCTTAGATTCAAGGGCTTGCCAGAACAGTGAAAGTCATCAACCTCCTATTAGTATACTACTTTGCCAGTAACTAGTCTGGTTCAAGTCATTATGGGCACTTTCTAATTGCCTCAACAATGCACAGCAAAAGAATGAATAAAAAAGAAATGGAATGTTTTGTAATGATAAAAAGCAAGCTTGGTCCCCCCAAAGATATGCAATGCACCTTGATTTCTTTGCACAATGGGTGAGAAACATTGTGTATGCTATTAGTGTTGGTTAGTTTTGCTGACTTGCCCTTTTTTTCTTTGACTGTTTCTTTCCATTACTCTTTGTTGGGGGGAGCTAGGTGATACAGCGGATAAAGCATTGACCCTGGATTCAGGAGGACCTGAGTTCATATCCTGTTTCAGACACTTGACACTTACTAGCTGTGTGACTCTGGGCAAGTCACTTAACCCTCATTGCCCTGCAAAAATACCAAAACAAAAACCAGAAGTTATCCATTATTCTTTGTTTGCAAGGTATAGAGGGAATTTTACTCATAAATGAAGATGGCATAAAAAAGGATATTAATTTTTTTAAAGAAAGAATCAACCATGTCTAAGTTCTTGAACAGGTCCTAGAGGCTCCTGACTGGGCTCTTGCTACAGACACAGAGAGCTGCTCATTGAGCACCATTAAAATGGATGTACTGGATATAAGCAGAGGAACAAAAGTCCACCTGATTGGGTTCCCTGGTTTGTGGATGCTACATCAGCTTGGAGGACAGAGGGTTGGGTTTGAGGATGAGTGACCAATGCTGGCTGTTAGCACATGAACTCCTATAGGTCTGGTTAAGGGTAAGAGACTGCAGAATTTATGGTCTGTAGAAAGGGCAGTTGAGATGATTCCTCCAGTGGGGATCCAAATTCAGCCTTTTTTGACAGCATGGGTGCTGGTGAAGTTCAGAAATATAAATGATAGTGAGACTGATGTGGAAAAGTGATGCCTAATGGATCTGGTATTGATTGTAATTAGAATGAAGTAGATTTTGGAATAAGAGTTGACATTTATGTAGTACTTTAAACACATGAATTCATTTGATCCTCCTCCCAATGACCTTGTAAAGTAGGTACTGAAGGTATTGCTGTCTCCCCAAATAACAGGTAAGGAAGCAGACTCAGAGAAATTTGATATCATGCCTAGTTCGCACAGCTAGCAAACATCATTGATAGGATTTGAATCCAGGCCTCTAATAATTACAAAATCAGTACTTTTTCCACCATACCACAATGCCTCTCAACTAGTCAGAACCCCATTGGTTTCTGAATCTGTTACTTTTATGCATCTGTATTGAAATAGCATTATTGTTGTTCAGTTGTTTCAGTTGTATCTGACTCTGTGATTCCATCTGTTTTTTGTTTTTTGTTTTTGGCAAAGATACTGAAGTATTTTGCCATTTTTTTTTCAGCTCATTTTACAGATGAGGATACTGAGGCAAACAGGGTTAAGTGACTTGCCCAGGGTCATACAACTAGTGTCTAAGGCTAGATTTGAAGCCAGGAAGATGAGTCTTCCTGACTTGAGGCCGAGCACTCTATCTACCATACCATGTAGCTAGCATAGAAAATGCAATATTAGAGTTTAATGGGAAGCTGCCTATTACTAGATTTTCTTCTGTCCTTTTTAGCATACAACTCATCCTCGCTGTCTGTACTAAGAACCTAGAATTTGGAGAGGCTGTGTGCCATAGTGGATAGAGTCCCAAACTTGGAGTAAAATATCTAGGTTTTAAATTCAATTCAAATGCATATGACAGGCTCCCTATGGCCTTGAAGAGTGAATGCAAAATGCCCTTCATAACCTATTCCCCTTCCACCTTTTCAGTCTTCTTACACTTTACTCTCTGATCTAGTGACACTGACTTCCTGGCTGTTCTAGGAACAAGACACTATGTCTCTTGGCCCCAAGCGTTCTCTCTGGCTATCTGCCATGCCTACAATGCTCCCCTTCCTCTTCTCTTTCTTTGTTGAGGTTGGAGATTCTAAAGAGTTGTCAAATTCACATCCTGGACCCCCAGAAGGAGCCTCCAAAACTCTTGAGTGCAATCTGAATCAGACGAAAATGTAATTAGGAAATATTTGGCAAAATTAACAAAACACAGTATAGATGTCAATTTGTGGTTTTCTAAGTCAATGTGGAGTCCCTAGGGACCCTTTTCTATTTGACTTTGACACTACAGAGTAGGATGTTGAACATACTGTTAGATTCAGATAGTATGTTGGTTAATTTTTCTAAAATGCTTTTGCCTCCATTAACCTTCTTTTTAATTTTTTGTTAAATAATGATGGCTTACATTTATATAGCTCTTATGGGTTTAGAAAGTACCTTATATATTATATATTTTATAAGTTTATTATATTTATGTTGAACGCTACATTATATGTTATATATAGTTTTATTATATTTCAATGTATCATATAACATGCCTTATACTTATATATAATTTTACATATTATATAATGTTACCGCATATTATATCACATTATATCATATCATGTTTGTATGTTATATGTTTTATATTGTGTAATTTAAGATTCTAAATGTGGATTCTAATCTGTTCCCCCAGTTTTGGGGGAAACTGACTAAAATCACTGATAAAACGAGTTTAGGTTTTTAAGGGTTTATTGGAAAATAGAAAGAAAAAAGATTGAGAACAGAATTCCAACAGCCTGGCATTCCTATCTTTCCTCAAATTTCCTGTGAAGTCCTCTGCCGCTGCCACCACCACCAAGTCAGGAACCCAAAAAACAAGAGAGCTCTCCCCGCAGGCTCCCTTTCCTCCTTCCTGTCTCCTCCCAGAAAATAGGAGGCTCCTCAAGTTGATTGGCTGGTAGCCTTGATAGACAGCACCCATGAGTAAACGTCATTTCCTGCCGCCAAGGAAAAGCCACAATGCCTCTGAGGCATTTTCCTCATGGCGGAGCTTTCCCACAGCAAGTCTCCAGTAAGTGGCATCATTCTAATCATTACAATATTTATATATTATTTTATAAATGTATATATTAGTTATATGTAATATTTATATTATTTTATCTTCACAGCAATGCTGGGATGTAGGTGGTATTATTATTCCCTTTTTATAAATGAGAAAACTGAAGCAGACAGAAGTTAAATGACTTGACACAGCTAATGAGTCTCTGAGGCAGGATTCAAACTGATCTTCTTGAGCCCAAGTCCTGTGCTGCTCCATCTACTGCACCATGTTGCTACCTCAAGAAAAGGTGGCCTACATTGGTAAATGAGACAAAAAATAGTAATGTGAATTAAAATGGAAGAAAAAATAAATTTAAAAATATTCAACCTATTATTCTACAATCTATCTTATTATTCTAATAATAACCTAGAAATATGGTAGTGAAGATCAAATGGGCTCAAAATGTTAGTTAAGTACTTTGGAAAATTTCACAGTGGTGTATATTCCTGGTAAAATAGAAGGTTCTTGAGGATGAAGATTCTTTTGTTTTTGTCTTTGTGTATCCAGGGTCTATTGTAGTGTCTGGAACAAAACAGGCACTTAATAAATGCTTGTGGAATGTATATGTGTGTGGAAACATATACATATATATATATGCACATATACCTACACACATATACACATTTATATATGTGTGTATATACATACACATATATGTGTATACATATACATGTCTATGTATTGTGTATATACATATATAGACATATGTGTATATGTGTGTGTATATGTATATATCAGCTATTGTTCTTAACCTGGGGTCCATAAACTTGTCTATGAACCTCCTAACAATGATATTACTTATTGTTGTTATCTTTAATTCAGGTTATCCTTAATTTGTTGGAGCCACTAATATTATTTAATTGTTTATATAAGACTAATATCTACTAGCTAAGTTACTTACAGAAAAATGTAAAGAGAATTAGTTGTTCATTGAATCTGAAGAATGCAGTGGTAAAGACCTCTTTGATGATCAAAATGGCAGGCTTGATCCTGTCAGCCCACGACTAGTTCTCTTCCTAGTTAAACATTTCTCATAGACTCTCAGTATTTCTCAATATTCCCAAATATTGAGATTCTGAGGGAGCTCAGCTGATATAGCCCTAATTATATTAAGGAAATGGGGAAAACAAGAAGAGTAAGAAAGATGCTTTTCCTTGAAAGTAAATATATATTGCTGGGGAAAAGAAATCAGAAATTATCTCTATTTCTGTTTAACTTAAATTGGCCTGAGAGTAGGGTGATCTAGCTCAGCAGCTGCTGTCTCTTGAGCATGATAAATTAGTCCAGTTCTACATCTCAAGCAATAAAAATACAGCCGAACATTACTTAAATCTCACTCCTCAGGGTTTATTGGTAATATGCAAAGCATGGATGGCCCACATTAAAAAAGAACATGTAGATGTGTGTCAGTCAGCACTGCCAGCCACCCAATTTCTCAGTCATTTATTTTGGTTTCTGAGAGACAGAACAATTCATGGGTGGTCCCAGGAAAACTTAGCTCTGTCCAGAATTACAGGTTAGGTCTGAGCCAGCAGCTGGGGGTGAGGGTAGCATTGTTTTACACTTAGGAAGGCAAAGACAGCTGGGGTCTTTCTGAAAGGCATCAACAGAGTCCAGGTGCCTTTTACATACACCAACCATGAATAAGCCAGATAAAGATGCATACATGGGTTTGGGATGGAGAATTTCCTGTTTGCTACTGATAAGACAGTGTTTTAACATGATTTGGTAAACCCTGAGTAATTCCTGCTTCTCCACTGCCTCTGTTAAAAGAATAAATAATTTCTGCCTTGGCCTTTTTTGTTGTGACCCTCCAGGTGGCATTATTCCAGTGAGGGATAGTGAAGGACAGGCACTTCTTTCCTAGGGTATCATGGTGGCCCTTCCGTTGCTCCCTCCCATGGAGCATGGACTAAATCAGGTATCTGTGCCAATACCTCTAGCTTCCTTTTTCTCTTGTATCTTTTCTTTACTAATCTTGGGCAAATGAATATCCTAAAGACTTTGTGAGTTCTAATGGTATGGAAGTCCTATCAGTGGTTGGAGCTAAATGGGAGCATTCTTGGCAAGGACAGCCATGGACAAGAAGAAGACTGAATGTGCTATCAGCAGAGAGATGGTTAGACAGTACCTTGCTGAGGTGAAATGTAAAATGCTTAGGTAACAGATTTCTTTGTGACTTCTTTATGTTCTGATGAGGTTTAAATATCAGGATTTCAGTGGGATAATACCAGTAGTTATGAGTTGTTACATATTCCTATTCTGTTAATGAGTGCTTGTACTTTTTTATACTTAGTCTTTCTTTGTATGTGTAGAAATGATAATTACCTATTCCATAGCTGAGTAATACTTTACATTGAGTACCTTTTTATTATCTTATTTTTAGGGAATCCCCTAGACTTATGAGCCAAAATCTAATTGACTATAATTAAAATTGCTCCCAGTTGGAGAATTTAATGAGCCAATAAATGTGAGAAAAGGGAACCTCATCTCACCAGAGGTCAGGCTTCTAAGGACTAAACTCAATCTAACTACATGGCTATATATAGACCACAGAGGGGTGAGGACCCTAGCCTCTCTGGGCCCAGATGAAAAGTCCCTTGAGGGGAGTTTTTGCATAGACATGCATGGACCAAGCAGTCATTCTAGCTGTTCCTACCTGTTCCCTCTTTCCTTTGCGGGAAGAAACACAGTTTGTCCACATTGTCACCAACAAAGTACCAGTACCAACAAAGAATCTATATGCTCCCATCCAGGAACCCATAACTTAGTAGAAAGTCTTTGAGAGTTGCTAGAATGTCAGAGACGTCTTTCAGAAAGTCTTGTCCAGAGTCATACAGCTAATAAATGTTTAAGGAAGGATTTGAACTCAGGTCTTCTGGACTCCAAAGCCAGGGATCCTATCCACCATGCCAAGCTGCCTACCTTGCCAAATTGCTATATCCTTCTGTAATGGGGGAAATGGGGTAGGGGGTTTGGGTTAGGGGTTGGGGTTCTTAGGAATTCTTCTTTAAAGAATTACACCCTCTTGCACACAACAGTACTTAGAATAAGATGGTAGTTTATTTAAGGGCAAGGGAAGGGAAGGGGGGAGGGAAGGGAAACCATGAAAGAAATCCTTGGACTTCTCATGGGGAGATAGGCACAAAGCACGTGGCTCAGAGGTACCAGTCTCCTCGAACAGGAGACTGGCAGGTACTTTTATAGAGGACTGATGGGGGTGGACCATCTGCCTGTGGAAGGTTCCTTTAGTGAGGGAGGACCATCCCCCACTGGCAGTGACTGGAGGAATTGAGTGAGGGGTGGCTACAGATCTCTCTTCAAGACACAAAGGCCATAGCCACACCCAAATTTATCTCCCCAGGGTTAAGGGAGACCGGAATGAAGGGTGGTCCGATTTGGTTCCGCTTATCTCTCTAGGCATATCTGTCCTCTGGTTTAGTTTCTCAAGGAGAAGATTCCTTGATGTGCCCCAGAGAACTTCTGGGGTGCTCTGTACCCCATGATACTTCCTTTCTTTGAAGTAGAATACTATAAATTGTGTTCATCCAAAATTCAGAAAAGTCAAATTATAGATTTTTTCAATGCATCTTCCCTTCAAGAGAAAGGACATATGATAGTTAAGCAAGCTGTTAGTGGACATCGATGTAATTTGATACTATGGGGATAGTACTGGATTGTCAAGGCCAAAGAATCCATCACCAAGTAAGTAGCCAGCTAGTCAATCAACAAACATTAATTAAGCCCTTAGTAGGAGCCGGGCACTGTGCTAAGCATTGAAGTTAGAAGGAAAGCAAAAACAATTCTTGCCCTCAAGGAGTTTACATTCTATTGAGGAAGATAGTATATCAACAATTTGGTATAATATATAGGGAGTAGATCAAAGGTAATCCCAGAGCATGAGGAGTTAGCACTTGGAGGAGACCCAGAAAGGCCTCCTTCTGCAGGTAAAATTTGAGTTGAGCCCTGAAGGATATGAGAGCACCTAAGAGGTAAGGGTGAGGGAAGAGAATTCCAGATTTTTTGGGGGGGAGGGGCGGGATGACAATTAGTACAAAGTCATGGAGACAGGAAATGGAGTATTGTGTATGAGGAAGAGAAAGTGGGCTGATATAGTGGATGGTAGAATGTGTGGAAGGAACAAATGAAAAAGAAAATTAGAAAGATAGTGAAGAGCTTGGAATGTCAAACATAGGACTTTATAATTGATCTTGGAGGTAATAGCGAGGTCTAGTGAATAGGAAGGGTGACATGAGCAGACCTTTTAAGGGAAATCACTTTGGCAGCTGATTAGAGGATGAATTGTATAGGGGAGAGACTTTATCTTTTTGGGCCTCAGTTTTTTCATCCATAAAATTGGACCAAATGATCTCTGAGGGTCTTTCCAGTTCTAAAAGTCCATGAATTACACACACACACACACACACACACACACACACACAAATGAATGGATAGAACAAACAAAAATTAAAACAAACAGAACAACAGTTACCCAACCAGTAAAGTAAAATGAATGTATCGAGAGTTCTTGAATAAAAAAGTAACTTGCTTTTTGATAGTAGTGGCTATATTTAATTTTTTTTTACAAGAAATGTAGTAATGGATTTTATAGACTGAAAGGAGAATATTCTCAAGGGAGAGAGAGAATGTGATGGATTCACTTCCCAGTTGAAGTTTATAATATATGGCAGTTTTAGTGCGAGCTGGTATTTGGTCTATAAACTTCTGGAGTAGAGCAATAGGAGTCACTTGTTTCCAAATGAAGAAGAATGCGGCCTCTCCACATCACTACCTGTTATTAGTCCTTCTGGGGATAAACAGGAAGATTAAGTGTTTTCTCCATGTTTGTATTTGCCTGTCACGGTAATGTGCACAGGCTCCATTCCTAGCAACTTTGCCGAGCCCCAACAGCACAGCTAGTGTTTATTTGTATTAGCCTTCAGAGTGCCAGACCTAGATCTCATTCTCCCTTTGAATGGAATCCTAGTTATTTCCTCCTCTTGGTAAAGTGCTTTCTTCACAATTAGATAACTTTACAATTGACTGCTTCACAATTAGCAGGTCCCTTATTTTGTGAAGATGTGATTTCCTGGCCTCTAGGGGCCCTTTCATCTTTTCTCTTGCCCAAAAGCTTCTATGTTGCTTATCAAGATCAGGGGCATAGGATTGTGGTCCATTGGAATAAAATTTATTTTTGAACCATGAAGCAAATGTTGCAGAGACTCTTTTCCCTACAGAGCAATGTTGGAAGTCGCATGGACATCTTTAGATGTCATCTCATCCATTCCTCTGACTCCAAAAGGAAATAATTCTTTTTCTTTTTCTTTCTTTCTTTCTTTCTTTCTTTCTTTCTTTCTTTCTTTCTTTCTTTCTTTCTTTCTTTCTTTCTTTCTTTCTTTCTTTCCTTCTTTCCTTCCTTCTTTCTTTCCTTCTTTCCTTCCTTCCTTCTTTCTTTCCTTCTTTCCTTCCTTCCTTCCTTCTTTCTTTCTTTCTTTCTTTCTTTCTTTCTCTTTCTTTCTTAATTTCTCTCTCTCCCTCCCTCCCTTCCTCCCTCCCTCCCTCCCTTCCTTCCTTCCTTCCTTCCTTCCTTCCTTCCTTCCTTCCCTTCCCTCCCTTCTCTCTCTCTCTCTTTCTTTCTTTCTTAATTTCTCTCTTCCTCCCTCCCTCCCTCCCTTCCTTCCTTCCTTCCTTCCTTCCTTCTCTCCCTTTACTCTCTCTCTCTCTCTCTCTCTCTCTCTCTCTCTCTCTCTCTCTCTCTCTCTCTCTCTCTCCTCTCTCTTCTCTCCCCCCCCCCATCTGTTTCTCTCACTGATGCCTCATGGCATAGAAGTGAGCCTGGGTTATTGAAGGCTATGACAATAGAAACAAAGAAGTTTTGAAAGGTCCTAGTATGATGCAAAGGTTCCTTTGAATAGAGCTCAGTGACAGACTCTGTGTCTGGCGTCAGAGGACCAGCATAACTGAGTTCAGAGAACCTTATCACCAAGTTGGCCACAGGGTGATGAATTTTTCATTCTCAGTATCTTCACAAAGACCTCCAACTAAGATACCGCCAGAGGGATGAGATCTGCATCTTTAGAATTAGTATCCACACTGTGAAACTGTGTATCCTTGAAGGACTAAAATAAGTCTAGTTATCTGTATCTGTGTTTTCTCCCTCTACTAGATCAGAAGCTCTGTGGTAGAAGAGACTATATTTATCTAAGTTTTGTATTTATTTCTCTTAATACTAAGTAAAGGGCTATGTACATTTAATAAATCTTGGTTGAAATGAAGGGACTGTAAACCAGGAAATTTGCTTAAAAAGACTCTGTGATGGATAAACCACTTGATTATCTCTCTAGGGGAGACAATTCTAGGCATCACAGGGACTCAGAGAAATGAGAAGACACAGAATAATCTACTTGTCCTGTTCTTGCTAACCTGTGCAGGCAATCTTGCTAAAGAAAGCTGAATTTCCTTGTAATCTTTGGGAGGGATGATACTATGTTATGATTTGACTTCATTCATGTAGCCTGCATTTTCTGGTTTCCTTTTCCACCTAAAATGCCCTGGTATCTTGTAAAAGATGACAGGACATAAAGGAAGACTGATTTCGAACGGGAAGTAGAAGTGGAACAGGAAAGGAGGTGGG
The DNA here is from genome assembly GCF_019393635.1 of Dromiciops gliroides. Lineage (NCBI taxonomy): Eukaryota > Metazoa > Chordata > Mammalia > Microbiotheria > Microbiotheriidae > Dromiciops > Dromiciops gliroides. The sequence goes on along the minus strand of NC_057863.1, from coordinate 417,136,884 downwards.
TCCGTGGAGAATTAGAGATAAATAATAGTATGATTGCAGCCTACTCTGGATATATAGCACCTTTGCTTGCAGATGAATCCTCATGCAGTACACGGCAGTGCTAAGTGCATGGAGCAATCAATCTCTCGAGCACATCAGGTAGTAAAGTGTGTGTTTCCTGTTAAGATCTGGACTCAGCTCCTTAGGCACCAAGGCAGGTGGTGTTTCCTCAGCTGCTTACCATTTACAGTACCTTGTAAAACACTATCTTTAAAAACGAAAACAAAACTAACCCCCATCCCCGAAATCTTAACATCCATCTAGCCTCCCTCATGCTGGGAAGAAAGATGGAGCTACACAGAGCAATCCTTTCATTTTCTTTCTAGCCTAGATAAGATCACAACCCAAAACTTCCTTTATATAAGAACTCCAATCTGCTACCTTTCCTGAATGATAACTGTGTGTGAAGGAAAGGGAGAAATTAGTTATAATCACTAATTTTTCCATTTCCTTCATGCACCAACATCTGAAGTTAGAGAAAGGAATAGATTGGACATTCTTACCATTTAAAATACTGATCCAGAGTTATCATCTTTTTATTTTGCTGTTATGGAAATGTTTGTTTTATGCCATAAATTAAAAATAAAATACAATTTTTAAAATACTGATACAAGCCTGGTCCTAGAGAAGAGATTAGAAAATGCACCTTTCTCCTTTCAATAGATGTACAAGTATATTCTGTGTTTGGCATGTTGGTTGGTTTTGTTGAGCTGTCTTTTTAAAATCTTTGTTACAAGGGTAAGCTTTCTGTACAGGAGAGCAGGAAGGAATATTTTTCAAAACAAATGGGTGGCGCAGTGGATGAAGCACCGGCCCTGGATTCAGGAGTACCTGAGTTCAAATCTGGCCTCAGACACCTGACACTTACTAGCTGTGTGACCCTGGGCAAGTCACTTAACCCTCATTGCCCCTCAAAACAAAACAAAACAAATGGGATTGATATAAAAGTAAAAGAAATAAGTAAAACTTTTAAAAATACTAATCAGAACAGTTGATCAACAAATATCTAGTAAGCAACTATATGCTAAGTGTTTGGGATACAGACAAAAATGAAACAGTTCCTGTCCTCAAGGAGCTTATTGAGGAAAAACACATAGACATATAAGCATATATACAAAATAAAAACAATAGAGTCAGCCTCACTCTGGTGACCTGACTCATCAGTAGATGTCGTAGTTGGGATTAAGGCCTACAGAGCTTATATAAGTTACACATGCGGCTCAATGGGACAAGCTTGGGTGGTGTTTGAGTTGAATTTTGAAGGAAACAAGAGATTCTAAGGAGTGGAGAAAAGGAAGGACCATATGCCAAGCCGATACAAAGGCATATGAAGGCAAGGTGGAGTGTCTTGTATGAAAATCAGCAGAAAGGCCACTTTGACTGAAGGGTAGAGTGCTTGAAGGGGAGTGATGTATAATAAAGCTAGTGAAGTCAAGCTCTCATCGGACTAGTCCATTTGGGAATGTGGATATGATAAGACCAAAAGCTAGATTTCTTGCTTTTGCAGGGAAAGTTGGAAAGTTCATTGAGTTCTGCTCAGGAAGAGATTTCAGATGTTAACTAAATAGGGCTTACATTTTATTTTTATATTTCTTTGACCTCCACTCTTGTTTTTAACTCTTTTGCTGTTGGGAACTTGACTAGGATTGACTCTGTGGCATGGAAACAGGAGGAGGATTATAATGTAGTTAGCATTTGCTGGCACCATTTAACATCACATGTTTGCTGGAGGCTAGATTAATAGTGAAATGAGATGCATTTTCCTTTCATGGTTTTTTGTTGTTGTTTTGTTGTTTGTTTTTCCCTCATGTTTCAATTGAAAGTTGGTTGAACAATTGGCAATAAAAGGGGTAAGCAAAACCGTATTTGGTCTATTCAGAAAGGAAACACCTAGCTTTTCTATTTAAACTACAGCTGGTACAGTATTGAAATATGTCTTAACGGGGCGGCTAGGTGGCGCAGTGGATAGAGCACCGGCCCTGGAGTCAGGAGTACCTGAGTTCAAATCCGGCCTCAGACACTTAACACTTACTAGGTGTGTGACCCTGGGCAAGTCACTTGACCCCAATTGCCTCAAAAAAAAAAAAAAAAAGAAATATGTCTTAACAATCCTGCACTTCTGGTAGAGTTCATGGTCATGATCAAGAAACTACTTCAACACTAGAAAACTGTTTTTCTCTTCCTTCCTTCCTTCCTTCCTTCCTTCCTTCCTTCCTTCCTTCCTTCCTTCCTTCCTTCCTTCCTTCCTTCCTTCCTTCCTTTCTTCCTTCCTTTCTCCCTTCTTTCTCTGCTTCTTTCTTTCTCTTCCTCCTCTCCCCCCCTCCTCACCCTCCTCCTCCACAATGGATAATCCTGTCTTAATCCTGGTCCTGCTATATAGATCTAGAAAGAGCATTGAGATTTGCAGGCAAAAGAGCTATGTTTAAGCTCTGACTGCCATTTAAGATCTGTGTCACCCTGGGGAAGTGACTTAGCCTTTCTGAAATTCAGTTTCTTCATCTGTGAAATGGGGTTATATGTACTACCTATTACACAGGGAAAATTTAATAACTCACAATTAAAGAGACATTTATAGTTTCTAAAGTACTTTCCTAATAGCAGCACTGTAAGGTATAAAGTACAAGTATAATCCCCATTTTACATACAGATGAGGGAACTGAAGTTCAAAAGTTGTTTGTTTGGTTTTTTTGTGAGGCAATTGGGGTTAATTGACTTGCCCAGGGTCACACAGCTAGTAAGTGTCAAGTGTCTGAGGCCAGATTTGAACTCAGATCCCCCTGAATCCAGGGCTGGTGCTCTATCCACTGTGCCACCTAGTTTTCCCTTTTTACTTTTCTTTTCTTTTTTTAGTTCAAAGGTATTAAGTGACTTGCCCAACTTGTAAGTGCAAGTACCAGGACTTGGGCAAAGGTCTCTCCTGATTTCAAATCTAGCAGCTTCACCACAGAGCCACGATGCTTCTCATCAAAAGTGAGGTAATGTGTGTAATGTGTTTTTGTTCAAATAAAGCCCTACATCAATGTAAATCATTTTTATTTTCTCATAGAAAGATCTTCTCCAATAGGGGGCTTCTTATCTCCTGACTCAGTCCTTTTGTCAGCCTTGCTCTTAATGGCCACATTTGATGCTAGCCTTAGACTTGGCAGCACCTCTCCTGATCTACCTGGCATGCCATTCTCCACAATCCTAGGGGGCTTCATTTGACTCTTCATGACCCCATTTAGGGTTTTCTTGGCAAAGATAGTGGAATGGTTTGCCATCACTTTCTTCAGCTCATTTTACAGATGAGGTAACTGAGGCAAACAGGATTAAGTGACTTGCCCAGGGTTATACAACTAGTATGTTTTGGATCTGGATTTGAACTCAGGTATTCCTGAGTCTGGAGTTCTATCCATTTCACCACTTAGCTGCCCAAAACCACATAGAAAGTTAAAAATCAGAATGAAGGTCAACTACCTGATGCCCAAGAAGTAGTTTCAATTATAATGTTCCTAAATTATTTGTTGCAAAGGGTGCTTCCTCCAGAAATGTCCTAACCCTTGGGGTCCCTTTTTTGGGAGGGAGCATCTTGAAGGATCCAATGGAGGGGCTTAGTGTTAGGTCTACTCATGCTTCTAACAATGGAAATCAGCACTGGTGGTAGAGTCAGGGTCTGGGATCAAATCCGCCTCTTGTACTTATGACTTATGTGACCTTGAATGCATCACTTAACCTCTTTGGGCCTCAGTTTCCTTATATTACAGATAAGCAGGATGGACTAGATGGTTTCTGAGGTCCCTTCCAGCTGTAGATCTATAACTTTACCCATGACCTTTGACTTGGAAAAGTGTGCCAAAGTGGGTTTCTAGAAATGTGTGTATTGAAGGAAAGCAAACTAGAAAATCTTACACAAGATTTAAGCTCTTCCAATAAATTGGTGGGTATTTATCCCACTAGATCTTAGTTAACAGCTAAGCACCTGCTATAAATACTTATACAAGATTTGATAGTGCCAAAACAAAGATGTTGGGACACATCAGAGAAAAAAACATAGGCTGATCATGTGGCAGGAGTGAAATATCACTGATTGACAGCCCAAAAGCTCCACTGGGACTCATGCCAAATCAAGAGAACTGGAGCTGGGATTCTTAACATGAGGTCTATGAACTTTAAAAAAAAATGATAAAAGTAATTCAGTGTAATTAGTTTCTTTTTTAATACTACTATTTTGTTTTATGCATTTTATTTTATTTTATTTGCAGGGCAATGAGGGTTAAATGACTTGCCCAGGGTCATACAGCTAGTAAGTGTCCAGTGGCCACATTTCAATTCAGGTCCTTCTGAATCCAGGGCCGGTGCTTTATCTACTTCGACACCTAGCTGCCCCCAATTTTATGCATTTTAAAACATTATTCTGGAGAGGGTCCCATAGACTTCATCAGGCCAAAGAATTCCATACCTAGATTAAGGCTGCCAAAATGCTGGGTGGAGCCCCCTGCTGGTGATTTATAGGAGGGCATGGTTAAAAGTTACATAGGAGAGAAGGGCATACATATGTTGTGATCTGCATTATTGGAGGATATACCCACACCTATGAGAACATAGTAGAATCCAAGTAAATAAATGCTATGAAAATAGGAAATAAGCATTTACCTAGTGCTTACTATGTGCCAGGCACTGTGTTAGGTGCTCTTTACAAATATTATCTCATTTGATCCTTAAAAGAACACTGGAAAGTAGGTGTTTATTCTTTCCATTTCACAACTGAGAAAATTGAGGCAGACAGCAGTTAAGTTATTTTGCCCAGGGTCACACAGTTAAAGTGTCTGAATCTGGATTTGAACTCAGGGTTTTCATGATTCCAGGCCCAGCACTCTATCCATTGTGCTATCAGTTATATTTATAGCTATCAAAGCATTTTCTTTTCGACCATCTTGTGCAGTAGAGACTATGCTCATAATTGTCTCCATTTTACAAATGAGTAACCAAAGCCTAGAGAAGTCAGTCAATAAACATTCATTAAGTGCTAACTATGTGTTTGCACTGTGCTAAAATGTGAAGGTAGGCAAAAATAAATCCTTCCCTCAGGGAGCTGACATTCTAATGGAGGAGACAGCATGTATATAAGTAGGTATAGACAAGATATATGGCAACTAGGTGGTACAGTGGATAGAACACTGCGCCTGGAGTCAGGAAAACCTGAGTTAAAATCTAGCCTCAGATACTTACTGGCTGTGTGACCCTGGGTAAGTCACCTCACCCTGTTTGCCTCAGTTTCCTCATCTGTCAAATGAACTGGAGAAGGAAGTGGCAAACTACTCCACTATCTTTGCCAAGAAAACCCTAAATGGGATCACGAAGAGTTGGACATGAGTGAAACGATAAACAATAACAACAACAAAGGCATATACACAATAGATGGAAGAAAATCTGAGAGGAGGGAGGGACTAGCATCTGGGGGCACTGGGAACAGCTTCTGTTCAGGTTTGAACTGAATCTTAAAGGAAACCAGGAAAGCTAGAAGGGTAAGTGAGGAGGGTGGTCAGCCAGTGCAAAAGTACGGAGGTGGGAGATAGAGAAAGAGCAAATATGTTAGTTAAGGGACTGACTGTTAGTTCAGTGCTCTTTCTAATATGTATAATAAATGCATGGACACCCCTACTTTGGGCTGGCATGACAGAAAGCAGAGGTGATAATTGACATTTCCAGAAAACCAGTGGAAAATCCCTTTCTCTTCTCTACAACCCAGCTTTTGAGGGCAGGCAGCTACAAGTGCAATACTTTGCACTCAGTTTTAATAACTCCTTTTGAGTTGTTTTCTGAAAAGATTCTCAACTGAGCTTCTCCTCCCCCCCCCTTTTTGTCTGTTTTAAGTGTTCATTATGAGAAGATTCAACTTTTAAAGCTGGGAAGAAAATTCTTTCTTGGAGAAGGTTAGAGGTTAAAGAAGTTGGAACTAAAATTAGATTTTTCTTTTGGCTTGGCAAGTGGGCGCAAAGCGCGAGCAATAGTCAGAAGCGAGAACTTAACAAATGACTTTAGAAATGAGCTCTTCGAAGTGATTTGAGCAGGCTCTTCATGCTTGATATTTTCTAATTACCGACTGGTTCTTGTGGGGACACTTTAAAACTTAGATGAGTATCTAAAACTTGGGTTAACTGCATGCATTTTCCTGTATTGCAGTGAACTTTTGCTCCAGAGTTTATTTATTAATGACTGTGTAATAACATCAGCTGGCCTTTAGAAAGTTTAACACTTGAGGGTTCTAATACCTTCTTTAATTACCTTGCCCAGATGCCTTTCATTGAAAGAAACCAAAGTATTTCTTACTCATTCTCATAACACCTGGAAGATAATTTTATTGTTGTTGTGTAGTCGTGTCTAAATCTTCATGACCTCATTTGGCATTTTCTTGGAAAACTTAGTAGAGTGGTTTGCCATTTCCTTCTCCAGTTCATTTTACAGATGAGGATACTAGGAAAACAGAGTTAAGTGACTTGCCCAGGGTCACACAGCTAGTAAATGTCTTAGGTCAGATTTGAACTCAGGAAGATGAGTCCTCCTGACTCTAGGCCTGACACTCAATCCACTGTACCATCTAGCTGCCCCTTGAGGATAATAGCTAGAGCATTTATATGGTACTTTAAGGTTTGCAAAGTGCCTTGTAGATCTCTTTGATTTCTCATAACAACCCTGGGAGGTAGATCTATGATTCTATGACCTTTGGTTTGGGAAAGTGTGCCAGTATGAGTTGATAATAATTTATGGGTTGAAACAAGACAAAGTATAAAAGTTTATATAAATCATCAACCCACACAGCCACACTTTGCCAAAACAAAGGTATTGGGAAACATCAGAGAAAAGAAGGTGGGATGGTCAAGTGTTAAAAGAAAGGGATAACTTGTAGGCAGCTCCTGTTTTACAGAAGAGGAAACTGAGACTGAGAGAGATTAAATGACTTGCCTGGGGTCATAGAGCTAGTAAGTGTGTAAAGCAGGATTTGAGTTCAGGTCTTCCTGATGCCAAACACAGTCTTCTATTTATTATAGCACCTAGCTGCTGTAGATGTCAATAATGTTAGGGAAAAAATGGTGGTCGATGTCTCAGGAGGGTGGAGGTCATCGATATGTGCTAACATTCAAAAATTCTATCTGAGAAATCTTTACTTTGAAGGATAGGGGACCCTACCTCCAAGAAGAAAAGAGACCCCAGCCCTAGTCCTGGCCCCAGTCCTAGCTCCTTAAAACGATTAGAGGGCTTCCTAAGGGACATTATCCTCCTGGCCCTGGCCCTGTGTTGGAGAATGAGAGAAAAGTAAAGTAAAGTGGTTGCCTTGGTCATGGGGGCAGCACTCAGGGCCAAGTAGCTAACAACAGAGAAAAGCACTTGGACAAGGGCAGCTAGATGGTGCAGCACTGCTTCAGACATTCCAGCTATAAGACCTTGGGCAAGTTTCCTTTGTCTCAGTTTCCTGAACTGTAGAATGGGAATCATAATAGCACCTATTTCCTGGTTTTGTTGTGAAGGGAAAAACAAAAGATATTTGTAAAGCACTTAGTACCTGGGACCTAGTAGGCACCATATGAATGCTTATTCCTTCTCTCACCACAGAACTCTTGGAAAACCTCAGCCTCAAGAACCCTCCTATTTGGGATTGCAAGTGACTCTGGAGAGTTTTATTGGGGATATTTGGGATTGACATTTACTCGTTCAAGGGTTCTGTTGTGTTCTCCTTTCAATAAAACATTCCACTGGGGAACTGAGAGTTGGTCTCGGTACAGTGGGTCACACCTACAGAGATATCTGGAGATTCCTGGGTGGAGATATCATCTGTCTACATAACTATATCTATAGCTATCCATATCTCCATATGTCTATTTCTATAACTTTCTGTCTGTCTGCCTCTCTGTCTTTCTGGCTCTGTCCATTTGTCTGTTTCTCTCTGTGTCTCTGTCTGTCTGTCTCTGTCCCTCTCTCCCTCTCTGTCTCTCTGTCTCTCTCTGTCTCTGTCTCTCTGGAGCCCTAAGTTTTGTTCTAAACTTTCTTCCCTATTATTTTCTCCTTTCAATCACCAGATTTCTTCCTAATGCTGTTAGTCATTCTGTGTCATGCTTATTGCCATCCATAATATCTAAGTTTTACAGTTTTAGAAATGAAAAAATACTTAGGCATCGATTAAATATTTCCTATGTGCTGAGCAGTATGCTGAGCACTAGGGATACATAATACAAAAAGGCAGACAACCTCTGACCTCAAGTTTATATTCTCATAGGGAAGTTAGCATATATAGGGAGGTAGTGGCCAGGGAGAGGTATTTTGGTTTAGAAAGTTATAAGGATGGTGGGTGAAGTCATAGGGGAGTGGACTGAAACATTCTTTCCAACAGTAATTGATTTGATTATGGTTTCAGAACTAGAAAGGGGGTGGAAGTGGCATAAAGGGTAGGGGAGTGGTAGCAATGTGGTTGGTGAGAAGTAGCCAAGAAGTAAAATGAAGTATGGCTGGAAGTGGCTTAAATGTATTAGGTCATGTGAGGTGCTCACTAATAGGCACAGGTAGTCCTATAGTGGGTCAGCTACATGGGACAGTAGATAAAGTGCTGGGCCTGGAGTCAGGAAGATTCATCTTTCTGAGTTCAAATCTGGCCTCAGATACTTACTAGCTGTATGACCCTGGGCAAGTCACTTAACCTTGTTTGTCTCAGTTTCCTCATCTGTTAAATGAGCTGGAAAAGAAAATAACAAACCACTCCAGTATCTCTGCCAAGAAAACCCCAAATGGGGTCATGAAGTCGAACATGAATGAAATGACTGAGCAACAAGAAGCCCTAGAATGAGTTCCAGAAATGAAAGGGTTAAGTTATCCAGGGCATGGTTTCTGATGTGGGCCGTGAAGTGGCTATCAAGAAGACTGCTAGAGAATGAAGTGAAATATTTTATGTGGGCATTTTTCTTCTCCATCAATACTTATATATCTACTACTTTAGTTCAGACCCTCATCACCTCTCTTCTGGATTACTACAGTAGCCTCCTGACTCCCTCAAGTCTACTAAAATACAATCATGTCACCCCACTACTTAATACACTCTCATCTTTAGGATAACAAAGTCCTCTATTTAGTATTTAAAGCTCTTTACTGTCTGCCCTTTTCCTACCTGTCCAGCCTCTGCATGCCAGCTGTACTGGTCAATTTGTTTTTCACAAAGGATACTGTCTCTTCCACCTCTATGATTTTGCACTCACTGTCTCTCATGCCTGGAATGCTCCACCTCCTTCCTCTTTTAAAATCCTTTTAAAATTCAAGGGTCACCTTCCATATGAAGACTTTCTGAGTCTTTCTGGCTTGTGGGGCCTTGCTCTCTAAGATTGCCTTCTAATTTCTCTGTGCGCGCATGTGCGCGCGCGCACACACACACACACACAATTTTTAATGTGAGGTAACAATATGTATATAACTACAACATATATAATATGTATATATAATAGATTACATGAAATCACATATATCAAAGCAATGTGTTATATATAATGGTACATATATATTCTACATGCATCTATCATATGCACATACTTGACACACATATTCTATGTTTGTGCACATGTATACATATATAATCTATTACATTCACATGTTAGATATGTGTGTTATATTTATGTACACATTATCTCCTCACATTAAAATGTATAATATATGTATGTGCGTGTATGTACATACACACATATATACATAATCTATCATACGTGCTATATATGTTATATTTATGTATATATTGTCTCTCCACATTAAAACGGAAACAAGAGCAAAGACAATTTTTTGCTTTTTCTTTGTCTCCCTAGCAACCTGTCTAGCACATTATAAGCACGTAGTAAATGCTTATTAATTAATTGATTGAAGCCCTCTCAATCAGGTTGTCAAGTTTCTGGCAAATATGCTCTTCACAGTTTTCAGGAGATGCCAAGAGCCCATCATTCCATTTTCCAGAGCTTTGGTCCAAAAAACCAAGCCTTGGTCTCATGGAGTCTCTCTCTGCCTTTAAGACACAACTCAACCACCATCTTCTGAAAATGCCTTTTCTGATGCCCCAACTGTTAGTGCCCTTTCTCTTAAATTGGCTTGTATTTTGAGTATATTTGTATTTATTTACTTTATATTTATATGTACTTGTATCCCCCATTAGGTATGCAAGGTAAGTATGGGTTATTTCAGTCTTTTTACTTGTATCTGGGATACCTAGCACATAGTAAGCATTTAATAAATAGTTGATTGATTGGCTGATACTGCTCAAAGTAGATACTTCCTGTATCTTCCTATTTCTTCCAACCTTCAACTAAAAAAGGAGATGAAAAGATCAGCTCTGTGCCCAAACCCTCTTTCCTGGATAGAGGGGGCTCCTTTTTGGCAGAGTCAGAGAATAAGATGTGGAGATGAGGTGGAAGAGGGGAAACTTGGAGTATGGAGCACTTCATGGGAGAAGCATAGGTAGCCTGAGAAACTTTGGCTATTCACAAAGCAGAATGTGTGTAAGATAGTGAGGAGACAAAAGGCAGTAAGTGAAAGGCAGGTGTAGAAATAGAGGTAGAAAGATCCAAAAGACGACATCATCTACTTTGAATTTTGACTAGCGTGGCTAATGGCTGCCAATAGGCCATATAAATAGCTTCCTTCAGCTGCTGCTAAAGATCTCAGGACTAGTTTGGAAGTCTCCCAACCTCAGGCTATGCTTGTCAATCCAGGCTACTCCAGTCTAGTCTTTACTGTTCAGTAAAGTGTTTCCACAGCTAATTTCTGCCCCTCCTCTGATGGGAGGAGGAGATAAAAATGTGAAGAAAAGAGAAGGGGAGGTAATACTGGCCACAGAGTTAGAGGACCTGAGTGAGTTTGCTCTGATAGTTTTAGTTGTGTCATCTTGGGCAAGTCATTTCCCTTTTTATTCCTGTTTCAGAGATTGCTAGAGCTACCTCTTGTACCTTAGCCACCCCCTACATTTTGCAGATGAAGAAAATGGGGGCCAGGGAGAAATTGGTCCATTTACCCAAGGTTATTAGGTAGTTATTGGGATAGTTATTGGTAGAGCTGACATGAAGGTGGGTCTCCTGGCTCCTTCGCTGGCCTGCTTCCTTGTTGTGTGCTCTATCTCAGATGCAGTGTTTTCATTAGCCATCCCTCTAACACTTTTCTATCTCACATTTACCCCCTGACTTCTCTGGCTTCCTTCAAATCCCAGCTAAAGTCCTATCTTCTCCTATAAACTTTCCCCTGTCCTCCTTAACTTCAATGCCTTCCTTTTGAGACTATCCCCAACATATCCTATATATAGCTTATTTATACATAGTTGTTTGCATATTACCCCCCTCCCATTATACTATGAGGTCCTTGAGGGCAGGAACTGTTTTCCCTCACCCCCTCTTTCTTTGTATCTTCAGTATTTCCCACAGTGCCTTACACATAGTAGGTGCATTAAAAATGCGAATTGATGAATTGATAAACTCTGTGGGCCTCAGTTTCTACTTTAAGATGGCCTCTGAGGTAACTTCCTTTTCTAAATCTTTCTGCTTTATACTTAAAATGTAAATAAAAGTCATACTATTTACCTCACAATATTGTTATAAAGAAATAACTTTAAAGAACCATATAAATGTATTTTTATTATTATTTCCATTTCTCCCATCTCCTCTCCTCTCCCTTTTTATTACTATAATAGTTTTCATGGGATTTCCACTTAAGCCTGTATCACTTCCCATACAATGCCAAGGCTCCGATGTTTTTCCTTTGAATGGTTTGTTTGGTCCAACATCACAGCTGATTCTGGGTGACAGCTGGGGGTGGGTGTGGGGAGGAGGAGCAAGGCTGGAAACAAGGTGCTGGGGACAGGAAGATGGATTGCTGTTCTAGGGGCTCTTGGGCTGGGTTACATCAAAGGCCCTGAAGCCTATATTGAGAGACTAGTACAGCTGGGTCACAATTAGAGCAATCTCCCAGGGACAACAAGAGGGCTTCTTTGATTACATAGTAATAGTTAGTTGGTCTGTTAGTCAATCAACAATCATTTAAATACCCAATGTGTGTTAGGCACTGAGGCTGAGGATATGGAGAGAGGGGGAAAAATGGTTCCTGCTTTCAAGGATGTCACTTTCCTTTGTTCCACAGAAGTTCCCCAAACCCACTGGAACTTGAAATGGGCTGGATCTGGTGAAGACCAAGTCTTACTTTAGTTTACTGATTGATAGTTTACTCCCCTTGGGAGGGGCTGAAGATTTTCATGATCTTGCTGCTCAGCTTCCTGTGCTTTTGGCTCTTGAAAAATAGCCTCAGTTGGGTCTTATGCAATGCCCCCAAACAATAATGGGCAAGGATCTGTATCCCCAATGAGGTCATTTACTTTTATAGAAGCCTATGGTTCACTTGCACGCTTTAATAACTTGGTTGATTATTTGGTTACAGTGCACCTCAGGGTATTTGAATGATAAGGCTGCTCAGGAAATGGCCAGGCTGTTATCTTCTTATTGTAGTTTCAATGGAAGAGAAAATCAGTAGAATAAGCAAGATGGTCAAGAAAACAGATTGGGGTTCATTAAAGCCAGCAGACTCATTTTTTTCCTTTGGCTTCTTCCTAAACCTACCCCCTTTCCTCCCTCCCCCCACCATGCCCTCCATGTTTTCCAGAGAAGTATATTGAGATAGGCTCTTTGGAAGGTCCCTGCCTTCCATAACTGAGTACAGAGTATTTATTAAAGTATGTATTATATACCAGATAGCTAACGAAGCTGGGAAAACAAATACGTGCAATACACCCCTTTGACTTCAAGGAGCTTACATTCAAGCAGGGGAAGATAACACACAGAGAGGAGCTGGAGGGGGCTGGGTAGGGGCACCTGCTCATCTGCCTGGTATAGAGAAAAGAGCAGAGGGATCCAGGGCTAGAGCTGGTGATGATCCGAGTAGATGTGTCATGGTGGGCAGTGGGAAGTTAGGGAAGAAATTCAAAGTGCACCACCCATTATATCTGATAATATGAATCCCTGCCTTCCAGATCTAAGAATTTCACAGCATCTAGCTTCCTAAATTCTTTGATTTCAACCTAAAATGTGAGGGCTGCTCACTTCCAGAAGAGGGCACTGGTACCAAATCCATCCATTCACAAAGGTAAAAAACAACAACAACAAAAAGGCTGGACTCAGCTATGTAACTCCTTGCTGGAAAAGGGACATTGTTTTTCTTGTTACTTTCCTGATTATCCTGAGTTACAAATATGAAAAGCACTGAAGTGTGGCTGCTGTTATTATTTCAGAAATTATTTCACTGCGGGTAAAGCCGAGGCCCCACTAGAGAAAGTGCTCAACATCATTACATTTTCATACAGCCTCCAGTCTAATTGTGCTGTGCCTTTGGGAATCCTCCCTCATTGGCCTGGGGCAACAGAATCCCAGGTGATAGTGGTGGTGGTGGTGGTGGGGAGCTGGGAACTGGGGGTGAGGATGGGAGGAATCTGGGCTATGACATTGTGGCTTGTAAAGATATATGTGGATTTGGGCAGAGCACCAAAGAGAGAACAACATTTAAAGAGACTTTTGTCTTGTGGAATGTCATGAAATTATATTAAATAGCATTTCAAGTTTATGCTGCCCAACCCTGGCTGAAGAGAACGCTTGGGAGGAGTCACAGATCTTGGCCTATTTTCCCTATCTAAAGTCATTATTCATTATTTCTCAGAGACCCCTAGGGGACCTCCTTCTAAGCTCTGAAATCTTGGACTGAACCCAAACTTAATGCACACATTTCTTCACTCCCTTCCCAGCCCCCAGCCTTGGAGCAACCAGAGCAGGGAGTATCTGATCATCCAGGTACTGAGAGTGGAGACAATCTAAGTTCAGCCAAACCATTGTGGTATAAATTTAGTTTATCTTGCCTATGTATTTCTTTTTCTTTTTCTTTTTTTTACCTATTTATTTAAAAAATCTTAACAACATGCTTACCCTTTTTAGGAATGCAAGGAAAATTTGTCTTGCAATTTTCCAGGCCCTAACAATGGAATTGGGTTCTTATGCTTCAGCTGGAAGGAAGAAAGGAAGGAAGGAAGGAAGGAAGGAAGGAAGGAAGGAAGGAAGGAAGGAAGGAAGGAAGGAAGGAAGGGAGGGAAGAAGGGAAGAAAGGAGGGAGGGAAGAAGGAAGGAAGGAAGGAAGGAAGGAAGGAAGGAAGGAAGGAAGGAAGGAAGGAAGGAAGGAAGGAGGGAGGGAGGGAGGGAGGGAGGGAGGGAGGGAGGGAGGAAGGAAGGAAGGAAGGAAGGAAGGAAGGAAGGAAGGAAGGAAGGAAGGAAGGAAGGGAGGGAAGAAGGGAAGAAAGGAGGGAGGGAAGAAGGAAGGAAGGAAGGAAGGAAGGAAGGAAGGAAGGAAGGAAGGAAGGAAGGAAGGAAGGAAGGAAGGAAGGAAGGAAGGAAGGAAGGAAGGAAGGAGGGAGGGAGGGAGGGAGGGAGGGAGGGAGGGAAGGAAGGAAGGAAGGAAGGAAGGAAGGAAGGAAGGAAGGAAGGAAGGAAGGAAGGAAGGAAGAAAGGAAGGAAAGGAAAGGAAAGGTGGGAGGGAGGGAGGAAGAGAAGGAGGGAGGGAGGAAGAGAAGGAGGGAAGGAGGCAGGGAGAGAGGAAGGGAGAGAGAAAGGGAGAGAGGAAGGAAGGAAGGAAGGAAGGAAGGAAGGAAGGAAGGAAGGAAGGAAGGAAGGAAGGAAGGGAGGGAGGGAGGGAGGGAGGAAGGGAGGGAAGGAGGAAGGGAGGGAGGGAAGGAAAGGTGGGAGGGAGGAAGGAAGAGAAGGAGGGAAGGAGGCAGGGAGAGAGGAAGGGAGAGAGAAAGGGAGAGAGGAAAGAAGGAAGGAAGGGAGGAAGGAAGGAAGGAAGGAAGGAAGGAAGGAAGGAAGGAAGGAAGGAAGGAAGGAAAGGAAAGGTGGGAGGGAGGGAGGAAGAGAAGGAGGGAAGGAGGCAGGGAGAGAGGAAGGGAGAGAGAAAGGGAGAGAGGAAAGAAGGAAGGAAGGAAGGAAGGAAGGAAGGAAGGAAGGAAGGAAGGAAGGAAGGAAGGAAGGAAGGAAGGAAAGGTGGGAGGGAGGAAGAGAAGGAGGGAAGGAGGCAGGGAGAGAGGAAGGGAGAGAGAAAGGGAGAGAGGAAAGAAGGAAAGAAGGAAGGAAGGGAGGAAGGGAGGGAGAGAAGAAACATTTATTAAGTATCTACTATGTACTAGGCACTGTGCTAAGCATTTTACAAATATCTCTGATCCTCACAACAACCTGGGAGGGAGATACTATTACTACTCCCATTTTATAGTTGAGGAGACTGATGATGGGTGGGATTTGTTCATTGATTCATCCAACCAGCATTTATGGAGCACCTGTTATCCCAGGGTAGTGGGTTAGAGGGCTAAATTTGGAGTTAGAAAGACCAGGCTTCCAGTCTTGTCTCTAACACATACTAGTTGTATGACCCTGGGTAAGTCACTTAATCTCTCGATGCCCTCACACATCATGAGTTTTAGAATACTTGTAAATCTGCATTAGAAGGAATTCTCTCCAAAGTTCCTTTCAGTAATAAAAATCACAGATCTAAACAATTTTAAAATGTGGCAAACTCTTTGCTGAGTGCTGAAAATGCAGAATAAAAAATGAAACTCCCTGCTTTCAAGGAGGAAGCAACACAATGTAGAAATACATATATATTTCTATGTGTATATGTACATACATATATATGAGACAATATATTGATAACATATTGATAAATGTGTATATGGATACACATGTATACATGCATAGTGTTGTATATCATGTGTATATTGGGCATGCTTATACACACACCTGTGGGCCGCATGTTTACTTTGTATCTACACTTGGTACATTGCAGTAGTTTAAACATCTCAGATTGGCTCGTGTTTTACCTTCCTTGAGACTATAAAGACGTGGTGTTTCACTATATAAATTCTCTAGGAAGGCAGTGCAATATCTGAGTGTAATGTCAGAATGGGTTGATATGCTCGAGTCATCAGCCAGGTGTTCTTCCCATAGTCTCTCTGGCACTGATTTGAGAGCCTCTCATATCTCCCATATGCAGCTAGGCAAGTAAAAACTCATCCTAGTCAGGTTCTAAATATAGGTTATGGGTTGATAAAAAATATGACTTAGAATGTTTTTAATGGAAAATTTATGGCTTTACCCCTCACCCTAAATCTGGAATTTCCCTTCTGTATTAATACCCTGCATAATCATGCAATCAACATACTATGGCCACATAACAAAAATACAAGAAACAGGGGCAGCTAGGTGGCACAGTGGATGGAGCACCGGCCCTGGAGTCAGGAGGACCTGAGTTCAAATCCGGCCTCAGACACTTAACACTTACTAGCTGTGTGACCCTAGGCAAGTCACTTAACCCCAATTGCCTCACCAAAAAAAAAAAAAAAAAACTGAAACAAAACAAACACAAGAAACATTCTGTTGATTTCCATGTTGAGCTTCTCCTCAACCGTCTTGTAAACCATTTCCCAACCACTCTCTTCTCTAGTAAGCATTACCAGAAGTTCTTGGAGATTTCTAACCATACTCTCCCAGGGATCGTTATAAGGGGAAAAGGGAGGCAGATAAATCACAAGGAGACACATTCTCCACTGGACCTCCTAGATAATCCTCCAGCTTTCACAAAAGCTGACAATCTCTAGTACTCTCAACCTTGACTGGTCCCTACTTCCACTCTTCAGTCTGAATTACCTTTCCTCTGGTCACCATTCTCCTATGCATGGTGCCAGTTACTGCAGGCATAATACCACGTGATGCAATAAACATTTATTAAGTACCTGCTATGTGCTAGTTTTCCATCAAGGAGCTTGCAGTCTAATGGGGGAAGATAATACACAAAAGGAAGTTGAATAGAGAGTAGGCCATGGCCACTGGCAGTGCATGGTATTCTGGTCTCAACATCTCAAATCTACTGTGGCCTCTCACTACTACTTATCTCTCAAATCACAGCTCCAAGATCTGACTCCCAAAGCCAAGATGGGAGGCAGGTTGACTCAGAAGCTTTCTGCCAAATATGTTTAATGTGACTGTACATATATAACCTATATAAGATTGTTTTCTGTCTTGGGGGAGGGGGGAGGGAAGGGAGGGAGGGAGGGAGAAAAATTTGGAACTAAAAATCCTATGAAAACAAATGTTGAAAAATATCTTTACATGTAACTGTAAAATAATAAAATACTTTTATGATTAAAAAAAGAAGCTTTCTGCCTTTGTACCCCCAGTGTTTGAATATGGTTTCTCATAAGAGCAAAGAAAATAGGAAATCCTGAGTCCCTGAATACGGCCCCATGTAAAGATTTCAGGTAGAGGAATACATTTTACTAGCTTCCCAGGTAGCTTATTCCATTTATGGACAGCTCTGCGTGTGAGGGCATTTTTCAGGATGTCAAACCTAAACACTTCACTTCTTAGTGTTGGTCTGTAAAGGCTATGTGCTTCTGCATCTAGGGCTGACCAGGTGGGCCGTAGCAGTCAGTGCCTGGGAGCCCACCATCTTCTTGTGGTTTTAATGTCTCTAATGTCAAGGCTTCTGTCAGGTCCAAAAGATAGTGCAGAGATTGATGTAGGGCGGTCAGTTCAGGATTACTTATTCCATATAAAATAGATGTTGAACCTCCACAGGAATTTGCTTTCTGAAGGAAAGGAGAGATTATTCATTGAATCATTTGATGCTGGAAAAGTTTGTGGGTAGCCCTCAGTCCTGAGCCATGTCTTTCTCAAATCATCACTTTTCTCAGGTCCTATTGGCTTTCTTATAGTTTCTTCCTCTGAGAAAACCCTTCCCCTGGATCCAAGCAATGCTTCCAGGTATAGATATCTGGTTAGAAATGAAGGGCTGAGCTGAGGAGAGCTGAATGGGACTGGCTAAGGACTCCCAAGATACAGGGCATGAGCAAGAGTGGCAGAGCCAGAGACTTTACTACCACCACTCACCCCTAGATCTAGAGATTGAAAGGATCTCAGGGAACATTTAGTTCAAATTCTCATTTCATAAATGAAGAAATTGAGGCCCAAGGAGGTAATCAATCAATCAATCAATCAATCAATCAATCAATCAACATTTATTAAGTGCCAACAATACGCCAAACATTCTGTTAAGAACTTGGGATATAAAATGAGGCAAAAGAAGATCCTTGCCCTAAAAAAACTTACAATCTAGTAGGAAGGGAACACACAAATAAATATATACAAAGCAAGTTGTATATAGATTAAATAGGAAATAAATAACAGAGGGAAGGTACAGGAATTAAGAAGGGTTGGGTAAGACTTTCTATAAAAGATGGGATTTTAGTTGGAATTTATAGGAAGCCAGAAAGTCAGTAGGGGGAATTGAGAGGTGAGAGCATTTGAGGCAGAGAAAATGCCCAGAGACATGAGATTGAATATCTTGTTTGTGGAATAGCTAGGAAGCCAGTGTTACTCAATCAAAGAATACATATTGGGGAATAAGGTGTAGGAGGTTATGAGCATTTTGTATTTGATCCTGGAGGTGATGGGGACCAAGTGGAATTTATTAAATGGGGGGAAGGTAACATGGTCAAACATGTGCTTTAGGAAAATTATTGAATGGAGGATGGATTGAAATGGGGAGAGACTTGAGGCAGGCAGACCTACTAGCAGGCTACTGCAACAGTCCAGGAGTGAGGTAATGAAGGCTTACACTAAAGTAGTGGCAGTATCAAAATAGAGAAGGGGACATAATTGAGAGATGTGGTAAAGGTGAAACCAACAAGCCTTGGCAATAGATTGGATTTGGGGAATGAAAAGGTTACACCCCTTCTGGATCACTGCTTTGTCATGGCAAGGGAGTTTATATAAACTCAATAAAACTACGAAATGTGACCATGCAGGATTACCCAATGCAGACAGCATCTTTGCCAAGAAAACCCCATGGTATTAAAGTGATAAAAGATATGACACTGAAGATGAACCTCTCAGGTCAGAAGGTGTCCAACACACCACTGGAGAAGAGCAAAGGACAACCACAAGTAGCTCCAGTACTAATGAAGTAACTGGGCCAAAGCTAAAAGGAAGCTCATCTGTAGATGTGTCTGGTGACAAAAGGAAATCTGATGCTATAAAGATCAATACTGCATAGGAAACTGGAATGTAAGATCTATCAACCAAGATAAGCTGGATATGGTCAAATAGGAGATGGAAAGATTAAACATTGACATCTTGGGTGTCAGTGAACTTAAATGGATGGGGATGGGTGAATGTAGTTCAGGTTATCATTATGTACACTACTGTGGAGAAGAATCCATAGAAGAAATGAATAATTCTCATAGTCAATAGAAGGGTGGGAAAAGCAGTACTGGGATATAATCTCAAAAATGACAATGAAACCTGTTCAAATCCAAGGCAACCCATTCAACATCATAGTAATCCAAGGCTATGCTCCAACCACTGATGTTGAAGAGGCCAATGTGCCAACAAATTTGGAAAACTCAACCGTGACCATTGGATTAGAAAAGCGCAATTTACATCTCTAACCTGAAGAAGGGCAATGCCAAGGCATGTTCAAATTGCCAAACAATTGTACTTATTTCATATGCCAGCAAGGTTATTCTTAAGATTTTGCAAGTGAGGCTTCAGTCATATGTGAACCGAGAATTACCAGAAGTGCAGGCTGGTTTTTGAAGAGGCAGAGGAACTAGAGATCAAAGTGCCAACATTCACTGGAATATGGAGAAAGCAAGGGAGTTCCAAAAGCATCTACTTCTGCTTCAGTGACTACACTAAAGCCTTTGACTGTGTGGATCACAACAAAATGTGGCAAGTCTTCAAAGACCCTGGAGTATCAAATTTTCTTACTTGTCTCCTGAGGAACCTGTATACAGGCCAAGAAGCAAGAGTGAGAACTGAACATGGAACAACTTACTGGTTTCAGATTGGAAAAGGAGTATAACAGGGCTGTATATTATCACCTTATTTATTTAATTTATATGCAGAATACATCATGTGAAATGCCAGGTTGGATGAATCAAAAGCCAGAATTAAGGTTGCCAGGAGAAATATCAACAATCTCAGAAATGCAGATGATATTACTCTGATAATAGAAAATGAAAAAGAATTAAGAAGCTTCTTGATGTAGGTAAAAGAGGAGAAGAGTGTGAAAGCTGCCTTGGAGCTTAACACAAAAAAACATCTTGGCAACTGATCTCAGCACTTCCTGGCAAACAGAAGGAAAAGAAATGAAAGCGTCAGATTTTATATTCTTGGGCTTGGAGATCACTGCAGATGGCACCTGAAGCCATGAAATTAAAAGACACTTACTCTTTGGAAAGAAAGCTATGACAAACCTCCACAGCAAACTAAAAAGCAGAGATATCATCTTGCTAACAAAAGTCTGTATAGTCAAAGCTATGGTTTTTCCAGCATCAATATATGGCTGTGGGAGTTAGACTATAAGGGAAGAATCAATGCTTTAGAATTGTGGTGCTGGAGAGGACTTTTGAGAATCCTTCAGACAGCAAGGAGATCAAATCAGTCAATACTTAAAGAAATTAATTCAGGACATTCACTGGAAGGTCAAATACGGAAGCTGAAGCTTAAATACTTTAGCCATATAATGAGAAGACAGGACTCAATAGAAAAGACCCTGATGCTGGGAAAGATTTAAGGCAAAAGGAAAGGGGATGGTAGAAGATGAGATGGATAGAGAGTGTCATGGAAGTAAAGAATATGAGCTTGAACAGACTTTGGGAGATAGTAGAGGATAGAAGGGCCTAGAATGCTATGGTCCATGGAGTTATGAAGAGTTGGGCATGACTGAACAACTGAACAACAACAACAACAACAACCAAGATTGCAAGCTTGAGGGACTAAAAGTATGGTGCTAGCCTCCACAGTCATAGGGAAGTTAGGAAATGGGGTAGGGTTTAGGGGGGAAATGAGTTCTGTTTGCAACATGCTTAGGTTAAGATCTCTCCTGGACATGCAAGTTGAGAAGTCTGAAAGCCAGATGGAGATTCAGACTGAAAGTCAGCAGATAATTAGATCTATCAAAAATGATAAGATTATCAAATGAAGTTGTATAGAGGGAATGAAGCATTTAGGTACATAGGTAACCAATCAAACCTCTTGAAATTGGTTTGCCCAAGTTCAAACTTGTTGAAACTGGTTCAAAATGGTTCAATCTGGTCCAAAATGGTTCAAACTGGTGGAAACCAATTCAATAATGAAGGTTCTTTGGTATTAGGTACATAGACACTTTTGTATAGGATTTAGGAACTTAGAAAATTAGATAATTAGGCACATAGGCGCTTTGGTATTTAGGTTCACAGGCACTTTGGTACTTAGGTGATTAAATAATTAGCTATTCCATATTTAGATAATTAGTTACTTGGGCATTTTAGTACTAAGGTATACAGGCAGGTAATCAGCTAGGTACTTAGGCACTTAATTAGGCAATTAGGGATATAGGTATATAGATACATAGGACTAATCTGGTTTAATCCACTGATAAACTGTCAAAACTCTGTTCAATCCAGTTTAAACTGGTTGAAACCAGTCAAAAACTGGTCACTCCAGCCAAAACCACATCAATCAAAAGTGGTCAAAACCAGTTCAGATCAGTTTAAACCAGCTCTATCTGGTAGAAACTAGTCCAAACTTGTTGGAACCAGTACAAACCAGTTTAAATTGGTCAAAACCTAGTTCAAGGGGGCAGCTAGGTGGTGCAGTGGATAAAGCATCGGCCCTGGATTCAGGAGGACCTGAGTTCAAATCTGGCCTCAGACACTTGATACTTACTAGCTGTGTGACCCTGGGCAAGTCACTTAACCCCAATTGCCCCACCAAAACAAAAAGTGAAATATGATGGGAGCAATATCCCAACCCATTCTCTAACAGAAGTTGAGCTAGTTTTTCTTTAAAAGGTGTTGAAACCATCCTGAGATTTGATTGCCTCTAAGGACTAAAGGCTCAGATTATTTAATATCACTCGTGTGGTTTGCCTAGGTATAAAACAGCCAGAAGAAGTTTCACATGTTCCCTCTGATATTTTGGCTAGTGAAAGATGAGCAATTCACTCTAACTTGAGGTGTCCTCAATGGCAGTCCTTGTTGACTATCTTTCTTCTGCCATGGCTAAATAAATGTCCTTTTGTAACTTTGCTCCAAAGGCTAAGTTGGAACTCAGGTCTTCCTGATTCCAAGCCCAACACTCTATCCACTGTACCACCAAAGGCCTCCAAGGGACTACCCTGATTCTGGACCAGCCCAAAACAAATGGAATCAAGCATATGACTAAACGCAAACTACAGTATCATATATAAACAATTCCATGAGACACAGAAGAAAAAGTCTCATGACTTCACAACTTTGATTATATCTAATATGTACACACTTGCATATATGCGAGAAGTATTGTGTTACAGTAGAGAGTTAACCTTGGAATCATAAAGATCTGGGTTTCAGCCCTGCCTCTGATATGCACAGCTAGGTGGCATTGCAGTGGATAGAGTGCTGTACCTGAAATCAGGAAGACTCATCTTCCTGAGTTCAAATCTGACCTCAGACACTTACTACCTATGTGACCCTGGGCAAGTCACTTTACCCTCTTTGCCTCAGTTTTCTCATTTGTAAAATGAGCTGGAGAAGGAAATGGCAAATCATTCCATGACCTTTGCCAAGAAGACCCCAAATTGCTGTCACGAAGAGTTGGACACGACTGAACAACAACAAATCTGATACAAATTGGACTGGCTATTTGACCCTAGGCAAGACATTCAGCATCTCAAACAACTAGACTCTTAATTGGTGGAAAGAATGATGATGTGGCATTCTGTGCAAGAAAAAGAATTCTAATTTGATACCCCTCTTGGAGAGAAGTGAGAGGAGCAAGCACCCAGACAAAGCTCTTTTGCTTCCCTTGGGGCAGAAACTATAGTCTTCCTTGGAAAAGAGTGAGTCAGATTCCAGAGATATTTATTTATCCATGGTTCCCTGTGAGCTGCATTTATGTACTTGTAGACAGCCTACATGGGCACACACACATATTACATATAAATCACTAATCTTCATTGGTAGAGATCTATCATCTCTCTCCCTCTCCCCCCGCCCATCTCTATCTCTCTGCTTACCTATCATTTATTTAGCTGTTTATCTATATATACATGTATACATATGCATTTACAAACATACACATATATGTATATAAATATCCAAGGGTGTTCTAGTAAATGTTTAACAACCAGTTCTCCAAAAAGAAAATGTAAATATGACATACCTTTAAGTTTATTCTGAATAATTAACATTTTCTCCTTAACTGTCTTAAGTATAATCTACAAAACAATAAATTAAGCCCCAGTTTGTAGCATTTACTGATTTTCAAGTTGTAAATGCTCACATTGAAAATTTAACAATCAGCTTTTGTGAGCCACTTTGAGTGGACTGCGGAATATGTATGTGTGTATATACAAATTACATATATGCATGTATACGTTTGTGTATATGCATGCATATACATATACACATGTACCTCTACATAGGAATGGGTGCATGTGTATATCTATATATCTATTTTTCCTCCTGAAGTGCAGCTTTTGTTTAATTTATTCACAAACACATTTTCACAATCTTCCTATATTCTCCCCTTCAGTTACTCTATGGTCCATCCTACTAGTTGTCCCTAATCCCATCCTGTCTTTTCTTTCTTAAATTTTTGTCTTTCTTTTACTATGAACCCAATTATCATTAAGAAACACAAATATTTTAATATACAATGAAGAAAAACTAGGATTATATAGGAAATGTCTAGTATTTACAATTTGTTTTTTAAGTGTTCATTAAATTTAACATTATTGTATCAAAATTCCCTTGTTTGTATCCCATTCTGAACTTTTTTCTGATATTCTATTTTTTAAAAAAATATTTTATTAATGCTCTATTATTTGGGGGAGGGGTGGGGCAAATCTATCACTGCATATTAACTCATGCTCCCTTACCCTCCCCTGTAACAGATAAATAAATTAAGCAAAACAAACTGACACATTGGTTATATCTGCAGATATCTGTCCCATTTGGCACCTCTACTCCATCTCTCCTCTGCCAAGAGGTGGGAGACCTGTTTCATCATTAGTCAATTAGTTGGTTAGTCAATGAGCATTTATTAAGTGCTCACTATCTGCCAAGTAGTGTGTTAAGCACTGGGCATACAAAGAAAGGTAAGGTTCTCCAGGAACTTACAATATAATGGGAGAGACAATGTGCAAACAACTATGTACAAACTATATGCAGAATAAATTTGAAATAATCAACATAGAGAAGGTGCTATAACTGAGGAATGGGAATCTATCTTTTTTTTAGAAGGTGGAATTTTAACTGAGATTCAAAGGAAACCAGGTCATGATTAGTCACTGTATTGATCAGAGTGTTACCTTCTGCTTAGGCAACTAGGTGGCAGAGTGAATAGAGTCCTGGGCTTGGAGTTTGGAAGACCTGAGTTCAAATCTAGCCTTAGCTACTTACTAGCTGTGTGTGGCTGGGCAAGTCACTTAAATTCTGTTGGCCACAGTTTTTTCAACTGTAAAATGGGAATAATATTAGTATCTATCTTCCAGGGTTATTGTGAGGATCAAATAAGATGATATTTGTAAAGTCCTTAGCATAGTGCTTGGCACATAGTAAGTACTATATAGTTATTATCATTATAATTATCCTTTCCCATCTCTATGCATTTATGTAGGCTGTTCCCCATGCCTGGAACTAACTTTTCCCCCTTATCTTCCTATTGAAATCTTTCTCTGGCTTCAAGTCAAGCTCAGGAATCACTTTTCTAAGAAGTCACCTCTGATTTTCCTAGATGAAAGTGATCTTTTTCTCCTCTGTATTCTTATCACACTTCTCCACCTCTCCTTTGCACTGACCTCTCCTTTGCACTTACTGTGGTTGACCTCATGCTATACTTCTTTATAGGCATGAAAGAATACCATGCTTAGAATCAGGAAACCTGGCTTTGGATCTCACTTCTGACACTTCCTAGCTGTGTGATCATGGGTACATGGCTTACCCTTCCTGCAGTTTAGATTCCTCATCAGCAAAATTGGAATAATAATATTATACTAAGAAAATTTTCTTATAAACCCTAAGCACCACATCAACCTCAGTTATTATTATTATTATTAACTCCTTGAGGGCAGCCACTTTTCAGCTTTTTAATCCTAGTATATGGCTCAGTGACTTAAACCCAGTAGATGTTTAACAGATGTTTATTGAATTGAATATGAAAGCTCAAACATATCCACCTACTCCTTGGTGGCCTATTTCTGTGCAGATTTGCATCTCTCTCCTAAAAAATAACCCTCAGAGAATTACTTCTTTAAAACACATTTGGTGCTATTACATCTGTCATGACACATGCATCTTCCGTGATTTCTGGCCTGTAGTAATAAGATCCTAGATCAAACAGAAGGAAGAGAACAGGCTGGATAGCCCTTGGGAAATTATAAAATTATTTTAATGACCCCAAGCTTCTCTTTGAAACAAAGGCCCATTTTTCCCTCCAGACCAGTATTCTTCCAAGGATGCTACAGAGCTGCAAGTTACAGACTAATGTATTTTCCAAATCAATGAAGGGGAGGATCACCTAATGGGCAAGGAAGAGGTGTAAATATGGCTGGTGTAATCAGGTTACACCACCTTACAAATAAGGAATTACAGAGTAGGAGTGGTGTTGAGCGTGTCATCAGAGAAATGTAGGAAAAAGAAGACAAACTGGTAATATAATGAATAAAAGACCTGATCAACCTGATTGGCACACTGGATGTTCCATTGGTATCACCCATTGTTGGGAGACCTTGAGGAGGGCCTCTCTCTAGCCCCTTGGGTAGGGTCCTGATGGTCAATGTATGGGATGACACAGACAGGAGCCAAACAGGTTGTCCAGGTGGGGATAAGTCATATAATCTGCACTGTTAGAAGTAATACCTACATAAATGACATTGTAGATCTATGGGAGTATTTGTAATTGGCGGGGGAGGGGGTGTGGAGGCTGTGACAGATATCAATAATGTGCTTTCAAGCCTTTTACTAAGCTGATTGGATAAATTGCTATTATTTTGATGGTGACATAACACATTTGGGGAAAGAGGTAGGGCTCTGGGGTCATGGCTGTCATGCAAAATTCTGAAAAAGTTCATGATTATTTCGAAAGGTTAAAAAACTTCTTGGCAGCACCATCTATATCCAGTGATCAGTCACCAATGCATAGCATTTGTCTGATGGCTTCCCTGGGTTGCTAGGTGTTGTAGGGGATAGAGCACTGGGCCTGGAGTCAGGAAGATTCTTCTTCATGGGTTCAAATCTGGCCTCATTGTCACTTCACCCCATTTGCCTCAGATTCCTCTTCTGAAAAATGAACTGGAGAAGGAAATGGCAAAGCATTCCAGTATCTTTACCAAGAAAACTCTAAATGGTATCACAAAGCGTCAGACACGACTGAAAACAACTCAACAACATCAAGGTAGCTTCCTCATATATGTTCTAGAAGCAAATCAGACAAACATGGAGTGGTTCCAGTTTTCTAACCACATGATGCAACCTTTTTGCTTTAGTTGTAGAACAGAACCGTAAAAAGCATACCTCAGAAAAGGTCTTATTTGGCTTCTGCCTCACTGGATGCATCCACATCATATAATAGAAAAAGTGCTGGGCTTGGATTCAGGAAGATCTGAGTTCAAATGCAGCCTCAGAAACTTACTAGTTGTATGGTCCTGAGCAAGTCATTTAACTGATGTCTCCTTCAATTTCCTCAACTTAAAATGAGAATAATAATAGCACTTCTCCCCCAGGGTTGTTGTCAGGATCCTATGAGATAATAATTTTAAAGTGCTTAGCCCTGTGCCTGGTACATAGTAGGTGCTTAATAAATGCCTGCCTCTCTGGCTGCTCTTTTGTTGTTCAGTCATTTCATTTGTGTTCAACTCTCTGTGACCTCATTTGGGATTGTCTTGATGAAGATGCTTGAGCGGTTTGCCATTTCCTTCTTCAAGGAAAGGTCGGCTGCTCTACTCTGTGTTTTACTCTTTCATTGGTGGCATCTGCTGAGAAACAATGATGCGAGAGGAGAGGCCCAGGGCTTTTTCCCCTCTGAGCTCATGTGGCCCTATGAATACAGGCCTGGATCCTTGGCCTTCCTGAGTGTTTATGTTTTTCTGTTCCAGGAGAAGGGATTGGAAACTCTGATCTTGAAAGTTTCCAAAGATCTGGTGTAACGATTGGAATAACGCCACCTGCTGGATACTTACTGTAGAGGAGTTCTGCCCATGAAGGGAAGGTCTTTGAGGGCAAGACCAGGAGTCAGGAAGTGACCCGGGCTAGTGGGAGGAGGAAGGAAGAGACTGGCGCTCAGGCTCGCGCGCTTTCCTTGCCTGGGGACGCTGGCAGAGAAGGGAGCTAGAAATGTGCTCTCCCTTTAATAGATAGGAATCTAGGCCTTTCTCTCTCTTTACCAAATTCTTATTCTCCTTAATAAATGCTTAAAAGTCTAACTCTTGCTAAAGCTTATAATTTATTGGCGACCACTCATTAGATATTTTAGACAGACTAGCTAGAATTTTAGCCCTTAACACTGGAGAACAGTTTTACAGCCAGACCAGCACTGGTGCCCTGAGGATAGGGAGTGACTTTTGGGACCCAGCCCAATTTTAGCTGAGATGAAGTAGTCTTACTGAATCTGGATGCAAACTTGGTGGGACCATTGTTAGGTAGGAACTGATCTAAATTTGCATCCACTCTTCCCGGGTGGGACAGAAGAGAATGTGCCCCTAAGGTTTAGTTAGGAGGAGATGTGCTTCTGTTCTTGTGACAGCTTTGAAGTCAATGTACCTCTGTAAAAGCCAATTGATATTAAGTAGGTTTAAATGGAACCAGGGTGCTACCAACTCACAGCTAACAGTCAAGCAGACAGCGGCCAGTAGGTGCTTGAGCTCATGGCAGTAGAGAAGAGATACCTCAAGCCCCACAGGGTTCCCCTTGGGACTTGGGGGATGATATACCCTGCCTGGCTATGTGAGAGTTAAGTTAGAGCATACTAACTACATAGACATATGTTGCTTAGTAGATGGGCAGTAGACAGAGTGCCAGGCCTGGAGTCAGAAAGACTCAGATTGAGTTCAAATCTGGCCTCAGATACTTACTAGCTGTGTGACCCTGGGCAAGTCACTCGACCCTGTTTGCTTAGGTTTCCTCATCTATAAAATGAGCTGGAGAAGGAAATGGCAAACCATTGTAGTATCTTTGCCAGGAAAAGCCACCAAATGGGGTCATGAAGAGTTGGAAATGACTGAACAAGAACAATAATACAAAATTCTTTGCTGACCTTCAGTCTCATATCTGTAACTATGTATTGGACATCTCAAACATATCTAAAACTCAACTTGTTATCTTCTCTTCCCCCTTTCACAACTCTCCCTTCTTCCTAATTTCCCTATTACTGTGGAGAGTACCATTATCCTCTTTTTTTTTTTTTAGTGAGGCAATTGGGGTTAAGTGACTGGCCTAGGGTCACACAGCTAGTAAGTGTTAAGTGTCTGAGGTCTGATTTGAACTCAAGTACTCCTGACTCTATCCACTGCGCCACCTAGCTGCCCCCCAATATCCTCTTAATCATCCAGCTTTCCTAACCCAGACATCATCCTTGTCTCCTCACTTTCTCTCTCCACATTCAGTTAATTGTCACATTGATGTGGGATGGTATTTGACATCAGATTTATAGTGAGTTGTCCCAAAAGAATTACAAGACTCAGTGACTCAGTTTCTCAAGTTTTATTGCAATACTGTGAGTGACCACAGGGAGAGAACCAGAATATTGGAAAGGTATCTCTCTCGAATAGAGAAAGAAAAGACAGTTATATTTATAGTATAGATAAATTGATTATCAGTCTCATTATAATAATATCCACCTTGGGGAGGTACAGGGGAGGGCCTATCCTTCTCATTATAATATTCTCCACCTTGGGGTGTTTCAGGGGAGGTTTATCCTAATTTGAGAGCTTGGGTCTTGGGTTTTTCTATTAATCCTTTTTTGCCTCCTACATCAACATCTCGTAGCTTCTCCCTTTGTAACAATTCTCATCTGCTCTTCCCTGGTGCAAGCCCTCATCACCTCATACCTGGACCTCTGCAAGTAGACCTCTGGGTCTACTTGGCACATTTATGTCTACGCCAGCCCCTCCTCCACTCAGTGGTCAAACTGACTTTCCTAAAGCCCAGATCTGACTCCGGTTTTTACTCAGTAAACGCCAGTGGCTGTATTATCTCCAGGATCAAATAAAAAACCCTGTTTGACTTTTAAAGCCCTTTAGAACCTGGCCCCTTCCTGCCTTCCTAATCTATTTCCACCTTATTCCCTGCCAGGTATCAGCAGTTCTCACGTGCCCAGCGACCTCCCAGTATGTTCACTGGCTGACCCCAAGGTCCAGGATGTTCTCCCTCCATGTGTCTGACCCCAGCTTCCCGGCTTCTTCAAGTTTTAGTTAAGGTCCCAGCTTCTAAAAATCCACCCTTTCCTAGTTCTCCTCAATCATAGTGCCTTCCTTCTGAGAAGACAATCAGCCTGTTTCTATCTTGTTTGTACAAAGTTGTTTATATGTTTTCCCCATAGACTGTGAGATCCTCAAGAACAGAGACTGTTTGACCTTTTTTTTTTTTGTATTCCCAGTGCTTGGCACAGTGCCTGGCACATAGTAGATATTTAATAAATGTTTATTGATTGATTTATAATGAAACATATAAAATACTTGCCAAGAAGGTTGAAGCTCACTCTTCCCCTATACCTTGGAAGTCTAGTTCTCACTCCAAAAATGGGATTAAATGAAGCCCATGGGCTCTAGGTCACATACAGTATGAGTCTACACTTGCATGGGCAAAGAGGCAGTCCCTTCAGAATGGCTGACTGGCTCATACTTCCCATAGGAGTGGGTACTGGGTTGTTGGTTTCAGGTACAAGAATATAGTTGTTTGTAGCTGTCTCCCCATTAGATTGCTCCCTCCTTGAGAGGGCCACCTTGAAGAGGTATTCTTGACCTGGGGTTCATACTTTCTTTGTATATCTACCACTTGACACATGGTAGGCATAGGCAATTATGAGTTCACTCACTGACTGACTTGAGCCAGGGTCTTGGTCATTCCTGGCTCAGAATTTACTGTAAACTGGGACTGGATGTTTGGTGCTTTTCTCACTTGCTTGGAGGAGACTTCTAACATCATTTGGCCACAGCCAATGTGTCATAGAGTATAGTTAGGGGAATCAATAGTAAGTAATGAGCAGGGCTTCCTTAGTCCTTGTCCCCTTTTCACATGTCCCTGTGTCCCTCTCACTCTGAACTCGATTACTGCTCTCCCTTTGTGGGTCATGTATCTCCTCACTTTCTCATCCCACCAATCCAAAAAGCCCTGCAGGAGTTGTTGCTGTGGCAGAAGATGCTGCAGAATGAGGAAACATTATAGACGTGGATCATTAACCCCAGCTGGAGGGGAAAAAAATCTTATAACCAATGTTAGAAGTCACTACCATCTAGCAATCAGTCAGAAGTAAAGGATCCCCATGAATTATAATATGTTGGGGAGGCGGGTGGTGGAGCATTTAGGTTATTAGCGATTTTTTTTTTTTTTAGGGAAGCAGTATGGTATAATGGAAGGGTACCTTATTCTGGAGTCAGGGATACTTAGTTAAAATCCTAGCTTTGTCCCTTACTACCTACTGGAAAAATCTCTTAGCTTCTCTAGGAGTCAATTTTTTCATCTGTGAAATAAGGGGTTTGTATTAAATTACCTCTAAGTTTCCTATGCATTTTATATCTAAGATCCTATATGAGATCTCAATCCCTCAGCAACTCTCCAGAGGTCATGGAGACCAAGAATGGTTTGAGAGCTGCTTTAGTATTCTGGGCCCTTGGGCCTCTGTCAGTCCAAATTGGAACCAGGTATAGGCAGCTGTCTGGGGAGAGTGTGAAGAGTTGACTGGAACATCTGCTCACTGAAATTTACCTTACAACCAGGTAGTGGTTTGGGAAGCCCCCTTAGAAGTCCAAAGAACATAGAAAACAGCCCCCCAAGCAGCAAACAAATACTTATTGATACCCCAGACAAAATAATTGCCTGGCACTGCTTTGGAGGTAGCTGAATCCCTGCTCCAATCAGTCAGTTCAAAATTTAATCCAGTTAATCCCTTTGAGAACTGGCATGGTTTTCAAAGGAGACCTTTTTCTTCACTAAGATGATGTGAGAGGAAATGCTGGGATTCCTGAGTGGCCCGTCTGTGTTTACTGCTGCAATATTAGAAATAGGTAATGAAAACGGGAGCTGTTTGTTTCCTTTTGCAAAGGAAAGATGAGCAACATCTGTAGTTACTCGAACTGGGAAAAAAAATGAAAAGGGGGATCAGTCTCATAGCTTCAGGGTACAATTGACTGCCTGCTGGGACCAGAACCTGGAGTAGGATTTCCCCGTTATTCATGTCCAGAAAAGTTAGTTGATGACTGGAAGAATTACTTGTACTGCCTTTGTATCATCTAAAGAAAAGCACTTACTATCAGGAGAGCATTGTGGATAGAAGAGAGCCTTTGTCAAGGTGGCTTCCTTTGTTCCCAGTCACCTCTGGGATAAAAAAACAAACTACTCTGGCATTAAAGCCTTTTACAATCTGGTTCTAGGCCATGGCTTCTTAATCATTTTTATGTCATGGATCCCTCTAGCAGTCTGGTGAAGCCTATGGACCCCTTCTTTGAATAATGGTTATAAATACATAAAATAAGATGCAGAGGGCTACTGTCCTGCCTGCATGTTCAGTCATAGACAATTCTTTGTGACCCTAGTTGGGGTTTTCTTAGTGTTTGGCCATTTCCTTTTCCTGGTCATTTCTTTTTTTACAGATGAGGAAACTGAGTCAATTAGGGTGAAGTTACTTGCCAGGGTCACAGAGGTAGTAAGAATCTGAGGCTCGATTAGAACTCATGAAGATGACTCTCCTGATGGTAAGCCCAGTGCTTTATCCACTGTGCCAAATTGCTACCCTGGTAGGGTAACAAAGGAAGCCAATTATATTCAAATCAAGATGTATTTTTTTTCTCTGTCTTAGTTCATGAACCCCAGGTTAAGAACCCCTCTTCTAAACTATAATTTCAGACTTTACTCTTCCTCATGTACTCCAGGTTGTTTTTTGTTTGTTTGTTGTTGTTGTTGTTGTTTTGGGGGGGTGGGGGCAATGAGGGTTAATTGACTTGCCCAGGGTCACACAACTAGTAATGTACCCTAGTTTTAGCAGAACAAGCCCTTGTGCTATTATTCTCTGTATGCAAGATTCCATCTCCATTACCTTTGCCTAAATTGTACTTGTGGAATGTCTGGAGTGCTCTCCCTTCTTATCTCTGCCTCTTTAAATCTCCAGTTTCCTTCAATTCTCAGCTGAAGGGCCACCTGCGAGAGGTATTTCCTGATTTCTCCCCTTGTTCCCGTTCCTGGCCCCTTGACTGCTCAGTTTGCATATATTTTTATCTACTCCTCTGTGTACCTGTAACACCTCACTCCCATCCCGACAATAGATACAGAAATAGGCACCAAAAAGGAAATAACTTGCCTAAAGTTATAAAGCTAGTAAGTGGAAGAGTTGGGACTTGAGCCTCATACCACCAGGCTTCAAATTCAATGATTTCTTGATTTGCTTGAGCTCCCTTATTATTCAGGAGAGGCTGAAATAACTTGGGAATCAAAATCAGCCAATCTCATTTGATCCTCAAAACAATCCTAAGAGGTAGGTGTTTTATTGTTTATTATTATTCCATTTTACTGACAGGGAAACAGAGGCAGACAGATTAAATGAATTGCTCAGGGACACACAGCTAGCGTATGAGGCCAAATCTGAACTTCAGTCTTCCTGGCTCCAGGTCCGGTGTTCTATCCATTGTGCCAAATAGCTTTCTAGAGTTTGATTTAGGTTATAAAATATATGTATGTATGTAAATATGTACATATATGTATGTATAGACACACAGTTATATATATATGTATATGTATGTGTATATATACATATACATATATATATATATATTAGAATTCTCAACTCCAATTCCTAGCTCCTTTTTGTCATTAAAATTCATCAGAAACTGATTCTATCCCATGATTGTGTAGACGTGACTTGAATAACGTGAGATTCCTTCCTAAAACCTAGGAACTGAACAGGTTATTTGCCTTGGCATTCCTTTGCCCTTTTAGTGTCATGTATTATTAACATTTTCTCCATCATTTTCTTACATCTAAACAATCAATAAAATGATCAATCAAACCATGCTTTGTAACACACTAAAATTTAACAACCGTCTTTCCTCAGCTGGTAGGAGTTGACTCCAGAATCTTCCTTCATGGGAACAGCCCTTTGGCCATCTGGTGAAACCTAAAGACCCCTTATTAGAATAATGGTTTTGCTGTCTACATTCAGGGTATCTGGGAGTCAGCTCCTCCTGGTTTAGGAGAGCCAGTTGTTAAATATTCAGTGCAATCTTGGAATATCTTGGAAATTGCAAATCCTTCAAATCAGGACTTGATGTATTGTTTACTCTCTACACTTAGGAAAGTGATGAAGAAAATGTTGATAATGAAGATTAAACTAAAAAATGTGCAGTATATACATTCTGCCCCCCAAAAGAGTCAACTGTTAACCTGCCTACATTCCTAATGACAGGAAATGCTAGTTTTGCTAACATTAGTGAAAAGAGATGTATTTTTTTTCCTGAGTTCGCAGACCCCAAGAAATTTATCCCTGGATGCCATGAGGGTCAATAAACTTGAGGTTATGTTCCCCTGATTTAGTACTAGAAATGTGTGGGACAGATGCGACAAGGAAGGCTATGCTCACTGTAAGCTATTTGCCTCCTAACTGTTTGAGTGACACTGAACGGTAGAAGCTGAGAGGATTTCTTTTTCTGCCTTGAGAGCTAATCTTTCTGGAGAGGAGGGTTAAGGAGTGTCTTGCATTTTAATTCTGGCTATGGAACTATTCTGTTTTTGCTAATACAACTCCCTAAGTGTTTCTTTCCAGATCCATTGATTAGAGCTGGGTCACATGAGCAGACCACAATGATATGACATTCTCTCCCAAACTGCACCCCAGACCAGTTACAGTAATGTGACTGGGCTCTAGCTTCTATAGATCATTATGTCACCAGTGGTTTTATGAGTTCTGATGGTGTCCATCCTTTATTGAAACAAATGGAAGGAATTACACAGAATAGAGGCAAGCCAAAGCTTGCTAGGATTGTACAAGCCTGTGTAGCCAGGACACAGATTTCACAGAGTATAAATTCTCCATCAAAAATGAATTTCTGAGAGTAGAATGTGGTAATGGGAGAGGAATCAGCTTTCCAAATAGAGAAAAATGAATCAGTTTTAAGACACGATAGGAAAAAGGAATTATTTATTTAACAAGGACCTACTATGTGCCAGGTACTGGGTGAAGCACTGGTGATCCAAAGACAAAATAAAACTACCTACCCTCAAGGAGCTTAAATTCTACTGGAGCTAAAAGATTAAATAAATATGTAATAATTTGAGGAAAAATAACTAGAGGGACTAGAAAACACCTGCTCTATCAGAATTCTTAACTTAAGGCCTGTGAACTTCAAAAATATATGTATACTTGGTTTTCTTTGTAAGAACTAGAAATAAAGTAGAGGCCCATTACTTGGGGAATGGGTAAACAAGTGGTAGTATATGAATATAATGGAATTTTACTGCATCTGTAAGAAAGGATGTATAACCTGCTATGCCTCTATGAGTATAGGCTTCAGGTTGAAGGTAAAAATGAAAGGGAGAGGTACTTATTATCCCTTCCTCTGTCTCCTACTCTTGGAATGTAGGCACTTCAGATCTTTCATCTATTCCCACTGGGTGGTTCCCATTTCCTAGTTGCCACCCTAGAGGGTGGCAATCCTTTCAGAGAATTGTCTCTGTTCATATGTGGGGGAAGAAGGAAGGAATGAATAAGGAAAAAAGATATGAAGGCCCAGCTCTGTCCAAGATAGCAAATGGTGTTCTGGCTTGTTTTAGCTTGAGGGCAGAAAAATCCCAGATCCATTTTAGTTTTGCCTTTCAGGAGGTTTATGAAATAAAAAAAAAAAATCAAGTTTATAAGATTCTTATTTTTACCTAAGAACTACTAGCTAGAATTAAACAACAGCAACAACCCAAAACAACAAAACTTAATGATTTAGCCAGAGAGTTGGACTACTATCTTCTGTATTCCAGTACTCCCTTTCTCTGTAGCCCTCCTGTTCAAACCTAAGGACACAGTTGAATCCAAAAGAAGTTAAGAACAATTTTATTTTTATATACAGAAAACCAGCATCGGTACTAATTAAAACAGAAGGCACAAACATTGCTTTAAAAGATAGAACAATTTTTTTGGGAGTGATTTCCATCTGAAATGGCAAAAAAGAGAGATTGAAAATAGCCACTTCTTCCTTCTGGTACCTATTCTCTTAAATGGAAAATCAGCAACCAGTAGGAGCTCAGATATCTATTCTAATTGCTAAAAGTGGAGATAGCTGCTTAGGGTTAGGTAGTAGCTACTACAAGAAGCTGTAGCACCTCAATGCTCAGTCTAATTTCCTGTTCCAGTCATCATTACATTTTCTTGTTCACTCAAAGCATAAGTTGAAGCCTATCCCTGGTGGCTCCCATTGTTCCCCTTATCCCCACCTCCATGTTGCTTCTTTGCAGATTTTCTAGTGTCTTTCTGAATGGGAAGAAAAAAATATCTCTATGAAGATTACATATTCCAGAAACTCACAGAACTATGCTTTGAACGTTCTATGCCAGCTGAATTCTGTAAGTGTTTATTGTTTCTGTTTGGTTGTGTCTGATTTTTCATGACCCCGTGGACCATAGCATGTCAGGCTCTTGACCTGAGGGGCTCATTTTCTGATATCATGCATTTTAGTGCTGTCCATGGGGTTTTCTTGGCAAAAGGTACTGGAGTGGTTTACCATTTCCTTCTCCAGTGAATCATCTTTTGTCTGTTTTGGGTAACCCTTCATAGCATAGCTCATAGTTTCATTGAGGTATGCAAACCCCTCTGCCATGACAAGGCAGTGATCCAGGAGGATAAAAATGGTTATAGAGGAATGTAAAGAATACATGTGAGCATTGGAAGATTTGTATGAATTGATGCAAAGTGAAGTAAGAAGAACCAGGAAAACAATAGACATAATGAGTATAACAATGTTTACATCAGAGAGAACAAACCTCCCAAACCAGTTTGTGATTGTAATAATCAAGTTCGGCCCTTAAGAAGAATAGATCAAAAGTACCTCCTCCTCTTCTTTACAGAGGTGGGAGGTGATGGCTATGGAATATACTGCTGGTTGTCATATTCATTTGATGTGTTGATTAGGTTTGCTGGACTATTTCCACCCCCACCCCTCTCTTTTTAAAAATTCTTTGTTACAAGGGATTACTCTCAGGGGAGAGGAAGGAGGAGAGCTATATTTTGGAACATATACACATATATGGGAATATATATGGAATATACACACACATTTGCCTCACCAAAAAAAAAAGTAAAGAAAAGTTAAGTAGTTGGGGGCAACTAAGTGGTGCAGTGAATGGAGCATTTGCCCTGGAGTCAGGAGGACCTGAGTTCAAATCAGACATCAGACACTAATTGTTATCCTGGGCATGTCACTTAACTCCAATTGCCTTGGGGAAAAAGGTAAGTAACTGATAATTTATTACTTATAAATTTTCAGCTATTCTTTATCTTCAGAACTTCACAGGGTCAGCTTTGTATGGGATAATTACAGATCACAAAAGTGCTTTCCAAGGGGGTGAATGAAATCTAAGAGCTGAATTCAGCCATTAAAATTTATTTATTTATTTATTTTTTGGTGAGGCAATTGGGGTTAAGTGACTTGCCCAGGGTCACACAGCTAGTAAGTGTCAAGTGTCTGAGGCCGGATTTGAACTCAGGTCCTCCTGAATCCAGGGCCGGTGCTCTATCCACTGCGCCACCTAGCTACCCCAATTAAAATCTATTTTAAAGTGATTTCATCAACAAAGTTTAGGGGAGGAAAATGTAGGTAATATAAAAACAAAAGATATTACTTAAAAACAAAGAAGGATCTGTGATGCAGATCACAATCTATCACTTAGTCAATAAATCTTAAGGAGAGTTGTCTGAGTCTCAGAGATATACTGACTTGCCCACAATCATACTGCTAACAGGATTTGAACCCTGTTTTCCTGACTCCAAGTCCATCTGCCATGGGAGGTTGCCTATGCTAAGAGCACAGCTGACCAAAGAACAAAACAGGGCTTATGCCAGTGTTAATTACTATAGTGAGAACT
Organism: Dromiciops gliroides; assembly: GCF_019393635.1. Taxonomy (NCBI): domain Eukaryota; kingdom Metazoa; phylum Chordata; class Mammalia; order Microbiotheria; family Microbiotheriidae; genus Dromiciops; species Dromiciops gliroides. The sequence continues at coordinate 417,099,482 of NC_057863.1, read as the reverse complement.
GAATACAAAAGTTCTGAGGATATGGAATATGGGTGGATAATTTTATTCCTAAAGTGGCTAATTGCATTTCAGATCAGCCAGTTGTAGTACCATGGATCTAAGAGGCCAAATTAGTCAACTGAACACAAAAATCTGTCAGGCTTATGTGGTCGTATCCTCTGGGCCAAAGAGAACCAACTTTTCACTTTTTCTATTGGCTGTTAAGAGACAGAATCCATAATTATCCAGGCTTGCAATTTTGAATCTCCTAGTGATGCTACAGAGTTCTGTGAAGAGAAGACACTCTTGCATGAATCTGGCTTTTTTTGGGTTGAAATTGTTTGAGTCAACTACATAGCAACAACCAGAACTTTGTCCCCGGGTGCCAGAATTTAAAGGTCAATGACAGCACTTGTAGTACTATAGCATAGAAACAACTGAAATTATCGCCTAGTTAATAACAATAATTAACAAAAATGAACATGCACATAGCTCTTTCATGACCTTTTGGCATCCTGAAGTATCTCTCCACAAATGGTGCCTGGAGGATTTTCCCTCATTACTGGCATCAAATAGCCCCAGGAGATAAAATCGACAGTTATGGCTCTGGGAAGCAGTGGTTCTGAGTGAGTGGAACTTTCAGACAAGGTTATTGTGTCTAACAAAACAAAGAGGAAAATTGATGCTAAGATCCAGTGAGTCAAATCCCAAATTCTTTTTTATTCATGAAAGGCGGTATGGTTTGGGGGATAGAGAACTGGCTTTGGGGCCACGCCGACATAGCTTCAAGCCCTGCCTCTGACATATGCTAGCTTCATGACCTTGTAGAGGTCATTTAGCATCTCGGTGCTCTAGAGCCTAGAATCTAGGTAACTCCCTAACTCTATATTGCAGAGGCGATAACCCGTACGAGTAGAGGGACTTTCTTCATCTTGGAATTCCCTATACCAATGAAATCATGACTCTAGAGCTTATTCCTAGCTCTAGAGCTTATTCCTAGTTCTAGAACTTGTTCCTAGCTCTAGAACTCTCTAGAACTAGAAAGGTCTACAGAGCCCATCTAATCCACAGCCCTTATTTTGTAGTTGAGGAGGCTAAAGCCCAGGGATGTTAAATAATAATAATAATAATAATAATAATAAAAATAATAACCACAAACCTGCTAGAATTTATATAGTGCTGTGAGGTTTGCAAAACAATTTAAATATACCATCTAATTTAACCTTCATAACAACCTGGGAGGTAGTACTATTATCATCACCATTTTATAGATTGAGGAAACTGAGGCTAAGAGAGATTAAATGCCTTGATCAAGGTCACACATATTTCAGTTATTTATTTATTTATTTTTTAGTGAGGCAATTGGGGTTAAGTGACTTGCCCAGGGTCACACAGCTAGTAAGTGTTAAGTGTCTGAGGCCAGATTTGAACTCAGGTCCTCCTGACTCCAGGGCCAGTGCTGTATCCACTGCGCCATCTAGTTGCCCTGTCACACACATTTCAATCCAGATCCTCTGCCTTGAGAGAGCCGGTTTACTTTTCTCCGTAGCATATTACTTTCCACATAGGAACTGACTTTCCTCAGTTCTCCACTTTAGATCGTATATGGATAGTAGGTTAAGAAGCCAGGAGAAAATGGTCTATCATTGTATGACTTTGGCTCTCATGACCACTTCTAGCTGGGTAGAATAGAAAGCAGCTTTTTGCTCACAGAAATATCAGTTCGTGGATATTGTTTGGTAATTTTGTTCCCAGAACAGCACTTTGTTTAGCTTCTTAGGGAGTCATGGGGTCTGGGAAGAACAAAATTGCCACCACTTTTCATCTGGGAGCGTGACCAAAAAACATGAGGATATTATTAATCTTATTAATAAACATGATTATTCCTAGAGCATTTTGGTGTTTGATAGGAAAGAATAATTAACTTTAAAAAGTAAACTAGACAAAAAGCTAAAATTATAATTAAAGAATGAGGATGAGAGTAGTATCAGGCATCTCAGCAGAATATCTGAACAGTGCAAAAAAGCAGAGTGAATCATTTCTACAACAATAATGGTATTTACTCCATAGTACAATAGCATCCTAGAAGCCTAATTGCAAGCAGACTGGGGTTTCAAAAATATAGTTAGGGCATAAAAAAAAATCCAGGAAGAAGAGATAAGATCTGAATTTAAAAGAACACGCTTAATGCTACTGTATGGTTCCATTTTCAGATATCAGGATTTAATATAATAAGAAAAGGCAGAGAAAATGAAAATTGGGAAGACCACTGAATAGGAATTTTAAGAAGGGGATTTGCAGCATAGTATTTGAAACCTCCTGATTTTGATTATACTTTAATATGAGATAAAGTAAAGATGAGGTGAATCAAAGGTAAATCATAATTATAAGTTTCTGCATAATCCATGGCAAAATATTGAAGATTAGATTATGGAATTTTGTTAGTAGCTGCATACAAACTTTTACTATTTGTGGTTGCCAACTGCCATACACATTAAGCATTTTGAAAAGTAGATAAAAATGACTTTATGCAAGGGGAAAAAAAGAAGTATTTAATAAGATTTATGGATTTTAAAGTCTTGTCCTCCTCCATTCCAGACTATAATTTATACTAAGAAACCATGGCAGAGAATTTATTCCCAAAATGGAAATAAATGTAAATATGAATCTTACTTACAACTGAAAAAAAAAGTTAGAAAAGTAATAGGGAGGAGGAGGGGAAGGGGATGTGCAGATACATTGTTTTCATGCTTCAGGGACCTCGGATTTTGTTAGTGTGGCATGTACCACCACTTATGCAGATAGCAACCGCTATATAATTTAGTAGATCCCAGGATCATAGAAGGGACATCAAGAGGCAACTAGTCCAGTTCCCTCATTTTACAGATGAAGAACTTCGGAGACTTGGTGACTTGTCCAAAATCACATAGGTAAAGTGGAAAGCGATGGAGACAATATTTAAAGCAAGTTTTCTTGACGATAAATTAAATGTTCTTTCTATACTTTGAGTGTGTGTGTATGTGTGTGCGTGCGTGTGTGTATTCCTTATATGTAGGGAGAGGCCTCTGGGTAGCACAGTGGATAGAACGCTGGACTTGGAGGTAGGAAGACCTGATCTCAAATCCAGCCTCAGACACGTCATAGCTGTGTGACCCTGGGCAAGTCACTTAACCCTCATTGCCCAGCAAAAAACAAACAAATAAAGAATACCACTCCGGTATCTTTGCCAAGAAAACCCCAGATGGGGTCACAAAGAGTAGGACATGACTGAAAAATGACTCAATAACTCTTTGAACACTTATTAGCTGTCTGATGTTGGGCAAATACTTATCCTTTCTCAAAATAGAAACTAAATAAAATGGAACTAATAATAGCACTTATCTTGCAGAGTTGTTATGAGGATTGAATAAGATAACATGTATAATCTTCACACATCTGTCCAATTGATCTTCCTAAAAGGCAACTATGACATCATTCTCCTGTGAAATAAATAACACTGGGGGGCAGCTAGGTGGCACAGTGGATAAAACACAGGCCCTGGATTTAGGAGGACTTGAGTTCAAATCCAGCCTCAGACACTTGACACTAGCTGTTCGACCCTGGGCAAGTCACTTAACCCCAATTGCTCAGCAAACAAACAAACAAACAAAGAATACTGGTTCCTTATCACCTCCAGGATCAAATATAAAACCCTCTTTTTGGTGTTCAAAGTACCCTCACCTCTTTCCAGTCTTACACATTATAACCAACCCAATGCTCTAAGATCCAGTGACACTGGCTTCTTTTCTGTTCCTAAGACACTCTATTTTCCAACTCCAGGCATTTTCTAAGGCTGTTTGCCATGATCCTCTTTGTCTCTGTCTCCTGGTTTCCGTGGCTTCTTTAAAGCTTCCTTGAAGCTAAAATCCTACCTTCTACAGAAAGCCATTCCTGATCCACCTTCTTAATGCCAACGCCTTTCCTCTGTTGATTGTTGTTGTTTGTCCTTCATTCTCAAAGAGGACTATGACATGGGGTAGGGTGATGTCATGACTTGCAGTGAATTGGATTTAAGTGAGGCCAGGCTGTACAAAGTCACCAGCCTCATTCTTTCCTCCAGAGCCATCTGGGTTCATTAAATTGTAAGCTCCCTGAGGGCACGGACTCCCTTTTGTTTATGTATGGCATTTAGCAAGCACTTAATAAATGTTTATTGATTGACTAACAGTGCTTTGCAAACCTTAAAGTACTATATAAATAAATATAATTCTGTATTATAATTTGATGCATGCAGAGATTTCTAGCTAATCAGTAGAATCTTTGGGTAAAAGTATGTGTAAATTTTGGGAAAAAAATTATTGCTGATAGATGCTTATGATTTGTTTTGTTTGAGAATTATTTTGGAGGGCAGAAGAATGGTGGGCAGGGGGCAGGGGTGGGGTTCCAAGCTATAATTTCATCAAGGTAGAGAGATCTTTGTGTGGAAACTTCTACAGGTGCAGATTGGCAACTGATCCATGATTTATAATGTTAGAGAATTACCTGTGGCACTAAAAGTTGTGTGGCTTGCCTGGGGTCATACCGTCCAATTATAAGTGAGGGTGGACTTTAACCTGTGTCTTTCTGACAAGGCATCTATCTAGTATAGCAGAGGTTTGAAGCACTGTCTTCAAGACTCTTGATTGCTACTGGAACCAGGTTAAAGTATAATTGGGAAATATCTAACAAAATAAGTAAAAATACAATTTTGTTGTTGCTTAGTCCTGTTGGACTCTTTATGAACCCACTTGGGATTTTCTTGGCAAAGATCCTGGAATACTTTGCCATTTACTTCTCCAGCTCACTTTACAGATGAGGAACTGAAGTAAATAAAGTTAAGTGATTTGCCCAAGGTCACACAGCTAGTAAATATCTGAAGCTGGATTTGAACTCAGGGAGATGATTCTTCCTGATTCCAAGACCAGTCCTCTATCTACCCTGCCAATTAGCTGCCCTGAAAAAATACAATAGAACATAGATAATGTTAATTTGTGGTTTTCTAAATCAAGATGTAGCCTGCAGGGGGCTGCTAGGTTTCGAAGTGGCTAGAGCACCCACCCTGGATTTAGGAGAAGTTGAGTTCATATCTGGCCTCAGACACTTGACACTTATTGTGTGGCCCTGGACAAGTCACTTAATCCTTAGCCCAACCAAAAAAAAAAAAAAAGATGTAGCCTTCAGGGATCATATTGTGGTCCTCTTTCTATTTGGGCTTGACATCACTTTCTTTTAACACATGGAGTCTTTCTTTCTCTTTGTAAGGTTATTTCATGATTAAGGTTCTTTTGGAGTTGGGAGTGAGACCTAATCCTTAAGGTGTTACTCTTTACAATCACTTAAAGAAGAAAAAAAAAAACCCAGCAGAAAGGTAGAGTAAATAAAGCTTAGCTTGAGCTAGAAAATAGATGTAAGAAGTTTTCATTTGCCCTTTCTATATACGAAAGCAAATATTTGAGAAAATGATAAATAAGTAGATAGTGAAATAAATGTGATTCCAGGGGCAACTTTTCCCCAACATGTTACAAACATAGTTGCTTAAAGGCTTTATGATATTTGTTGATAGACTATAAAATCCAAAGTAAAGAAGACATACTTTGACTTCCTCTACATAGATCAATCAAATCCAAGAGAAAAATGAACCAACAGATCAGCTCATGTATCAGAGTTCTCTGCCTAAACCAGAGCATTGTGGTTGTTGTTTAGTAATGTCTAACTCTTCATGTCCCCATTTGGGATTTTCTTGGCAAAGATACTGGAGTGCTTTGCCATTTCCTTCTCTAGCTCATTTTACATATGAGAAAACTGAGGCAAACAGAGATTAAGTGATTTGCCTAGGATCACACAGCTGGTGAGTGTCTGAGGCTGGATTTGAACTCTGGTCTTTCTAACTCCAAGTCCCCTGCTCTATCCACTGTGCCACCTAGCTGCCCTATTCAGGCAATACAGCATAAAAAACATCATTCCCCCAAAATGACAATTATTGTCAGAAATTTTCTTGGGTGTTAAGCAGCAGAAGGAAAGCTGGACACTCAGAAGCAGTACTGGCTTACAGTTAAATTTAAATGAGGGTTTTATTTTTTTCTTTATTGTTGTTGGGGTTTTATTTTTGGTTGTTTGTTTTTGTTTTTTGTTTTTGCAGATCAATGAGGGTTAAGTGACTTGCCCAGGGTCACACAGCTAGTAAGTGTCAAGTGTCTGAGGCCAAATTTGAACTCAGGTCCTCCTTGAATCCAGGGCTGGTACTTTATCCACTGTGATACCTAGCTTCCCCCCTTACAGTTAAATTGAAAGAAAAACATAAATAGCTAATTGGTAGGGATTCTAATTTCTGGGGAATCAAGGTATCCATGGGGAAACAATGAATTTGAGGGGAAAAGAAAAAAAAAGACAAAGCAGTAACAGACAAATGGGCAGTTAATATATTGATTGAAACTCCTAAATGTTTATAGCAAAAGGATGTGTATATTCAAAGAACAGATGTGATATAGGATAGAAAGCTCAGGTCATTCACCACCTTGAACATCAGAAAGAACTGGGGACTTTTTCCAATAGAAATTGTATTGTGGCTTAGCATTAGTGTTTTATTAAACAAGAAATAATGCTTCTGAGTCTTTTTGTCAAGAGAAAGAGGGAAGACTTAGTTTACAATTTCATCGTCACGTTTATGAAGAAAAATGGACCCCAGAAACAGAGAATTTTCAGGCTTGAACCACCTTAAAAGTCACCTCTTCCCATCCATACCTAGACAAGAATCCCCTCAGCAACATATTCAACAGGTGGTCATGAGGTTTCTGCTTGAAGATTCCCAGAGAAGTGGACTCTCTACCTCCCAAGGCTGCCCAGTCCATTTTGGATAGCTCCAATGGTTAGTAATTTTTTGTTTGTTTGTTTTAATTTTTTTTTTTTTTTGGTGAGACAATTGGTGTTAAGTGACTTGCCCAGGGTCACACAGCTAGTAAGTGTCTGAGGCCAGATTTGAACTCAGGTACTCCTGAATCCAGGGCCGGTGCTTATCCACTGCGCCATCCAGCTGCCCTTGTTTGTTTTTTTAATGAACAAGAAGTCTAAATTTTCTTCCACCCGATGCTCTCAATTCTTCCCTCTGGGGCAACTTTTCCACATCAGTGCCCTACAGGTGGCCTTGAAAGCCACCATCACATCTCTCCTATGGCATATTTATCATATGGATATTACTGTTGATATCAAATCATCATTTTCATTAGCTTCAAATTCTAATTTGAAAATAATATATTTCTGGCAATAAATATCTTTAAACCTAATAGAATCTCATGGCACCCCATCCTTTTCTCTTTGCCTGGTAGCTAGCTGCCTGAGTAGCAGAACAGGTTGAGGGAGTAGAGGAAAGATGTACCCAAAGGAGAGAGCTGCTCACTGAGCACTCTCTCACCGCTCACTCTCTCTTCTCTTTGCCTACCACTCCCTTTGTTCCTTTGACACTGTGGAATGAGCCTTTGGCTGTAAAAGCCCCAAGAATGAGTGAGTGGCCACTGCTGTTTCTTCTGCTATTCAAAACAAGGCTGGAAACCTAAAATTATTTTCAAGGCTTTTCCTCTCAGTTTGATATTACTATACTAATGTTTATTGTGACTACCAACACTGCATGCAAATAAAGGCTTCCTGTGATTGATAATATGAACTGAGTATTATAGATTTGGGATCTTCTTTATCTGGAGATAAAAGCAAACACACTTCACAGTGTGCAGTAGAGTCAGTTGTATACAGTAGATGGCACTACTCATCTTTCTTTTGATGACATTGATGGGGCTTAAATCAGAAAATGGTTTCTTGTTTTCAAGTAACAGATTTTCTTCAAATTTCATAAATATGTTTTAATAGAGCTCCTTAGTTTCCTCTCCCCTCCTCTCCTCTCCTCTCCCCTCCTCTCCCCTCCTCTCCCCTCCTCTCCCCTCCTCTCCCCTCCTCTCCCCTCCTCTCCCCTCCTCTCATTTTTGTTTTTTGTAAAAGAAATAGTTATTGTCCCCCTGAAAGACCCAGCTAAGGCATATGGCAGATAAGTTGTTTCCAAAACTGAAAATCCCTATATAACGCTCAAGGTTGATGTCAGTATTCCAGAAAAATCTCTCAGGCCATGTCCAAATGAGGCTCTACTGTCTCCTGATGCAGAGTTATTTGTCCCAGAACATTTTCCCCTTCCATCTTTAAATATTTGTAGGATTTTGTCTGTGTGGGTGCTCTTGCTCTGATTCAGACCATCACAGACTTAGCAACTTAGTAGATAGTCCATAAGGGCAGCTGAAGATTGATTGGCCTGTAACCATCTTGGTGATGGTTGGGCTAGTCTTTGGAATTCACATACACAGTCGGTCTTCCATATTGTTTATGTTATGCAATAAAATGGAGTTTCAAAAATTTGGGGGCCAGATTACACAATACTATACTTGGAGAAGTCAGATCCTATGTCAGGAATTTTTTTTTTTGAGATGATATAAAGGATAATGGAAAGTCACATGAAGGGGCCCAAAAAGTACCCAGACTTAGGGCTTCATAAAAACCAGAACACCAGTACTGTTTTGGGTTCTAGCCCTGTGAAGGTCTAGACTGTGCAATCTTGTGTTTTCCTCAATTGTCAAAGGCAACTCTACTATTTTATGTTCTTCTTCTGTTTCTATGGTTTAAATTATAAAATCTATATTTACTCTTATGAAAATGCAGACTTTTCACTAAAATAATAGCCTGGGTTTTGAGGGGAATTAACTTACTTTTTTCTCAATTTAGTTTTTTATTGACTTTACTTTTCCAATCATTGTCATTTGCTTTATACTCTAAAAATGTGTCTTCTAGGGAATTGAAGAAGTAAAAGTATATTTCTTGTGTTATAGCTATCCCATAATGTTTTATCACCATTTTTGTTGTTGTTTTGAAGGGAAAACATAAGGGATATGTTAATTCTCTGCTTACAAATCTATTTAAAAGCCTTGAAACATTGGAAGAAATAGATTATATATTATCTGATATGGAAAGCTTTTCTTAAATGATTTATTTAGAAACTTTGAACACTTGGTTTTAAATAGCTGAGACAGAACTTGAGATTTTAACTTGAGGCTCGCAGATGAAGATGAACCCATTTCTTCCACATACCTCACAATAGAAATGTAAAAACCTGAGATGATTTTATCCTACAAAATAGTCTTGGTTCCGATTTTAAATGTACATGTCTGGTGCAACATCGCTGCTTGGGGCACACAAAAATGTGGAGGAGGAAGAATTCCTGGGCTACTTGTCCAGCTTGTCTGATGGCTATGGGTGTGTTAGGTTGCTGAAAAAAAAGCCCAATACCCACCAAAAAGGTATAATTAGGTGGTCTGATAGCTTGGGGAGAGAGAACAGATTTCCCCCTGCAGCCATCTGGAGATCAATTTATGCCCTAAAGCATAAGGGATTGGAAGCACATACAATTTTTTTCTACTCTAAGGTAGCCATATAATTAGCCATATTGGTAGCCACATTTTTTTCCACTCTGTAGTGGCTTCTCTTATTTGTGTAAAATAGTAATAATAGTTCTTCCTCAAATTCCTGAAAGATTAGATTATTCTTCTAGATAGCTTTGTGTCTGGGGATCAGAGTCCACAAACAATCTCTGGTAGAAGAATAATAAAAAGTATGAAATTTTATTTATTTTTCTCTCTTATGCATAGACTGTATAGTCTGATTGATGAGATGCAGAGTTCTGTGTGTGTATACACATGCCGTGCTACCTCACTATTATACATTCATGTGTGTATATACATATATGTACATGGGTATAGGTATTATATATATACCTACATATATACCCACATGTTTATAAACATATATGATTAAAATACACATGAAACAAAATATTGAGGCAACTGTCTTGTGCGTGTAAACATATTAGACACACTAGAGTGTGTGTGCATGCACACAAATTCTCCATCTCAACAAGCAGGTTATACAACCTTCATATATAGAGAAAATTAAGTAAAATCAATACACCAAAGACCCAGATCTGCAGATGCACACACGTATTTATATATATATATATGTATATATGTATGTATGTGTATATATTATATATGTATGTATGTGTGTATGTGTGTGTGTGTGTGTGTGTGTATATATATATATATATATATATTCCTTTGAGCAGAACCAAGAGAACATTGTACACAGTATCAACAACATTGTGTGATGATCAGCTGTGATAGGCTTAACTCTTCTTGGCAATACAATGATCCAAGATAATGCCAAAAGACTGATGGTGGAAACTGCTCTCCACATCCAGAAAAAAGCTGTGGAATATTAATGCAGATTGAAGCACACTATTTTCACTTTTGATATTGCTTTTTTGTCATTGTTCTTGTTTATTTTTTCTTGTGATTTTTTTTCCTTTTTGTTCTGATGCTTCTCTTACAACATGACTAATGTGGAAATATGTTTAACATGATTGTAATATATAACTTGTATCAGATTGCTTGCTGCCCTCGGGAGAGGGAAGGGAAGGGAGGGTGGGAGAAAAAATTTGGAACTCAGAAAAATATCTTTACATGTAATTAAGAAAAAATAGAAATAAAATATATGTATATTCTTAAGGCAGTGTGGTATATTGCATCGTATGCTATTATGTGGCATGTTGGACTTGAAGTCAGGAAGGCCTGAGTTTGAATTTTGACTTACTAGCTATAGACAAGTTGTTTAATCTCTCTGGGCCTCACGTTTCTTATTTAGAAAATAAAAGTCTCTCCCAGACTATTCATCTCTTTTACTTGAGTGCTTGTAATGTCCCTTGAGACACACCCTCATCTCTGTTGCCACTGAATCACTATCTGCTGAGAGAGGGTCTTGTCCTTGTGTCATTTACTCTCCTTAGCAGTCCTTTGGCATTGTCCAAAGTCGATCCTATTCTTGCCACGAAATCTTGAAATTCACTCAACTACTTCTGTTCATAAGGGGCAGGTTTAGTTTCTGTGTAACCAATCCCCTTTTCAGTGATCTCTTTGGAGACCTGGGAATGTTACTGTTTTAGAAAACACATAATGAAGCCACTTCATCATCTTCCTTCCTGTTTGCCTTGCTTAGTACTTTACTTCCCTCAAAGAGTCTACAGTATAATATAACCTCCCTGCATTATCTCCACATCATGTTCATTGTGCAGTCCCAATAACAGGGGCAAGGTGGCACCGTATAAAGAGCCCTGCGCCTGGAGTCAGGAACATCTCAGTTAAGGTCCAGCCTCAGACACAATCTGTGTAACCTTAGACAAGTTATTTAACCTGTTTGCCTCGGTTTCCTCTATTGTAAAAAGGGCATAATAATAGCACCTACCTCCCAGGGTTGTTATGAGGATCAAATGCAATAATAATTGTAAAGTGCTAAGCACAGTGCCTGGTACATAGTAGGTGCTATATAAATCCTAGCTATTAATAATATTATCAATAATCATCAGACTTCTGGTGCAGAGCCAAGTTGGTGGAGGAAAGGCAGTAAGCTCTCGAACTCATGACATGATCGCTCCAAAAAACATCCAAATAATGCCACAGGATAATTCCTGGAGCAGCAAAACCCACAGAAAAATGTGCTGAAATCATTCTAACCAAGGATGGCTTGGAAGGTCAGAAGGAGGGAGCTGCTATGCTGAGACAAGAGTAGAGCCCAACCCAACAGTCACACTGACATGGACCCCATCCCAGGAAGGCCTCACCAGAGAAAGAGACACCCCCCCCCCCTCAGAGCCTCTGAATCAGCTGAAACACTAGTGTCATCTGAAACAAAGCTCACAGTCTGGTGAGATGGCTGATCCATTGGCAGGGGGGAGATTACAGGGGTCTCTGCTGGTGCTGAGGCACAACTTGGGTTTTTCCACCCCTGCTGGGAACCAGGAAGTAAACTTGAGTAGCAGTGGCCCAGGTGGGGGAGGGGCATAGGCTCATCAGAGCTGACAACCACAACACACAAAGTTTGATTAGCAAGTTGGTCTGGGGTCATCTATGGACCAGGGAACAGGCCGGGTGAGTGAAGAACCTGATCCTCCTTAAATCATACCACCTGGAACTTCTGAAGCTTGGGATACTGCAGCCTGGAAACAGTGCCCCACTTTAAGGAGCTAAAAGTCAAGTAAAAGAAAGGCAAGATGAGCAGACAGAGAAAGGTGAGGACCATAGAAAGTTTCTTTAGTGACAAGGAAGATCAAGGTGCACCCTCAGAGGAGGATGTTAATGTCAGGGCCCCTATATCTAAAGCTTCCAAGAAAAATATGAATTGGTCTCAGGCCATAGAGGTGCTCAAAAAGGACTTTGAAGATAAAGTTAGAGAGGTAGAGGAAAAAAAGGGAAAGAGAAATGAGGGTGATGCAGGAAAGACATGAGGAAAAGGTCAACAGCTTGAAAAGCTAAATTGGCCAAATGGAAAAGGAGGAACAATTGTCTGTGAAGGTCTGCTACCATCACTGAATACCAGTTCTCCATCAGCTGAATAGCCATGGTATTGTTTCATCGTAGCAGACAAATATACAACATTACTTCAATATGTGTTATTCTACACACATACACATACACATATATTTAAAAAAATTTTTTTTTTTGTAGGGCAATGAGGGTTAAGTGACTTGCCCAGGGTCACACAACTAGTAAGTGTCAAATGTCTGAGGCTGGATTTGAACTCAGGTCCTCCTGAATCCAGAGTCAATGCTTTATCCACTGTACCACCTATCTGCCCACAATGCAAGATATTTCATAAGGCCATAATTCACTTCAACATACAACAGTTCAATGGTTCCTTGAATCATCTTGGCTATCATGGTTTGAATTGGGAAAAAAAAGTTGAAAAATTCTATCTTACATTTTGAACAATCTGCCATGTATCCTACAAGTACAGGTGTTATTAATATAAATGTTTAAGCAATATAATTTCAAGTAATTAACTGGTGCAAGGCTACTTATATAAGCAATTTTCACCTTAAAATATCCATCTAGCCTAAACACCACTTCCCCCATTTCATTGCTATGCTGCTAGTTCAGATAAGATAGACTTAGTTCAATTCAGATTTCCATAAATATTCCAGAGACTCCACAAATGAAACTTGCATTTCAACCAACACTAAATTCACATTAACTACTAGGTTTGATATAGGATAATTTAGATAAGTGTGCTTCATTTGGCTACAGCCTCTGTCCAGTCTCAGTTGGGAATCTTTTAGGTCCCCTTAGCTGATTCTCAACAGCTGGCAAGCCAGCTGCCTTGATGGTGCTTTCCTTCCTGTACTAGGTGACATCATGAGCATCTCTCCTGCTCCCTTCCATTCTCCTCAGAAGTTTTTTCAACCCTAATGGGAACCCATATCTCATGCTGCAACCATTCTGACCTATGGGAAATGGAGTTTCAATCAGGTTTGTCCTTGAATCAGGAAGCCTTGTGGGAAATGTAGTCCCTTCTTCAGACTTTCACCTATTACACAAAGGAGGGGTGTATATGAAATATATAAAAATATGTAAAAACTAAATTTACCTAATAGTTTTCAGTCTTCAAAATGAGTGATTTCATCAAAAGGTCGATCTATAAACATATACACGCACACATGTTTGTGTATATGTACATATATGCATACATGTACACACATGTATATATATGGTGACTGCTTACTACCTGTTAAAATGTGATGAAGCTATCTGTCTTTAAAGTTTCTTTTTCATATTTTTCTTCCATATGCTTTTTTCCCCATTCTATCCTGTTGGGATAATCCTTTCTGTCTCAGCTGTCTGCTATTGTTAGCTAAAATGTGTGGGTTTAAGCTTTGTCTTGAGGCTCATACTCTCCTCTCTTGGCAGTGAAGGCATGGTATTCTTGTGGAGTAATGAAAATCTTTTCCTCTCCCTCTCCCCTTTAAGCAAATATTTTACCAATAAGAGGTAGAGGGGAGGTGGGGAGAGTAGAGAGAAAGGAATTATGTGAGTAAATTGCTCCCAACAGTTCTTGTTGCTAAAATGAACCAAGGGGGAACTTTTAGCATATTAGCATAGCTGAGCACAGCAGAAAGATCATGGGGCCGGAGGTAAGAGACTTGGATTCTAGTCCACTCTGCTGATGGTTTGGATGCCATTCCACTCAGGGCCTTTCTTATCTGTCAAGTGTGGGGATTGGACTTGACTTCCCTGCCCCTCTCCACCTCTAACATTTCTATACCCATCTTTATTCGGTCATATGATAAATATATTCCCTCAGTAGCATTCCTTCCTAAGCTGGGGTTTGACTTGCCCTTACTTGCTAAGCCCCAACCCTAATGGTGTTTCCTTCCATTTATTTCCTGCTTCAGACTTGGTGAAGGGTGGTGGGCACTGTCTATTTAATCTTTGAATCCCCAGTGTTGAGCGTACCGCAGACAATTGCTAAACGCTGTATTGAACTAGTAAGGAAAAAAAGAGGGAAGAAAGAAAAGAAGGGAGATGGAGAAGAAAGGTAAAGCTCAGGGATATATTCGTGTGGACTGACTCCCCAGTGAGAAGGCAGAAAGAAGGCTGCCCTAAAAAATGGGGCATCCTGGTTCTCTCCTCCAGACCTCACTGATCTTTTATTGGTACCCTTAGCAGAAACAGGAGAATTTCTTACAACTAAAGGAACGATCCTCCCTCTCGAACCACAGATTGAAAAACACGGCTCAGCAAGTCAAGCTGAGCTTATCATGTACGTGATAAGGCACTTAAATGCCACGGTGATAAACAGAAGATAAATAATAGTGGCATGAGCTGGGGAGCCCCCAAATGTCAGCCTGGCACTGCAGAGATATTTTAGATAATGGGGGAGGGGATGGGGGGGGGGAGTCCACACCTTTTATTTGTAGGATATGTTCTTTGAAGTCCCAGACTGCTAGGAAACATTTCAAGCCTTGTTGTGAAGTGTGGTGCTATCTCACTCTGGCAGTCGCTGCACTGACATCAGTCCAGATAAACACTCATCTTGTATTTCATTCGTCTCTGTACGCCTGTGCTTAAGGTACTATCTCCCCATTGACACTGTCGCTGTAACAGAGCACAGTGGCAGTCCTGGGAGAGGTAAGGCTGAGAGACTTCTCTGGCTGCACGCTATTACTCTTCTAATGGCCTTGAGACCCATTACCTCTCTCAGCACCCTTTAGCAGAATTACGGACTCAAAGCAAGCCTTTCCGTCCTCTCACCAGGCACTCAGACCTGAAAGCCCAGGTAATTTATGCCCATTTGGAACGTCCTGCCCATCCTTTCTCTTGGCTCAGGGTCAGGCTCTTATCTAGAGAAAGGCACTGCAGCAGGAGCTGAGCCTACTGGGGTAGATTATTGAATTTGTCCTATTATTTCTGCCTTTCGAATCTGTGCTTGGAAACTTGGATGTTGCCTAGGGCTAAGGAGAGGGGAGTGATCCAATGTGGGAGATTTTTTCTGTTCCCTGAGAGTGAACATATGACCCACTTGGCTATGTACCAGTAATGCAAGAAAAACTGTTAGTCCACTCTTTGGTGTGCTGAACACTCCACCCATGCCCAGGCCATGGAGACCATAAGTGGGCCCCAGGTGAAGGTGAAAGAGTGCACCATTTCAACAATTCAATTTAAGTATTTTTAAGCATAAGTAAAACCTGTTGTGCTAAGTTCTGGGGAAAGGATACACATACTGTACACACTTTCTACCCTCCCAGAGCTTGCAGTCTATTGAAAAGATACGGGGGCAGCTAGGTGGCGCAGTGGATAAAGCACCAGCCCTGGATTCAGGAGGACCTGAATTCAAATCCGACCTCAGACACTTGACACTTGATACTTGACACTTAACTGGCTGTGCGATCCTGGGCAAGTCACTTAACCCCCATTGCACCTCACAAACAACAACAACAACAACAACAAACAAATAAAACAAACAAGTAAAAAAAAGAAAGAAAGAAAAGATACGACAGGACACAAATTGTCACAATGCAAGGTACATTGCCATGGGAGCCATGGAGAGATTCAGAGAAAGGGCACAAGGAAAATCTAAGAAATGGGAAAACTGTCTCCCTCTGTCAGCAAAATGGATTGAGAACTCAGCTTCTTATTGCTGCCATTCCTCTGGGTGCTTGGCAGAAATTGTCCCTGCAGTAGAGCAGTATACTAACAATCAAACTGATTATTGTAGCTGATGTAGGAACTGCATTATTCTTAGAGAAAATGAAAGGATATACTGACTGGCAGAGGAGGCGGGGGAGAGGGGTAGACTCAATTCACCTGGAGGCTCAACCATGTGCAGAGGTGTGTGACTCAGGACCTGAAAATGGCTGGGGGCTCAAAGCTATGCCACATGAGATTCATCTGGAGGAATTTGAGATATTTGACCTAAAATAGAAAAGATTCGAGGGGATAGTGATGGTTGTCTTCAAATATTTAAGGGACCCTCATTTGAAAGGGGGAGTTAGAAGGGGAATAAGCATTTATATAGTGCCCATTATGTACCAGGCACTGTGATAAGTGATTTTTGCAAATATTATCTCATTTGATCCTCACAACAACCCTGAGATAGAGGTGCTACTGTTAGCCCCATTTTACTGTTTAGGAAACTGAAGCAGAGGTTATTAACAACAACAACAACAGCCACAACAGTAGGTTAATAATAAATGTACCTGGGGTCACAAAGCTAGTAACCATTTGAGTCTGGATTTGAACTTATATCTTCCTGACTCCGGGTCCAACACTCTATTCACCACCAACTGCTTCTCAAGAGGTGATGGAGGGAAGAAGAGGGAGCACATTTGTTCTCTTGGCCCTGGAAGGTAAGACCAGGATCAATGAGTGGAAATTATAGGGAGTCAGATATAAGCTCAATATAAGGAAGTACTTCTTACTGAGTTGAGTTGGCCAAATAAAGAATGGGTTGTGGGGCAGCTAGGTGGCGCAGTGGATAGAGCACCGGCCCTGGAGTCAGGAGGACCTGAGTTCAAATCCGGCCTCAGACACTTGACACTTACTAGCTGTGTGACCCTGGGCAAGTCACTTAACCCCAATTGCCAACACCCCCCCCCCCAAAAAAAAAGAATGGGTTGTTTCAAAAGGTAGTAGGTTCCCTTTCATAAGAGAAGGTCTTTAAGACACTCACTGGGGACATTGAAGATGTGATTTGTGTTTGGACAAAGTTTGGAATATATGACCCTTGAGGCCCCTTCCCATGCTGACATTCTTTGATTCTGTTAAGGGCTAAAATTCTAGCTAGTCTGTCTAAAATATTTAATGAGTGGTCGCCAATAAATTATAAGCTTTAGCAAGAGTTAGACTTTTAAGCGTTTATTAAGGAGAATAAGAATTTGGTAAAGAGAGAGAGAAAGGCCTAGATTTCTATCTATTAAAGGGAGAGCACATTTTTAGCTCCCTTCTCCGCCAGCGTCCCCAGGAAAGCGCGCGAGCCTGAGCGCCAGTCTCTTCCTTCCTCCTCCCACTAGCCCGCGTCACTTCCTGACTCCTGGTCTTGCCCTCAAAGACCTTCCCTTCATGGGCAGAACTCTTCTACAGTAAGTATCCAGCAGGTGGTGTTATTCCAATCGTTACAATTCCATGACCATTGTTGAGCTGTGAATGTTCCTTCATGAATACTCTGGATGAGGTTGTGTGCACATAGTGTTGCAGCTATATGTGCAATCTCCCTAGTAGAACATAAACTCTCCAGGGGCTACATCTTCTTATCTTTAGTAGGTGGTTCATAAATGTTTGTTGGGATGAATTGCTGAATGTCCCCTGGTAACATGGAAATAGAAACATTCCTATGATTCTTTTTTCCAACAACCCAATAGTAGGGAAACAAAAGAATCAATTAAATTAATGTCAGGCTGATTGTATAAAAGCAAGCAGAAATAATCCTTCACACAGAGCACATTCTATTTGTAGAAATTTTTGATTCAGGAAGATACAATCTTCTAAAAATTTATGACCAGGTACAGTTATATGGGCAGCTAGATGGCACAGTGCATAGAGTGCCAGGCCTAGAGTCAGAAAGATTCATCTTCCTGAGTTCACATCTGGCCTCAGGCATTTATTAGCTGCAGACCCTGGGCACATCACTCAATCCTGTTGGCCTCAGTTTCCTCATCTGAAAAATGAGCTGGAGAAGGAAATGGCAAACCACTCCAGAATCTTTGCCAAGAAAACCTCAAATGGAGTCACGAGGAGTTGAACATGACTGAAAAATGACTAAACAACAACAACAACGGTTACATATACTAAGGTAAAACATATCAAACCCCTAAAATTAATGACAATAAAATGTATCTCTTTAAGCTTCAGGAAAGTATTTTCTCCCCTATTTTATGCAGAATGTTAATAGTTGAACAGAGTTTTCTCTTAAAGTCTCAGGTACGGGTAGACATAATGGAAAAGTTCCTTGAATGATTTGGCAGTCCCAATTTAATGAGACTGGTGCCTGTTTAAAAGTCAAAACCTGTATAGACAGCCAGTTTCATTTAGCTTACTGTCATTCATGGTGTCAGAAATATTCTTCCTTTTTTAAAAAAAAAATTTAATTTGATGAGCTTGCTGAAGAATCATAACTAGATGTGGTAATAGCCAAATTTATTGGCCCATATAAATCAATATCATAGAACCTCAAGAGAAATATTAGGACACAGATTAAATTTTATTTACTGAATAGACCATGTTGTCTCTATGTAATCTAGAAAAAAACAAAAAGCTCAAACTGAAAAAAATAAAACAACAACCTCAAACCCTCCCACAAGAAAATAATTTAATTTAGAATCATAGGATTGGGGGAAGCTAGGTGGTAGAGTGGATAAAGCACCAACCCTGGATTTAGGAGGACCTGAGTTCAAATCCAGACTCAGATTATTGACATTTACTAGCTGTGTAACCCTGGACAAGTCACTTAACCCTCATTGCCCTGCAAAAAAAAAAAAAAAAGACTCATAGGATCATTAAATGTTAAAAATAAAAAGGAACTTAGAGATCATATAATCTCACTCCCTCATATTACAGATAAGGAAATCAAAGACCATAGATGGAAAATTATTTTCCCTAGTTTACAAGTCAGGGGTAGAACTAAGAGTAATTTTAATAATCATCACAACCACCATTGCCGTTGTTGTTGTCTTCATTAACATCAATTACTTTTGTTGTTATAGCTGAAAATTATGTAGCACTTCAAGTTTTGACAAATACCTTATATGTATTCTCTAATCTGATCTTTACAACAACACTATGAGGTGGGTACTATTGGCATTATCATGCCCATTTTACAGTTGAGAAAACTGAGGCCGAGAGAG
Organism: Dromiciops gliroides; assembly: GCF_019393635.1. NCBI lineage: Eukaryota > Metazoa > Chordata > Mammalia > Microbiotheria > Microbiotheriidae > Dromiciops > Dromiciops gliroides. The sequence continues at coordinate 417,080,230 of NC_057863.1, read as the reverse complement.
GTTAAGTGATTTGGCCATAGACAATCATTATTTATTAACTGTGTACTATGTGCCAAACACCATAGAAAGAGAAAGGAATGCAAAAAGAGGAAAAATACAGTCCCTGCCCTCAAGGAGCTCACAATCTAAAGGGGGAGAAAACAAATATGTATAAACGAGCTATATACAGGATAAATAGGAAATAACATGTAGAAGGAACTAGAATTATGAGGCTCTCTGGAGAAGATGGGATTTTAGTTGGGACTTGAAGGAAATCAGAGAAGCCAGAAGCAGAGATGAAGGAAAAACATCTCAGGCACTGGGGACAGATAGAGGAAATGCCCACAGCTGAGGTGGAGTGTCTTGATGATGGAACAATAAGGAGGATGGTGTCACTGCACTGGAGGTTACATGACAGGGAGTAAGGTGTAAGGAGATTGGGAAGGAGGAGACTAGGTTAGGAAGGGCTTTGAATGCCAAACAGAGGATTTTTGTATTTGATCCTGGAGGCAACAGGGAGCCAATGAGTAGGGAGGTGACACGATCATATCGGCTCTCTAGGAAAATCACTTTGGTGGCTGAATGGAAGATAGATTAGAATGGGAAGAGACTGGAGGCAAGCCGACCCACCAGCAGGCTATTGTAGTAGTCCAAGCATGAGGTGCTGAGGGCCTGAACTAGGATGGCAGCAATGTCAGAGGAGGGAAGGGGCGGGGGATATATGAGAAATGATTCAAAGGTGAAATTGAATTGAATTGAATTGAGGCCTTGGCGACAGATCGGTCATGGGGGTGGGGTAAAGGTAGTGAGGAGCTGAGGATGACACCTAGGTTGGGAGCCTGAAGGACTAGGAGGATGGTGTTGCCTTTAACAGAAATAGAGAAGTTCTCAACAGGGTTGAGAAAACCAGTTGGCTTCTTCACTTGAGGATTGGAAAGAATGAGTTGATTTCTCAATAAGGAAGTCGATTTCCATAATTGAGTTTAAGATGCTTAAACTGGACATCCAGTTTGAGATGTCTGAAAGGCAGTTGGAGATAGGAGACTGGAGGTCAGTGGAGAGGTTGGGGCAAGATAGGTAGATATGAGACTCATCAGCATGGAGATGATAATTAAATCCACCGGAGCTGATGAAATTACCAAGTAAAGTAGTATAGAGGCAGAAGAGAAGAGGATCCAGGGAAGAACCCTGTGAGAGATTTATGGTTAGAGAGTATAGCTTTACATAACTAGTAAATCTAAGAGGCAGAATTCAAACTCAAGTCTCCTGAATCCGAGTCTAGCATTCTTTTCACCACACCATGCAGCTACCTTGCATGGAGATTGCTTGAGTCTTCCTTTCGTTCTCTCAGCACCTAAAAGTACCAGCCCAACACTCAGGCCCCCTATCCTTTTTTCAGCGGCTCTAATAATCACACACATCTACAACGTCCATTTTTTTTTTCTACTGGTTTTCTTAATGTAAGGTCTTTGTCTAGTGATCAACTTGCGTCTATAGATCTAGTGAGGCCAGTGTGGGAATTTGTTTTGTTTGACTATGAATAGTTGTTACAAGGCTTCCTTCGTGTTTTTCCTTTCTTTTTCCCTGTGGGGGAGGGGATAAGTTATCTGTTCATTTTGGTCACACTTAACTCTTCATGACCCTGTTTGGGGTTTTCTCTGCAAAGATACTGGAGTGGTTCATTTTACAGTTGAAGAGACTGAGGCCAACAGGGTTAAGTGACTCTTCCAGGGTCACACAGCTAGTAAATGTCTGAGGTCACATTTGAACTCAGGAAGATGAGTCTTCTTGACTCCAGGCCTGGCACTCTATCCAGTGCATCATCTAGCTTTCAGGGGATAGGTAGGGTGGGAGTAATAACAGGGTAGTAAAAAAAGAGGAAAAGAAGAAAAGAGGGTCATTGAGACATTTTTTTTTTAATGCAGAGAAGAAAATGGAAAGCAGGCCAGAAAAAAAAATCACACACAAGCAGGACAGCTTTGAAAGCTACAGGTTGAATTTATTATACAATTAAAAACAAAACAAGCTGTATATAATAGTGAGCAGAAGGTTAATATACAATTCTCTTCTGTTATACTGTGTATATGGAAATTATGGAAATGCTCTGATTTGTTAAGTTCAGAATAAAAATAAATATATTTTTAAAAAATCTCTTGTTTATGTTTCCACCTAGTTTTTACCCTGTGCGAATTAGAGTCTGACTGACGTCTAGGTCTCTCTATACTAGCACTCCCCTTCCCCTCCCCCCCCACCCCCAAAAATACCCAGCTTCTACTGGTTTGTGAGAGCTGGTTGTTAAATTTCCAGTAGTTGGATTTACACCTTGGAAATTAGCAAATGTTATCAACCAGGGCTTGATTTGCAGTTTTATTAATTGTCTAGACTTGAGAAGTGATGAGGGAAATGTTAAAAACGCAAATTAAACTTTAAAGTATGTCATGGGTACATTTTTTTTTTTTCCAGAGAGCCAGTTATATAGAAAGTACCCTCTGCCGCCATGCAAGCATTCAGGCAAGTAAACACTAGAGGACAGGTTTCATTTAACCTGACAGAAAATTAAATCCTCTTATACAAGCCCATTAACAGTCATGACAATTCTACTTCACTTGACAATAAGTCTCTGTCTTTCCCAGGGACCTAAACAGTGTTCTAGATTTAGAGTACCTACCTCAGGCAACTAGGTGGCGCAGTGGATAAAGCACTGGCCCTGGATTCAGGAGGACCTCAGTTCAAAACTGCCCTCAGACACTTGACATTTACTAGCTGTGTGACCCCAGGCAACTCCCTTAACCCTCATTGCTAGAGGAGAGGAGAAAAATGACAGGCTCGTGAAAATGCAATAGAGTACCTATCTCAGTCTACCTCCCCACCCTGTACTTGAGATGCCACCTCTCCCTTTTCCCCCAACGTCCCTTGGGATTACTGGAAGTAAAACAGCGTGCACACACATACAAGAACCAGGGAGCTTACTAGAGAGATGAGCAGTAACTCCCACCTCTAGCCCTATGATAGTCTAGGTTAGTCACAGTGAATGTCACTGTCCAGATTGCTCCTCCTGATTGATGGGATGATCCTTGACCTGCATCCTTCTCTTTAGGTTTGAGTGGAGCCAAGCATATCCCTATTTTCTCCCATCTTCTCTTTGTGCTTCTTTTGGTAAATACTCCACTCCTGTGTCAAGGGACCCATATGGAAATGCTGGCCTCCTTCAAGTCCTAGTATGTTTCACTGTCTCAAGAATTTTGGGGTTTCACAGGTAACAGAGCTGAAACATGACTTATCTATTGGGAATCAGGCCGTGACACAAGCTTCTGTGACTAGAGGCAACATACATGATATGATGAACACAGTACTCAGAGCCACAATGCCTTAGTTCCCATCCTGGCTCTTTCACTTAGCTTCTAAGTGGCCCCTTGTCCAGGCACTTAACCCTTCTAGGCCTCAGTTTTTTCATCCTCAAAATGAGGGGACCATGTTGTTGTTGGTCGTTTGTTCTTGAAGAGGACCACTGACATCAGGAGGGTGATGTCATGACTTGCAAGTGATTTGGGTTTAAGAGAGGTACGCCTGTGCAAAGTCATCAGCCTCACTCTCTCCTCCATAACCCATTACAATCTAGTGGCAAAACATAGGTCAAGACAACTGGAAATGGCCCCCAATTCAGTGGTAGACCTTGGCCTTTTTAAGCTAATGTCTGTCCCAGGTCTGTTTGTCTGAGGCAATGCCCATTCATTAATTAAAGGCTAGGTAAGAATTTAGGCAAAAGATGGCTTAGTATGCCACAGTCTGGGAGGGGAAGATCCTCAGAATTTCCGGCCAGAACAGAAACAATTGCCATTTACACTCTGAGCCATCAAAACCCAAGCAATGTGCAAATGAGGTTTGGGCTGGGACCTATTGTTGGCCAATCAGTGAGAGCCAGAGTGATTTGAATTTAAAGGTAAACCTTTCACTATAGTCAAATAGAATCACAATGGGTTTTAACTAAGCCTGGTTTTCTAGAGCTATATTTCAAGAAATAATAAATGAAAACTATGTGAGACAAAAGAGTTAATTGTCCCAGTTTAAAAAAAAAAGATAGAATAAGTAAATAAGGAAGAAAAAAAATCTAGCTCCCAAACCCCAAGATACCATGTGAAGTATAGGCAATCAAAATTTCTATTCCTTTGGACCGAGCTCCCACAGGTAATGGTATGACTCTCCACATAGACAGAGTAGGAGGATGAGGAGGAAGAAATAGCAGCATTGCCTAAATGGAATGACTGGTTGGGTCCCCATGTGGCAGTTACTACTCTAGTGGGAGGCCTGGGCCCAGTTGAAGGCTCAACTTGCTAGGGTCAGTTGGAAGGTATTCTAACTGCAAAGTGGTTAATCAACTAGATAACAAAACAGACAGATGTGTCATGGCTACCCAGAAAATTAGGTGCTTTGAAATTTACGGCAAGAACCTAATTAGAAGCCTTACTTCCTTACTTATCTGTTTACTATCTGACTAGGACCAGGTGGTGACAATAATCCCTAGTTAGGCAAGCATACCCCACTCCTCAACAGCTGTGATTTTTCTCCTTTCTATCCCCCTATAAAAGCATTGTCTCCCCTCTGGTTCAGAGAGGAAGATGTCTTAAATCTATTTCTTCCTGGGAGTTGAAATCTTAGACTTCTCCTGGCCACCTTCCCTCATGCTGAATAAAAATTTTTACTATCTTTGATCAGAACATATGTGAGAGTTAATTTTTTAACAGAGGGATATCCTGGACCACTTTTTTCCCATGACATATTTTGGTGCTGAAACCCAGGAGATGGGATAGTCCTTTCTTTTCAATTCTGTGCCTTTTTTTTTTTTTTTTTGGTGAGGCAATTGGGGTTAAGTGACTTGCCCAGGGTCACACAGCTAGTAAGCATCAGGTGTCTAAGGTGAGATTTGAACTTAGGTCCTCCTGACTCCAGGGCCAGTGCTCTATCCACTGCACCACCTAGCTGCCCCTATTCCTTTCTTCTCACTACAACACCCTAAGGTAAGACTTCCTTCTGTGTATTCTTTCCCTCACACCTGGCCCTGTCCCTTGCCAGTGGCTCCCAAAGAGAAGGGAGGCTAGTCTTCATCGCCAAGGGAGTGGCGTCTCCCTGCTCCACTGCTACCCCTGTTGTTCAGACCAGAGTGTTGGGGGGCTCCCCAACTGGTATTTGAACTCTTCGTTTTGATATCTCCTTAGACACAAGGATGTTATCTGGGTAGCAGCCTTGCCATCCCTATTCCTCCTAGGCATGGGGCAGGGAGAAAGTTTTCTGAGGGATTTCCCCCATGGGGAGCATCCTGGACAATTGGGCTAAATTCAGCCTTATAGACCTAAAAAAGGAACACATGGTCTTTTATTGTAACACTCTCTGGCAGCAATATCAGCTGGAATCTCAAGAATTATGGCTATTAAATGGGACCCTAAATTATAATACTATTTTGCAATTGGACTTGTGCAGGCACAAGGGAAAGTGGACAGAGATCCCACCTATACTGTGCCCAGTAAAACCTTTAGTGACTGAACTTAATAAGGCTATTGATAAACCACAAAAAGCCTCTCCCTTTTCAGGATTCCACTGATTGTTGGTTTTTTTTTTTTGTTTGTTTGTTTTAGATGATTTTCTCCTGTTAGGAAGCCTTGGATCCTTGGTCCTACAGGACCCGTGGGACAGACCGACCGCTCTCGCGCTCGCTCTCGCTCTCGCTCCTCTTTCCTGTATCTCCTCCGTCCCTCTTCTCCTCCCTGCTCCACTGCTATGCATTAAATTAAGTTGCTTATTGCAACTCCATGGGAGTGGAGAATAACTAGCCCTAAGCTGTGATTGGTGAAACTTGATATTTGGGATAAAATCTTTTGGGTTGAATTTAGGTGTAGTTGTCTGATGGAGCATTAAGTCAGTAATTCACCAACTCAAGAAAAATGCTACAAGTTACTCAGAGGGAAGACAATGTTTTTATAGGAGGATAGATGGGAGAAAAGTTACAGCTGTTGGGGAGTCGGGGAGGGAAAATGCTTGCCTAACTAGGGATTATAGTCACCACCTGGTCCTAATCAGGTACTAAACAAATAAGGAAATAAGGCTTCCAATTAGGCTCCTGCTGTAAATTTCAAGGCACCTAATTTTCTAGGGACCCTTTACAAGTCTGTTTTGTTATCTGATTGATTAACCACTTTGCAATTAGAGTACGTCCAACTGACCCCAGAAGTTGAGCCAACAACTGGGCCCAGGCCTCCCACTACACTACTGTGCACAGATTGTTTGTCCTTCCTCCTGGAAGAGGACCAATGACATCAGAGGGGTGATGTCTTGACTTGCAAGTGAATTGGATTGAAGTAAAGCAAAATTGAGCAAAGTTATTGGCCTCACTCTCTCCTCCATAGACATTGGAGTCCAGTGGCCAGACGACATAGGTCAAGATGACTAGTGAAGGCCTCCCAGAACTACATTAGATTACCTCTAAAGTCCCTCCAAACTCTAAATCCATAATTCTATAATTTCATCACCAAGGTTGTATCAATTCAGTAGTCTTGATTGTTGCTGGACCTCTGGAACTGAGAGCTGCGTTAAAAGGACAATGGGGATTCAGGACCAGGTAAGTTCAGACTTTGTCAAAGAGTCATCGTATTCTGTGAATTTCAAACTATGCTTCAGGAAACAGTAGAAGGTAAAAGATCTTGGCATTCTCCACCCAGAATGTGCCTGGCTGTACGCACCACATTCTTCCTCCATTTCCTAGCATGCCCTCCCTTCCACCAGTAAAATTTTTCAGTTGGAGGATTATAGCTTCAGAAACAAAGGGTACCTTTGAGGCTATTTACCCCAGCCCCTTCATTTTACAGAAGGGGAAACTGAGCATCTGAGAGGTTGTGATTTGTCCATGCATTACACAACCATGAGATCTGAACCCTGGTCTTCATCACTCCAAATTTGGTCTATCATCTACTATGCCACACTGCCTCTCTTGTAGCCTCTAAGTTAAATGGCATTGCCTCTGGGTACACTGGCACAAATTCTAGGTGGATCTCTAGGAAGGTTCTACAGTATCAGGTGACTCGATTGACATAGATTTATTGTCTTCCTTCCTGGATGATTTCTCCAGGACCTTATACTCATCCAAAGAATATGATCAGAGATATAGAATAGACCTGGAAGGGGTCTCAGAAGCCATGTGGTCCCTCATTTCACCCATGAGGAAACTAGAGCAGAGGGAGGATCACACAGTGTCAGAGGCAGAATCTGAAGATGTGTCCTCTTGCTTGAAGAATCAACACTCTTTCCACTGTATTATGTTGTCCCGGTAGAATCTACGACTGTGTGCAAAGCCCTTGTCACTACCTATAGGCATTTGCAAAATCAACAGCCTTTGGTGAGGGTCTATACTCATTGTGGTCTATAAGATCTTCAAAAATAAGCCAGCAATGGTCACCACTCACTATAAACAACCAACTGCAGCACATTCTGGGTTCATACCTGCCTCTGGGTTTATACTTATTGTTATCACTTATCTTATCAATGGACCTTAAGCCTTATGACTGCCTTGGTCCTGATGAAGATGCTGCCCCTAACACCCTATTAGCGCAAATAGCCTTGGTTCAAAATGAAAATCGGTGATCCCAGACAAGACCTAACTAATAGGACTCAATTTGTCCAGATTTCTAATATAATAGTTTGGACTCATACCATGAGGGTTCCCAGTGAGATTAATAACCTCCGTCAATGTTTTGCCTCACACAGGTAACTCTAGGAACATCTAAAGATTACTTCAGTTCTGTGCCAGCTAACAAACCAAAGCTGCTATTAAATTCAGAAACACAGAACACTTATTCCAGATAGATATGAATAGTAAAGCCACAGGAAGTAACCATAGCTCACGTTGTCAGGAAATATGATCTCAGCTCCCTGAGTACTTTGGGTCTTCAGCCCCTCCAAAGATGCCAATATGAAGGCTTGGCTAAGTTTTAGTGAAGCAGGAGTGGAAGGGGAATGGTGGCAGTGATGGAAACTTTAGCCAAGCAGAATCTGTATCCCAGTAGACTGTTACTTTACCACAGACAGGTAGGATGTTTCTTTCTCTCACCTGTTTGCTTTAGGGTTACTCAACAGCCCAGAACGGCCAAATCCCTTACTTGCCACTGCTTCTACATTTCTGGTTTATGACATTGAGCTTTCCCGCTTATGACATTCACCTCATTCTAAACCCAGTACAACAATTATTAAGCATTTACTATGTGCCCAAAGAGATACAATTGCTATTTAGGTGCACTCTGAGCCATCAAGAGGCCAGACAGTATGCTAAGAGCTAGGGATACAAAGACAAGGGAGGAAGATAGTTCCTGCCCTCAGGAAGTTTACATTCAAATAGGTCAAGATAACATATGTAGGGACGAGGTATCCAGGGAGTAGTGGTTTGGATCCAAAAAATCATAGGGATGGTTACTGAAGCCACTGGGCAAATGATTAATGATTCTTTCTGGGAATAGTAGTGTTGATTTGATTATACTGTTCTTAGAGCTAGGATTGAAGAGAAGTGGAGAGAGTACGGTGTCAGTATAACATGGAGATGATTAAGAAGTCATTATGGGGGTAGCTAGGTGTTGTAGTGGATAAAGCACTGGCCCTGGATTCAGGAGTTCAAATCCAGCCTCAGACACTTGACACTTACTAGCTGAGTGACCCTGGGCAAGTCACTTAACCCTCATTGCCCTGCAAAATAAATAAATAAATACACATTTTATGTGAGACATTCTATAAGAATTAAATAATTTGGTAAGACCTCATGTGATTATTATTTGTAATACTTTATATTAAGTTTCTTTATCTTATAATTTTTATTGAATATAAATAATATTTTAATGAAATAAATGTCAACTTAGAATATGGTTAACTTAATATAATAATCATATATAGATTTAATTTCAATGTTAGACTTTTTTTACTTGAACAAAGTTTGCAATATTTGGCTCCAAATCAGTCTTAAATAATTTTATTTTATTTCTGTATTTTGACTTAAATAAGAGTAAAGCAAAAATGCTTGCTAATAGAATATGTGGTAGAAAATGGTAAAATTTTACAAGCTGTCCTGTTAAGAGATGGAAATTAATTTTTTTAGCCTAACCAATTGATGAAAATTAATAGTTACAATATAAAATATCAACTTTTCTACTAGCTGACAAACACAGTATTAAATACATGTATTTAAAATTTCCATTACATATATTGCTTCATCCTTAATAATGATTATATTTAACAATATTAACTAACTTTTGTAAGGAAAGATTATCTTCAGATATGCTTTTCTTCTCTTCTACCAGTGGTATACCAGCCACACTCTCATAGAAACTGTATTGAATTCCTTTCAACAACTTCAGAAAAAGTAATGAACCCCCAGGATCACACCTGAGGTGTGTGATGGGACCAGAGTTGCTTACTAGTTCATTAGAAAATCTACCAGAATAGTGACAAGTAGAAGTTATGTTTAACTCAAAACAATCTTAATAGTGTAGTGAATGACAATATAAGGCATGTTTCAGTAGAACATTTGTGATTATTCATGATGCTAATACTCATTCATGCTCAGTGATTATAGTCTATTATTTGGGCAAGAATTCAAACATTTGTAATACCTTGGTCATGTGATTACTCAGTTGACGAGGTATGATTATAGGGTAACCAGGGAAATGAGGAGGTTATTCTGGTGTCAGATGTAGAACACAGATGAGGGTATACAAATGTATCTGACTTTCCACTGGGAATAGGTTTGCCCTCAAGAGTAGAAAGAACCTTTTTGTGGAAGTTTGGAAACAATTTGATGGTAGGTTAAAAATCTTTAAGAACATTTTGAGCTTTTATGATCAGAATTTGAAGTGGTTGGTGGTTTCTGTCCTTTGTGGTAGAAGAGGGCCAAAATGACATCATGATATTGGAGTAAAGTACAATGTGTCCAATTATGGCCCATCACAACAATATGAGCTTGGAAGGCTCTACCCCAGGTTGGGTACATGTAGTCCATATGAACATTTAGAGTGGAGATGTCTCAATTTGTGCATCTCACATTTGTTTTGAGCTAGTGCATTTCTGCTTTGCTTATATTGCATAGCTCCTTCTTTGATGTGGGCAGTTCATGCTGGGCAGTCCTGTGCTAGAGTCTTCTGTCTCACAACCGATTCCAAAGTTCTTCAGAAAGAACTTGAAAGTGTCCTTGTATTGCTTCTTTTTACCTCCCTGTGAGCACTTGCCTTATGTGAGTTTTCCATAAAGTAATCTTTAAGCAAACTTGTGTTTGGGATTTTAACATAGTGACCCGCCCATTGGAGTTGTACTCTCTGCAGTAGAGTCTGAATGCTTGGCAGTTATGCTTGAGAAAGGACTTCAGATTCTAGTATCTTATTTTGCCAGGTAATCTTCAGAATCTTCTTAAACCAATTCAAATAGAAGTGATTCAGTTTCCTGGCATGGAGCTGGTAGACCATTCAGGTTTTGCAGGCATACTCCAATGAGGTCAGTGCAACAGCTCTGTAGATGTTCAGTTCGGTGGGCAGTCTACTATCTCTTCTCTCCCACACTTTCCTTTGGAGCCTCCCAATCACTGAGCTAGCTCTGGCAATGTGTGAATCACCCCTATTATCTATGTGTGCATCCCTAGAAAGTGTACTACCAAGGTAAGTGAACTTAACCATGGCGTTCAAAATTTCTCCATTTGCTATAACCAATGGTTCCATATAGAAATGGTGTCAAGTTTGAGGTAATCATGGCACAAACATCAAAATTTTTGTATACATGATCACAATGGCTTAAAATCACAGCAGAAACAAACCTCCATGTGCTTGTTGTCACAGAGTAAAAATATATCTGTAACATAATCAGGCCATTGCTTAAAACCTCATTAAGGAATTTTTTTGTGTGAACTCCTTGGATCAATCTTCCCTAACCAGGAACCACTATGCTTAAAAAATATTGAGACCCCTGCTGGTTGCTTGAGAAATAGTGCTGAATAACCTACTGATCCAAATGAATGGAACTAGAACCAAAAGGATTCTTTAAAAATAATTATGTAGCTTTGATGGAATTCATATTAGCACATCGGTTATAATGGCACATATTCATTTGTTTCCCATGCTAAAATATGTGTGGAATAAAAAAGTTGGAGTTCCCTTATCGGATTAACAGAGAAGAAGAAAACTATATCCAGTGCTCCAGATAATTAGTAAAAGTGATTTAAAAATCAAACAAAAGCATTTTTACATCTTTTTTCCTTTTCGCTCAGAAGGATTCACTATAGGCAAAAGTAGCTAGGCTTAGTAGAAAGAACACTGAAAGATCTCCTCGAGATGTGGGTGGAAGTCTTAATTTGAGCCACACAGACATTTTTTTTCCCCTGCAAGACAAAAATCAGTTGAGGTGGGGGGGGATTGTCAACTCCTAGGGCAATTGTACCAAAAGAGAAAGTCTAGGCAGTAATAGTGCCCTGGGAGTGTTAGCCCTGTTGCACAGCGACAAGGACATGGAAATGCTGGGGAAGATGATTGGCTACTTGGTGGTGAAAGCTGGTAGAAGACTGAGTAGTTAGTCATTTCCCTCTCCCTCATCCCACCTCCTCTTTTCCCTTTTCTCTCTTTTTCTCTGAATTCTCATTTTTCCCTTCCAGAGAGGGCTGGGAAGCCACAGCCTACTTAGCTTGTCCCAAAGGAAAGTAAGAAGGAAGGGGCAGTTGGTTTGACTATTAGAATAGCACTACCTTAAAGGGAATGATGTATAGAGGAAAGTAAAGTATAAAAAAACTGGAAAGGTAGGAAGAGATCTAATTGTTAAGGTCTCTGAAAGCCAAACAGATGCTGTTGTTTTTTATTAACTTTGTCAATCTCATGGGTGTGAGGTGGTACCTCAGAGTTGTTTTAATTTTCATTTCTCTATTAATGAATTAGAGCATTTTTTCATATGGCTGTTGATTTCTCGTATCTCTTCCTCTGAAAACTACCTACTCCTACTTTGACCCTTTATTAATTGGGTAATGGACAAGACATGTTAAGAATATTTTTTTGGGTGGAGCCAAGATGGCAGAGAGAAGCCAGGAAGTTGCCTGAACTCTCCCAAATTTCCCTCAAAAACAACATTAAATCGAGCCTCTAAATGGATTCTGGAGCTACAGAACCTACAAAAAGACAGACACAATCTTCCAACTTGAGATAATTTAGAAGACTTCAGGAAAGGTCTGTTTCAGTCTTAAAGGGCTCTAAAAACACATGTGGGAATGAGGTTAGGAAGGACAAGTGGGACTGCTTCAGAACTAACCTGACAAAAGTATCATATGCTTTGAACTTGTGCTTCCCCTTTGTGAATTTTTTTTTAGAGACCAAGGGATCAGCATAGTTAGGCTCTAATAAGCAGATAGGGTAGAGTCAAAAACTGTGAGATTCTATTCAAGCAGGGAAGGACAGAAAGACAATAGTGGTAAAGGCTGACATTTTATAGTACTTGGAAGTTTTCAAAGTGTTCAGCATATATCATCTCATTTAAGCCTCACAACAACCCTGTTAGATAGATACAACAAGAATTGAATTGTTATTGTAACGATTTTACATTTTTAAATTGTTTTTATTCCAAACTTAAAAACCAGATAAGATGGATGGTTCTATGTATATAGCAGATAATTTTAAAAATTGTACATACAAATGTGAATCTATTATGCACAGTTTGCTTTTCTTCTAAAATATGCAATACATTCAGCATGTAACTTTCATAAAAATAACAACTCCACAAACTGAATAGAATTGAGAATCATGGTTTCATATACAGTCTCTCTTCTTTTTCTTTTGTGTTGTTTAAAATCTAAATTGTGGGTTCTAATAGTCTTGGGGGGAAGCTGACTAAAATTGATAAATTCAGCAAGAGTTTAGGCTTTTAAAGATTTATTTAAATATATATTATAAATTAGTGAAGAGAGAGAGATTGAGAACAGATTCCTTATAGCATGGAAATCCTAGGTCAGATCTAATTCAGTATAGTCAGAGAGAAAGAAAGCAATTTCCTTTCCTAGCAGCCCATGTGAAATCTCTCACCACCAAGCCAGTGTCTGAACAACTAAGAGAGGTCCCCCCTGTTCTCCATCTGCCACCACGCTCATTCCTCCGCACCAAAAAGAAAGTTCTTCTATGAGAGAGCATCCACTTCCTAGTTCCTCTCTCCCTCCCCCAAAGGGGAGGTCCTTCAAGCTGGTTGGTTGAGAGTGGTCTCTTGCTGAGTCAGTAGTACATTAACACATCACTCAGGGCCGGCCAGGTGTGGCCTCCATCCAATCATCCTTAAGTATGTACTTAGTTTCTCATTCTCACCCAATTCAAACAATACTAAACCAATCAGGTGGGGCCCCTGGGCGTCACATTCTGTATATAGAAACACATATTTGCTGGTGTTTATCAGATTCAGAATAACCAAAAATTGAATGTTTATACTATATATGTGTGTATGTATGTTTGTGTATATTTGTGTGTATGTGTGTATACACACACATACATTTATCTAAGGGACTGATGGGATGAGGGAGCCACTACTGGAATTACCTGCACAAGAGATCACATAAGTGACCAGTGAGGCATAGGGAGGAGATAAGAGGAACATAGAATGATCTCCATGATCAAACTGAGATACCTGCTGCCCTACTGAGTCAGCCAAAGGGAGGGAAATATCTGTCTATATCTTAAGGATCACAATTAATCATGTCTGTATTTTAGTTTATTACCTTTATAGTGCATTTACACTTTATTACCTGTAGATACTTCCATGTCCATTCTTTCATTGAGCCTTATAATAACAGGTTAGGAAACAGCTTCTAACATATGGTTTTAAATAATATTATTTAACATATTTTGATATCATTCTGCCTTCTTCTTTTTTTCCTGTTATCTTGAAATGCATCTCTGTCACCTATCCATGCTTTTGACCTCAGTAACAAAATTTCTGCCACCAAAATACATTGTGGGATTATATCTTCATTGCTGATAGAGGCATTATTAGAATGTTCTAATTCTAAGAAAACCCAAAGAAAAACTGGGATTCATAAAATGGTTATGCAGTAATTCTTCACATTAAAAAAGAATTCTTCAGTTTACATGAGGATTCATTGTATGTTTCCTTTAAAATTCAAGGGTTCTAAACTTTTTTTGGGTCAAAGACTACTTTGGCAATGCAGTAATACCTATATGAACTCCAAATAGCATTTTTAAATACATAAAAGAAAATGCGTAGAATGATAAAGGAAGTTAATTATATTGAATTATAATTATTTTAAAAAGTCACAGACTCCAGGTTAAGAACTCCTGCTAAACTGGGACACTAGTCCACTGTTGGTGGAGTTGTGAAGAGATTCAGCCATTCTGGAGAACAATTTGGAACTATGCCCAAAGGGCTATAGAACTGTGCATATCCTTTGATCTAGGAATACCACTGCTAGGTTTATATCTCAAAGATATCTCAAAAGAAGAGTAAAAGACCTATTTACACAAAAATATTTATAGCAACTCGTTTTGTAGTGGCAAAGAATTGGAAATCAAAGGAATGCCCATTAATTGGGGAATGGCTAGACAAGCTGTGGTATACGATGGTGATGGAATATTATTGTGCTATAAGAAATGACAAGCAGGAGGATTTCAGAGAGGCCTGGAAAGACTTGTTTGAACTGATGTATAGTGAAGGGAGCAGAACCATATTGATTGAACACAGAGTGAAGCATGCTATTTTTCATTCTTTCATTTTTTTTCTTATATTCAAGTTTTCTTATACAAAATGACTAATATGGCAATGTTTTATTGCTTACTGCCTTAGGGAGGGGGAAGGGAAGGAAGGGAAGGAGGGATAAAATTTGAAACTCAAAACTTTATATAAAGGAGTATTTCCCTGGAGGGAGCACTCCTGTTTTAACTTGGGAGCTTCCTTAATGCTCTTAAGATTTTTCTTGCAGATGATGCAATGTGCACAAGGCTTTTCTGGAAAAAAAAAATTGTATCTGAAAGAATCACATAGCTGTATCACACTTAGGGATAATGATTACCAAAAGGCTAAGGAGAAAGTTGACACAGTTTCTCCCCTGCCCTTCCCCCCATGAGTGAATCAATGGCTCTTAAAAAGCACTTACTACCATTCTAACATTGTGCTAAGAGACTGATGCAAAAGGGAGATAGTCCCTGCCCTAGAGGAGCCATTCTATAAAGGCAGAGAGAGGATGCATAGGAATGTGGTGGTTAAGGAAGGGTATTTTGGTATGCAAAGTCACTGGGATGATGAGTAGAACCTGGGAAGACAATTTACACACCCTTTTTAGATGCCATGGTAATGTTGAGTTGATTATAGTTGTCAACGTACAAGGGATAGGTCAGAGGAAGGGGGCAGGGCAGATGGCAAAAATATAAGTGGGATAGACAGAGGCATGACAAAATTATGCATAGGTGACAGGTGATGATAACCTAGGCTAAGAGACTTTTAAAGTATGTGCTATTTTTAAAATGTACTACAAAATCACAGGTACAAAATCTAAAAGCAGCTATAGCTTCAATAAAAAAATGAAGACAAGAGAGATATATATGTACTTTTAAATTGAATTCCTCAGCATAGTTAGCTATACTTTATATTTCTGATGTATTTTTTTTTAAATTAACAACCTACCGAATGAATTACTTTTGTTTTGGTACCACAGGAATTTCCATATCAGAATAAAAAAATGATCTGTCTAGTTCAATATCCATTCGACTACTTTCAATGCTGGATAAGTCATTGGAGAAACCAAATTACTTCGGGGCAGTCTATTGTCCTGTTGAATAGCTACCTCACATTCTAGGACAGAACATGCAGAATACAGATGATTTCTTATATACAAGTTGCTTGTGTTAATCTTCTTTATTACAGATAGAAAAAGAGGAATGTACTAGGAAATTGGCATTGGTACCATGAGAGAAGATTTCTTGTTCCATCTGCTGAGGATCAGCATATATGTTTGAGTTCCAAGACAATAATTTTGCCTTAGCTGTCATTGTTATTCTTATAGCAATCTCTTTTTGAATTTTACTAAACCTTCTGCATCAGAAAACTCCCCATAGCAGTGAAAGCTAGAGATGCATCATGTGTAACTTTCATGGAGTTGAGTTCCTTCAAGCTATGGGAAGAATGGTTGTCTTTACATTTGGAAGGATAGCTGTTAGGTAGGGACTTTGCAAAGCTCACTTTGAGCTTTCAGTAAAGGTAAGATGAATGGGTAGCTTGGGTAGCTTATTTTGTATAGTATGTGACTGCTAGTGAAAGCTCTTTGAGTTCAATGCAGCTAAAATCCATTGGATCATAGGATCATGGATCGTGAGTGGGAAGGGACCCTAGAGGCCATCCAGTTCAGGCCTTTCATCTTATAGATGAGGAAATAGATTTGCAGTTTACCTGTAAGTCAGGCAAGAGGGAGGCAGAGTGACATTGACCATCCTGCTACAACTCTCTTATTGGTGTTATTAGTCCATGTGTGTTGTCTAATGGATTGCTTAAAATTGTGATGTAATGAAATGAGTCTTGAATTAGGACTTGGAGACCTAACTTCTGGCCCTGGCCCTTTCACTAAGGAGTTAGATGATCTTGAGCAAAATGCTTAACATACTGTGTTTTGGTTTCCCCTTCAGTTAAATGGTGATAATAATATTTGTCCTGCCTACCTCATAGGACTGGTGAGGATTCAATAAAATAATGGATGGCGGGCAACTCTTAACTGCTCTATAAATTAAAACTATTGTTATTGTAAATATTATTATTCGTGTATCCTGTCCTTAAAGATGTTCTATAATAGTCGAGTCTGTTTTGAAATGTTGCCTTGTTTTTTTAGCATGGATATATAGAGTTGTTTTCTTGCTTTGTAACCTTTCCAATTTGAATTGTATATAGAAGGATAATGTCATAATAAATACAGTTGTTGTTTAGTCATGTCCAACTCTTTACGACCCCATTTTGGGATTTTCTTGGCAAAGATACTGGAGTGCCATTTCTTTCTCCAGCTCATTTTACAGATGAGGAAACTGAGGCAAACAGGGTGAAGTGACTTGCCCGGGTTCACACAGTTAGTGAGGATCTGAGGCCAGACTTGAACTCATGAAGATGAGTCTCCCTGATTCCAAGCCCAGTGCTCTTTCCACTGCACCACTACCTAGCTGCCCTGGTTTCACATGCAGTCCTAGTTTAATCCTCTTGTTTCTCAGAGTTTAATATTTGTCTTTAAATGGATCACTTTACAAACTGGCATGCATCTTAAATGACTTCTGGACCTACTGATATTTGTAGAGAAGTCAGAAGGGAACAAGGATTTTGTGAAAAAGATGAGTTCGGTCTTAGACATGTAGAATGTAAAGTGATGATTTAACATTCAAAGAAAAAAGTATCCACAGGCAGCTGGAAATACAGAACTAGAGCCTAGAAGCTGTACAAGTTTGAGAGTCACCCACAGATTGCTACAAGTTGAAGCCAAGTAAATAAGATCTTCAGGAGATGGCTCTTTAAGAAAAACTTCTCTAAAGAAATCTGTTTGTTCGCCTAAATCCCAATTGCAGACCAGTGCTGGTTTCATGCCTTTCCTTTTGCAGATTCAATTTCCAAAAGAGGAGTCATTCTTATCTCAAAAAGCAGATCCTGCTATTTTTCACATGGTCTGTAGGTGGTGATAGCGTGCCGTAGTAAGGGGACTCAAGAAGGCAGCCTTTCAATGTTGAGTATTTAATTAAAATTAGATTTGCAAAATAAAAACAGTGCATGGCTAGTGAAGAGGGTTAGTCTGGAGTCAAAAAGACCTGGGTGCGAGTCTAACACAGAATGACTGTATGACCATTGTAAAAAAAAAAAACAATAAGCTCTTCATTAAAATATAACAGATATACATTAGTGGATCAGATGATTCTGTTGACACACACATACACAAAAAGATTAAATGCCTAGGTACAAATTGGTGCCTTTCTCACTAACTTTTCATCAATCTGTCCACACTGAATCCTACGTTAAAGTCTAAGGGACTTGACTGTGGTTTGTATTGAAACTTTATTTTCCATCAGAATACCTTGGGATGCTTATCTCTGAACAGCTGATTCTTCTATGTCTCCTTCAAAGTCTATTTAGTCTCTGTGGCTTGAATTGGTCCCCGGAAAGAAATTATTTCTTTTCAATTTATCTTATTTTAGAGATTTGGGGCAGCTGGGTGGTACATTGGAAAGAATACTGGCATGTTCTGTCCTAGAAGTTGGAAGGACCTGAGTTCAGATCTCACCCCAGACACTTACTGTGTGACCCTGGGCAAGTCACTAAACTCCAAATGCCTTAAAACATCGGGGGCCATCTCCAGGAGTCCTGATATATACAACTGGATCCAGATGGCTTCGGAGGAGAGAGTGAGGTTGGTGACCTCGCATAGCTCTCCCCACCCCTGTAAATCCAATTCACCGAAAATCATGACATCGCCTCCCAATGTCATGGTCCTCTTCAAGAACAAAGGACAAACAGAACAATGACAATAACAACAATTTCAGAGATCCTGCTTTTTTTATATGATAGGAGGGAGAATGAAATAGTTGTGAAGGGCATCTTGCTACAGGGAGTACAAAATCTCCTATGATTTTCTTCTCAAATGACTCATGTTTCCTTTGAGATAGGAAAGAATAACATATTTTAAGACATCCTAAGATTTTGCAGAACACTTCTTTCTCAAAATTTCTGAGATACAATGTTATTATTTCCATTTTTTTCACATGAGAAAGCTTGAGACTAAGCAAGGTCAAGTGACGTTTCTTGTTACAATGTCTTCAAGCAGAATTAGGGAGGTTTGGAATGCCAAAGTCCAGCCCAGGGAAACATGGTAGCAAAACAATAAAGCAAGACAACAATAAAGTAAATACAACTTTACTGAGGAGACGTATTTCCCATATGATGGACTGGTGGAACAAGTCAGGTCTGCAGGGGCCTGGCTGGACTTGGGTAACACCGCTGGGACCGCTGAGGGAATGGGACACCCTCTCCCAAATCAGTAATTGGCCTTTTTTTTTTTTGTGTGAGGCAACTGGGGTTAAGTGACTTGCCCAGGGTCACACAGCTAGTAAGTGTCAAGTATCTGAGGCCTATTTTGAAGTCAGGTCCTCCTGACTTCAGGTCCAGTGCTCTATCCACTGCACCATCTAGCTGCCCCTAGTAATTGAGCTTTTTATAGGGTTCTTAAATGGGCCTACTAGGATCAGGCATTGGGAGAAGGGAGCCAGGAAAGTGATCTAGGAACTAATACTGATTCAAGTAAGTGGAGGGAAGAAAAACTCCTGGGAATTAGTGGCTAATTGATATACAAAATCCCCCATCATGGGGAAAGGGGGTTTAGGCCTCTTGATCTGACAGTGTGATTCAAGGGTTTGGGGACATCCAGAGGCTTCTTCGTGATTACACACAGCTAGTGTGGGACTCAAACTCAGTGCTCTTTGCGTGACTTGTCACAGGCTTTTTTTCTGCCTTAACTTATCCAGAGGTATACTGTGATTTCCATTCAGTACTAAATTGCTGCAAGGATTTGTGACCCAGCAGAGCTGACTGAGTTAGCAGGAGGCAGTGGAACATGGTCATGATAGCCCTGGCAAGAGCACATACACCTGGAAATAAGACCTAAACTTGTGGGAGGAAGCTCAAGTTGGAACATTAAGTTTCCTACACTCTGCTTTTTGGCTTCTGAATCTTTTGCAGATTCCTTTGTGGTGGGATGCAAGAGCCCAAGAAACTTAAGAGAACCCCAACCCCTAAGAATCCTTAAACTTTAGACACTGAGGGGCAGTTAGGTGGCACAGTGGATAGAGCACTGGCCCTGGAGTCAGGAGTACCTGAGTTCAAATCTGGCCTCAGACACTTAACACTTACTAGCTGTGTGACCCTGAGCAAGTCACTTAACCCCATTGCCTCACTTAAAAAAAACCCCAAACTTTAGACACTGAAACCAAAGATTTTAGAAATAAAAAACAACTTTGTTTTCCACCTCAGGAATGTTGAATGTGATACCAAGCCCAGAGCTCATGCAGAACCTGGGATATTTAGAGACATTTCAATCTATGATGGAAACACCGATAAGCATCTGGAAGGTCTGGAAGGATGGATTTTTTGTACATCAACAAGCTGTGTGCTTGATAGCTTGACCCCCCAAAACATCCCCTCCCCAATTTCCAAAATTGCAATCTCCTTACTTGGCACAGAGCCTTCTTTGTCTGAAATGTATAAAAGGCCAATTCTCCTTCCATTGCGGGGAACAGTCTCTTTCTTACTGTCTTCGGGCCAGGTATTTCTCTTTCCTAATAAATCTCTCTATTTTGCCTGATTTGCTGTGAGCCTGCCAATGCTTTGGATGAGCCAGCCCCCCTACCAGCTCCTATGTCACCTTGACTTTGAACCCTAGCCTGAAGTCAGTCACTCCTCAGCCCCCACAGTTTCTGGAAAGGGCCTGGCTGGGCCTGGCCTTTAGATTACTTTTTCTTTCTTCTAGAATCCAGTCTCCCCTTCCCCTGCCCCAGGTCAGGATTTCTATCCTAGTACACTCCCACTACTAGCCTTATCTGCCTTACCTAAGGGAGAGTGACTTTGAACGGTCTATTCTTATAGTATAGGACTGTGGTTTAGGAGAGCCTAGACAGATTTCCTTAGAAACTGTTCTCTTAAAGAATTCTCCTTTGTAGGTCTCATTTTTTCCTACCCTTTTTGCTTCTTCTATTGCATCTATTTCAAAGACTTCCAAATCTACATAATAACTATATGTAACATTGATTTAGCATGTGGAGATTTACAAAACATATTACTTATATTATCTCCTTTGGACTTCAAGGCAATCTGATAAGGCAGATACTATTATTAACTCCATTTTACAGTTAAGGAAACCACAGATGAAAGATGTTAAGTGATGTGCCTGGGGTCATCACATAGCTAATAAATGGCTGAGGCAGATTTTGAATTCAGGTCTTCCTTTCTACCACAGTACCTTATTGAATCATTACTTTCAAAGTCTATAATTCCATAATACAATGATCCAAGACAACCCTGAAGGACTTATGAAAAATGCAATCCATCTACAGAGAAAGAACTGATGGTATCTGAATACAGATTGAAGTATAATTTTTTTGGCCAAGATGGTAGAGAGAAGCAGGAAGTTGCCTGAGCTTCCCTGTGTTTCCCTCAAAAACAAAATTAAATCAAGCCTCTAAACAGATTCTGAAACTACAGAACCTACAAAAAGAGAGACACAATCCTTGTACTTGAGATAATTTAGAAGACTTCAGGAAAGGTCTGTCTCACCTGGGTGAAAGAGGAGGGTGGTTCAGCATGGGTTGGCTAAGTAGGCAGCTCAACATTGCTGCAACTCGACACAGCTAAGAGTGCAGCAGCTGAGAATGGGGTAGCTGAGAGCAGTGAGAAGCTTGCAACAGTGAACCCTGTGCCCCAGGAGCAGACTTCAACTTTATAAGCTTTAAAACAGGCTACAACATCAGCAAGAAACAGAAAAGAACCCTTACCATTGACAGCTTCTATGGTGAAAGGGAAAACCAAAACTCAAACTCAGATGAGTTTGTCAAAATGCCTACAAGTGAAGACTCAAGTGGGAAGATGATCTTGTCTTAAGACCAAAAAGCCTTCTTTGAAGAGCTCAAAAAGGCTTTTAAAAACCAAATGAGAGAGGTAGAAGAAAAAATGGAAAAAGAATTGAGAGAAATGAGAGTTACACTGCAAAAAGAAACACAAAAATTGACTGAGGAAAACAATTCCTTAAATACAATTGGCCGAATGAGAGAAAAAAATGGCCAAATGGGAGAAAAAATTGGCCAAATGGAAAAAGAGGTGCAAAAGCTTACTGAGGAAAATAAGGCCTTAAAAATTAAAATTGGGCATATGGAAACTAATAACTCCATGAGACACCAAGAATCTGTCAAGCAGAATCAAAAGACTGAAAAAATAGAAGAAAATGTGAAATACCTCATTGTAAATACAACTGACCTAGAAGATAGATCCAGGAGAGGTAATATGAGAATTATTGGACTACCTGAAAACCATGATTAAGAAAAGAGTCTACACACCCTATTACAGGAAATTATCAAGGAGAATTGCCCTGAAATTGTAGAATCAGAGGATAAAATCATCATTGAAGGATCACCTCCTGAAAGAGACCCCAAAAGGAAAACTTCAAGAAAGATAGTAGCCAAACTCCAGAATTATCAGGTGAAGGAGAAAATACTCCAAACAGCCAGAAAGAAACCATTTAAATATCATGGAACCACGTGTCAGGATTGCGCAGGACCTGGCAGCTTCAACATTAAAGGATCACAGGGCTTGGAATATGATATTCAGGAAGGCAAAGGAGCTTGGATTACAACCCATAATCAACTACCCAGCAAAACTGATCATTCTCTTTCAGAGGAAAAGATGGACATTCAATGAAATAAGGGACTTCCAAGGCTTCCTGAGAAAAAGACCAGAAGCGAACAGAAAATTTGATCTCCAAATACAAGAATCTAGAGAAATATAAAGAGGTAAACAGGCAGGGTGGGGAGCAAGGCAGGGAAAGGTTGTTCGATGATATTAAACTGCTTGCATCCCTATGAGGGAGGATAATACTTTTAACTCTTGGGATCTGTATCTCTGTTATGGTATTTTTATTAAATTGACTTTGATGTGATCATATAAAGAAACCCAAGGGGCAGAATAAAAGAAGACTAGGGGGAGGAGAAGAAGGGGGAGTGGAATGGGGTTAATTACATCATATGAAGAGGCACAAAAAGAACCCATTACAATAGAGGGAAAGGAGGGAGGGATGAGCATTGTTTCAACCTTACTCTCATCAGATTTGGTTCTGGGAGGGAGTAAAATACACTCCCATTTGTATAAGGGAACTTAGCTTACTCTTTAAAGAAACAAAAAGGGAAGGGGAAAGGGGTGGTATTGATAGAAGGGAGGGCAGAAGTGGGGGAAGGGGCAAAAAAAAGAAGGGCAGCTGATAAAAGGGAAGGCAGATTGAAAGAGCTAGTGGTCAGAAGCAAAACACTGGTCAACAAGAATAGGGTGAAAGAAGGGGGAAAAAAGAATACAAACCAAGGGGAAAAGAGGATGCAGGGAAATAAATGGTTAATAATCTTAACTGTGAATGTAAATGGGATAAACTCTCCCATAAAATGGAAGTGAATAGGGGCAGCTAGGTGGTGCAGTGGATAGAGCACTGGTCCTGGAGTCAGGAGTGCCTGAGTTCAAATCCGGCCTCAGACACTTAACACTTACTAGCTGTGCGACCCTGGGCAAGTGACTTAACCCCAGTTGCCTCACTAGAAAAATCAAAACAAAACAAAACAACTAGAAGCAAATAGCAGAGTGGATTAAAAACCAGAATCTTACAGTATGTTGTTTACAAGAAACACATTTGAAGCAGAGAGATATACCCAGACTAAAGGTAAAAGGTTGGAGCAAAATATATTATGCTTCAGCTGTCAAAAAAGCTGGGGTAACAATTCTTATCTCAGACAAAGCAAAAGCAGGAATAAATCTAATTAAAAGAGATAAGAAAGGAAACTACATCTTGCTAAATGGTATGATAGATAATGAAATAATATTAATACTAAACATGTATGCACCAAGAGGTATAGCATGCAGATTCTTAGAGGAGAAGTTAAATGAGCTACAAGAGGAAATAGAGAGTAAAACTATACTAGGAGGACATCTGAACCTTTCCCTCTCAGAATTAGATAAATCTAATCACAAAATAAGTAAGAAAGAAGTTAAAGAGGTGAATAGAATATTAGAAAAATTAGATGTGATAGATATCTGGAGAAGACTGAATGGGGATAGAAAGGAATATACCTTCTTCTAAGCAGTACATGGCACATTTTCAAAAATTGACCATGTATTAGGGCACAAAAACCTCATAGTCAAATGTAGAAAGGCAGAAATAGTAAATGCAGCCTTCTCAGATCATGATGCAATAAAAATTACATGTAATAAAGAGCCATGGAAAGGTAGACTGAAAATTAATTGGAAACTAAACAATCTCATCTTAAAGAATGAGTGGGTCAAAGAGCAAATCATAGAAACAATCAATAACTTCATCCAAAAGAATGACAATAATGAGACAACATACCAAAACCTATGGGATGCAGCCAAAGCAATGCTTAGGGGAAATTTCATATCTCTAAGTGCTTACATGAATAAAAAATAGAAAGAGATCAATGAATTGGGCATGCAACTAAAAAAGCTAGAAAAAGAACAAATTAAAAATTCCCAACTAGATACTAAATTAGAAATCCTGAAAAGCAAAGGAGAAATTAATGAAATTGAAAGCAAGAAAACTATAGAACTAATCAATAAAACTAAGAGCTGGTTTTATGAAAAAACCAATAAAATAGATAAGCCTTTGGTTAATTTGATTAGAAAAAAGAAAGGAGAAAACCAAATTGCCAGTATCAAAAATGAAAAGGGTGATTTTACCACCAATGAAGTGGAAAATAAAGCAATAATTAGGAAATATTTTGCCCAACTGTATGCCAATAAATTTGACAATCTAAATGAAATGGGTGAATATTTACAAAAATACAAATTGTCCAGGTTAACTTAAGAGGAAATAAAATCCTTAAATAGAAGTATAATTTTTTTGTTAATTCTTTTTGTTAATTTTTTTGTTTGTTTTCTTTCACAACCTGACTAATGTGGAAATATTTTGCATGACTACATATGTATAACTTATATTGAATTGCCTAAGTTCTTAAGGGTGGGTGGGGAGGGAAGGAAGTAGAGATTTTGGAATACAAAGTTTTAAAAATTGATGCTAAAATTTGTTTTTACATGTCATTTGGAGAAAAATAAAATTCTAAATAAGAATGATCCTGAACAGGAATTGAATAAAGAAATGGCACATCTATTAAAAACCAAAACCAAACCAAACCAAACCAAAATAAAACAAACCCTCTATAATTCCAGCTTCTGGTGGACAGTTTTCTTTGAATTGTTGCCTCAAATTTAAAGTGTTTGAAACAGAATTCTCACTTTCTCCTTCAAACCATCACTCTTTTAAAAAGTTTTTTTTACTTATTTTAATCTGAACTTAAGAAATAAAACAAGCATTTCTATAACATAGTACTATCATTAGACTCAAATATGTGTGTGTGTATATACATATATACATATATATATATATACACACACAATAATCCTATACATAATTCTATTTATCAGTTCTTTCTTTTGATGAATATAGCATTTCCATCATATGCCCTTTGTTGGGTATTTATAATAGTAAAAATTATTTAGTTGCTCAAAGTTGTTCTTAAAACAATATTGCTATTACTGTATACAAAGTTTTCTTGGTTCTGCTCATTTTGCTCTTCATTATTTCATGTAAATCTATCTATGTTTTTCTAACATCTTTGAGTTCATCATTTCTTATAGCACAGAAGGATTCCATCACAATCATGTACCACACAACTTGTTCAGCTATTCCTTAGTTGACAGGCATCCCTGCAACTCCCAGTTCTGTGCCACCACAAAAAGAGCTGCTACAAATATTTTAGAACATATAGGTTCCTTTCCTTTTACCCTAAACAGACCTAGTAGTGTTATTGGTGGGTCAAAGGCTATAGGCAGTTTAATGTTCTTGCTGTTTTCCCCTTAATGCCTCTCTTTCTGTGAATGATGCTGCTATTTTCTGAGTTTCACAGGCTTAAAACTTCACCTTCCTACTTGAATCTTCCCTGTCCCTCAACTTCACATTCAGTCAGACACCAGACCTCCTCAAATCTAGAGGAGGCAGCATGATGTAATGTGAACTGAACTCACTTAGGAGTCAGAGGAGCTGAAGTTGGAGAAGTTCTTTGGTCCTCAGTTTCCTCACCAGTAGGATGAGGGAGTTAGATTAAATGGCCCTTCTAACTCTAAATATTTGATCCTGGGGCAGCTAGGTGGCAGTGGATAAAGCACTGGCCCTGGATTCAGGAGTACCTGAGTTCAAATCCGGCCTCAGACACTTGACACTTACTAGCTGTGTGACCCTGGGCAAGTCACTTAATCTTCATTACCCTGCCAAAAAAAAAAAAAGAATATTTGATCCTATGTGATTCTTCCTTTGAGGTTTATTGTTCTTCTTTACTCTCCTTGTCATTCTTCCTGTCACTACTTGTGCATGACTTGGGTTCAAATTCTACTTTTGAAACTTAACAAGCTTTGCTTTATCCATCAAAGAATAACTCAAAAGTCACCTCCTATATGAGGTCTGTTCTGATCCCTTAAATTGTTAATGTGTTGGTCTTATCCAAAAATTGTTGTTGTTGTTGAGTTATTCAGTTGTGTTTAACTCTTTGTTACCTTCTAAACCATACTGTCCATGGAGTCTTTTTGACAAAGATACTAGAGTGGTTTGCCATTTCTTTCTCCAGTGGATTAAGGCAAACAGAGTTTAAGGGATTTGCCTAGGATCACATAGCTAGTAATTGACTTGAATTCAAATCTTCCTGACTCCAGGCCTAAGACTTTCTCCACTGAGCCACCTAGCATTCTCTATCCAGAAATTACTTTGTCTATATTCTGTATTTACTTATCTTTATACGTTATGTTCCCCCTTCTCTCTGTCACCACCACCCCCGCCCCCATTAGCTCCTTAAAGGCAGGAGATGGTTTGTCTGTTTTGAGTAGAATCTAGTATATGGTAGGCAATTAACAAGTTCTTATTGTATGAATGATTAAAAATTGCTTTGTAAATTTTAAAGCCTACATAAAAACTAACTATCAATATTATCTTTCTAAGTCTTTGGTCAGGAATAAACTTTCAAGTTGAAATTCTCTCCTGATATAATCTCTGGCCACTCCAATAAGAAGAGATCTCTTTGTGAAGAAAGTTTTAGTATCCATCACAGACTTCAGTGGGCATTTATAATTTACTGACTGTGGATTGCTGTTTATCTTTTCATATGATGAGGTCACCTTGACAACTAGATTGTAAGCTTTTTGAAAATGTTACTACTTTGCACTCTAATCATAGAGCCCTATGTAGATACCCACTATTTGTTGAATGACTGATTCAGAACCTCACTTTTGCCTTCCAAGCTGCTTCTGGATCCAATAAAAGCCCTGGCAACGTTATTAGAATTGATTCAGTGTGGTACTCACCTCTTGGAACTCCAGATTGGGCAATCACCATTCTTGAACTCTCCTCTGGACCAGAATTCCTAGCCCTCTTAAGTAATGATGAAAGAGACATGATAAGTCTTGGAGACTTTAGATACTTTAGAGATTGTTGTGGCTGCTCCCAAGCTTTTGTGATGACCACACTCCCTGAAATTCACTGGGGCCAATGTTCCCAAGGAAGACCCTGTCTCTAAAGTCGATTTCAGAAATTTCAATATTGTCTACTAGTTATCCACAGTCGGGGCAAACCTGCAAACCAATCTGATGGGGGTCAACCATAGCTGAATTGATGCTTAAACCCATGATGAAAGAGATTATTTCAGCTCTACAGAGTGTGGTACCCCAACAGTGAGCCCCTTGTCCATGACAAACTACTATAAATGGATCCTTTTCTTTTTTTATTTTTTTTCAGGGCAATAAGGGTTAAGTGACTAGCCCAGGATTACACAGCTAGTAAGTGTCAAGTGTCTGAGGCTGGATTTGAACTCAGGTCCTCCTGAATTCAGGGCTGGTGCTTTATCCACTGTGCCACCTAGCTGCCTCCAATGGATCCTTTTCATAATATGAGCCCACTAAGCCCACTAGGCCTAAAAGCCCCCAAACTGGTGTCACCAGAAAGAAAGTCACTGTGATTTATTATTTACAGTATTGAGATGATAGAAACCAATGATAGAGAATGACTTAACTAGCAGTTGTAGCTGGAAAAAAACTTTAAGGTTGAAAAAACACCTTCCTTCCAACCCTGTGCAGTATTATTGTCTCCATTTTGCATTTGAGGAAACTGAGACCCAAGGTGAAGAGACTTGCCCATGGTCATACTACTTACATCATGCATGTCAGAAGCAGGAAATGATGAAGATGATTAAAGTAGAGGTAATCTCAAATCCAGATATCCCTGGCCCTTCAAGAACTACCCTCAAGGTACATACTATCATACTAAAGGTATGGAATAGAGGCTCAATCTTGGCTATATTCAAGAAGAAAATAAGGTAGCCAAAGGCTAATACATTATCAACTTTGCATCAAATTAATCTTACACTAGATGCTACTGGTTCTGCTATGATATCATGCCTGAATTCCAGGATCTAGGTCTTATGCACTTAATAAATATCAATTAAATTGAATTGAGTTTGTCTTATGTGAGTCCCTGACTTAATTCCTTGCATACTACCTTAGTTCCTCAAGGACTAGGGTCTTACTTTAGCGCTATCTACTTATAATCCTTTCAGGGAGTATGAAATCTACTCTCTATAGCTGGTCCTCATTACCTGCTGTTGGATTCCCCCAACTTTCTGCTCTTCTTATCTATTGCCTGTGCAGACATTCCCTAATGAAGATTGCCTGCCTCCAGTGGTCCACTGCTTGAGCTACCTCCAGTTACCTATTTTTGAACAAAGATTTGAATGGTATCCCTTCTAAACTAAGGAAAAGATTGGTAGTGGCACTTGTGTGAAAAAAAGTAACTTGACTGCTAGATGAAATTTGGATTTTTATTCATTTATTATTCAATACAAATAATAGTACAAATCATTTTTCTAGCCCTGATTGGGTTTGATTCCTTGAGTTTCTAGCTCATATGAATATTGCTCATATAATTATTTTCTGAAATTGGTAACCATCTTGCCACTTGGGGTCATAATTATGATAAATTCTGAATATGCACAGATTCATAGAAGCAAAAAAGATGCACACACCCCCAATTTTGTCAAAGAATTTTCTTATCCATGATTTTTCTTTGTCTATTGCTTATTGCCCTCAGCTAATGTATATTTTCTCTGAAGTGGAATTTTTAAATGCTTGATTGCCGATCATTTTGTTACCTATTAGCTCATAGAATCCAGGGATAAGCATGGTAAGTTTTCATAATTGTTTTTAGGGCTGGGGTGTAGGAATATCAATGAATCATATTGTTGTGCCCCCAGAAGCATAAATTGCCTCATTCAACTAAGTATTTGTTTCTAAGTAGAAATTTAATTACATATATAAGTGCATTAATCATCTATTATCTTATTGTAGCATATGTAAATATACATGTGGTACATGTATAAGTATATATGCATATAAGTATACATGTGGTATATATGTTTACGTGTAGTATATGTAAATATGTGTGGTACATATGAATGATATTATAAAACTTCCTGATATGGAAATTCTGGGTCCTTAGAGTTTGTTTTGAATTCTAGCTCTAATATTTATTAGCCATGTGAGCCTAGGTAATCTCTCTGAGTCTCAGTTTTCTCCTCTGTAAAATGGGGATAACAATATTGGCATTTACCACTCACTACTTCACAGGATGATGTAAACTTTTAGTAAACTTTAATGGGCTATAGAAGTGGAAGTTAGACATAGTTATAGTTTTGGTGACTGTATCCACAATTTAACCTATGTAGAATGACACATGTTTATTATAAGTGGTAAAATCCAGGTTAAAAATAAGTTAATAAGGTTAATAAAAACTATCTTATAGCACCTTAAAATTTGCAAAGCACTTTCTGTGTGTTATCTCATATACCTTTGGACTAGACTTGTAATTACATGAGTATAGGGAACTCTCGGTAAGGAAAACCCCTCTCCCAATGCAGATCAACAAATGCTCACTGTCACTTAAGGTGTGAGTTGCTTGGGTCAAACCAATTATATGGTATTTAATAAGGTCAAAGTGTTCACTTCTCATATGGAAAAACAGCATCTGTAAGTTTTAGGAATGTTATCATTACTGGGGTGTTATGGAAATGATTGTTTTGTTCTGTGAATTGAAAATAAAATACATTAAAATTTAAAAAAAGGCTTGGACTTGAGTTGAATGTTATTGGGGTGACCCTAAAAAATAAAATTGGGGAGGGAGGGGAAAAATGGAGCAATGATCTCATACAAATAAGGCACCAACTGAAGAAATGTTACAGTGGAGAGTAAGAAAGAGTGGAGGGCGGGTAGTGCTAGAATCTTATCCTCATCAGACCTGGGTTAAAGAGGGAATAACAGAAAAGCAGAAATATTAAATGCACCCTTTTTATATCATAATGTAATAAAAATTATATTTAATAAGAGACCATGAAAACAAAGATTAAAAATTAATTGGATTCTAAATAACCTAATCCTAAAGAATGAGTGAGTTAAAGAACAAGTTATAGAAACAATAATTTTTTTAAAAAGAGAATGACCATAATGAGACAACATACCAAAACCTAAGAGGTGTAGCAAATGCTAATTAAAGAACATATCAATGATTTGGGTACAAAATTTTAAAAAAGGACAAATTAAAAATCCCCAATTAAACAGCAAATTGGAAATCCTAAAAATTAAAGATGAAATTAACAAAATTGAATGTAAGAAAACCATTGAATTAATATATAAAACTAGCAGTGGTTTTATGGGGAAAACAATAAAAAAGATAAACCATTGGTTAATATAATTTTAAAAAAGAAGAAAACCAAATCACTAGTATCAAAAATGAAAAGGGTGAATATACAACTAATGAAGATTAAAATCAGAACAACTTTTAGAAATTATATTGCCAATAAACTTAAAATTTTAAGTGAAATGGAAGAATCCTTACAAAAATATAAACTGCCTAGATTAACAGAAGAGGAAATAGGTTTATTTGGATATTCTATTTTAGAAAAAAAAATGAATAGGCTATAAATGAGCTTCCTAAGAAAAAAGCACCAGGACCTGATGGATTTACAAGTGAATTCTACCAAACATTTAAAGATCAACTAATTCCAATATTAATAAATTATTTGGAATAAGAGGCAAAGGAGTCCTACCAAACTACACTTATGAAGCAAATATGGTGTTGATACCTAAACCAGGAAGAGCAAAAACAGAAAGAAAATTATTGAACAATTTTATTAGTGAACATGGATGTAAAAATCCTAAGTAAAATCCTAAGTAGGAGACTACAAAAATATATCACAAAGATTATACATTGTGACCAAGTGGGATTTATACCAGGAATGCAGGACTGGTTCAATATAAAGAAAACTATTAACATAATCAATTATGTCACTACTGAAAGTAACAAAAATCATATGATTATATCAGTAGATGAAGAAAAAGCTTTTCACAAAATACAACACTCATTCCTATTAAAAAAGACTTGAAAGTGGAGATATAAATGGATTTTTCCTTAAAACCATCAGTAAACATTATTTGTAATGAGGATAAACTAAAAACCTTCTCAATAAGAATAGGAGTGAAAGAAGGATGCCTATTTATCACTAATATTATTCAATATTGTATTAGAAATGCTAGTGATAACATTAAGAGAAGAAAATAGAAGGAATCAGAATGAAGAATGAGGTAATAAAACTATCTGGTTTTGCATACAATATCATGACATACTTGGAAAATCCTAGAGATTCAACCAAAAAAGTATTTGAAACAATAATTTTAGCAAGTAGAAGGATATAAAATAAAACCACATAAATCATCAACATTTCTATATATTACCAACAAACCCCTGTAAGAAGACATAGTTAAGAGATACTCCATTTAAAATAACCATAGACAGCATAAAATACTTGGGAGTATACCTGCCAAGACAAACCTGGGAACTACATGATATAATTGCAAAACACTTTTTATACAAATAAATTCTGTTTTAAATAATTGGAGAAATACTGTTTGTGAGTAGGAAAAGCCAATATAATAAAAATAACAATTCTACCCAAACTAAATTATATATTCAATGCCATCCTGAGTAACCTCTTGGAGTTCCCCATACTATCACACCAAAAACCTCCAAATAATGCCGTAAGACAATGGCTATCTCAATTAAATTATCAAAAAATATTTTATTGAGCTAGAAAAAGGAATAAAATTCATTTGGAAGAACAAAAGATCAAGAATATAAAAGGAATTAGTAAAATAAAATGTGAAAAATGGGGTTTAGCTGTGCCATATCTTAAGCAATTTGGCAGAAAAAGTTATAGACCAATATCTTACACTATTTACCAAGGTAGGGTCAAAATGGATACATGACCTAGACATAAAGGGAGGTATCATAAGTAAATTAGAAGAACATGGAACATATAAGACTTATGGATAGGAGAAGAATCCATGAATAAATAAGAAATAGGGAGCATTGTGAGATGTAAAAGGATAATTTTGATTACATGAAATTGTAAAAGGTTTTGTACAAATAAAATCAATGTAACCAAAATTAGAAGGAAAGCAGAAAATTGGGAAGAAATCTTTATAGATAGTTTCTCGGATAAAGGCCTCATATCTCAAATATATAGAGACCTTTGTCAAATTTATAAGAATACATCATTCCCCAATTGATAAATGTTCAATGATATTAACAGGCACTTTTTCAATCGAGAAGTCAAAGCTGTATATAGTCATATAAGATGCTCTAAATCATTATGGATTAGAGAAATGCAAATTAAAACAACTTTGAGATATTATCTCATACCTATCAGATTGGTTAAATGATAGAAGGGAGAAATGACAAATGTTGGAGGGGATTTGGAAAATTTGGGACACTAATACACTATTAGTGGAGCTTTGAGCTGATCCAAACATATTGGAGAACAATTTAGGATTATGCCTAAAGAGTTTTAAAACTCCAAATACCCTTTGACCCAGCAATACCACCATTAGGTCTATTTCCCAAGGTGATCAGAGAAAAAAGGAAAAGAACCTACATGTTTCAAAATATTTATAGAAGCTGTCATTGTGGTGGCAAAGAACTGGAAATTGAGGGGATGTCCATCAACTGGGGAATTGCTAAACAAGTTGTGGCATATGATTGTGATGGGATATACCTCTGTGCTGTAAGAAATGATGAGCAAGGGGCAGCTAAGTGGCACAGTGGATAGAGCACCAGCCCTGGATTCAGGAGGACCTGAGTTCAAATCCGGCCTCAGACACTTGACACTTACTAGCTGTGTGAACCCAGGCAAGTCACTTAACCCCAATTGCCCTGCAAAGAAAGAAAGAAAGAAAGAAAGAAAGAAGAAAGAAAGAAAGAAGAAAGAAAGAAAGAAAGAAAGGAAGGAAGGAAGGAAGGAAGGAAGGAAGGAAGGAAGGAAGGAAGGAAGGAAGGAAGGAAGGAAGGAAGGAAGGAAGGAAGGAAGAAAGGAAGGAAGAAAGGAAGAAAGAAAGGAAGAAAGAAAGAAAGAAAGAAAGAAAGAAAGAAAGAAAGAAAGAAAAGAAATGATGAGTAGGTTGATTTTAGAAAAACATGGAAAGACTTACATGAATTGATGCTGAGTGAAATGAGCAGAACCAAGAGAATGTTGGATACAGTAACAGCAATATTGTTTGAAGAATAACTGTGAATGACTAAGTTATTCTGAATATTATAAATATTCAAATCAGCTACAAAGGGCCTATGAAAGATGTTATCTACCTCTAGAGAAAGAACTGAGAAATAGAGGTCTGCATTGTATTGTTTTACGAGTGCACACACACACACATTTCACATGTAAAATATATTTGTGTTAAATGGTGGCCTCTACTGTGGGGTGGGGAGAGAGGGAGACAGCTTGGAACTTAAAATGTAATAAAAAATAAATAAAATTCAATTTTAAAAAGCTTAATTTGATTATTATAAAATGAATCCATATTCAGGCTGATTAGACCAGTCCCCTTTCCCCTGTAATGATTGGAATGATGCCACCTACTGGAGATTTGCTGTGGGAAAGCTCCGCCATGAGGAAAATGCCTCAGAGGCATTGTGGCTTTTCCTTGGCGTCAGGAAATGACGTTTACTCATGGGTGCTGTCTATCAAGGCTACCAGCCAATCAACTTGAGGAGCCTCCTATTTTCTGGGAGGAGACAGGAAGGAGGAAAGGGAGCCTGCTTGGAGAGTTCTCGGGCTTTTAGGTTCCTGACTTGATGGTGGTGGCAGCGGCAGAGGACTTCACAGGAAATTTGAGGAAAGATAGGAATGCCAGGCTGTTGGAATTCTGTTCTCAATCTTTTTCTTTCTATTTTCCAATAAACCCTTAAAAACCTAAACTCATTTTATCAGTGATTTTAGTCAGTTTCCCCCAAAACTGGGGGAACAGATTAGAATCCACATTTAGAATCTTAAATTACACACCCCAGAAGAGGGTTGACTGCTGGAGGAATTGATAAATACTCATAATAATAATACTAATAGTTAGCATTTACCTGGCACTTCCTATGTGTCAAATATTGTGCTAAGTGCTTTATAATTATTATCTCATTTGAGGTAGGTACTATTATTATCCCTATTTTACTGAGAAAGAAACTGAGGGAACAGAAGTTAAGTGGCTTGCCTCCCGTCACACAGCGAGGACTTTCCTGAGGCTGCATTTGAACTCAGTTCTTCTTGACACTGGTATCCTAACCACTGTACCACCAGCTGCCTCTTAATCCAAAGATATTTTACTGATATCTAGCCTTATGTGACTCCCTGAAGATTATCATCTTTATAATGAATTCCAATTACTTTTGCCTACCTCAGAATAACAATATACAACCCTTAATATCTGTGGACTATCTATGACTAGGTCATGTCTGCAGAAAGCTAACTTTCTGGGACCAAGTATGTTTTCTCCTTTATTTCCCTGGTCCAGAGAAAGATAGGAACCTTGGCTTCTTATGCTCTTCTTGTATGAGTCTGTCCATCAAATTGGTTTATACTCATCTCATTGGGGTATGGTGTGAGCTGATTGCAATAAAGAACCAAGTAGAATGACCAGAATAAAACAGGAGTAAAAAAAACAATATCAAGAAAACAAGGAAAAAGAAGATGGGTTGGTTAAATAACAAAAGAAAAAGCTGACAGGTGGATTGCCAGTGTTCCACTGGTACCCTTGTGATGTAGGGAGACATTCAGGAAGATCTGTTGCATATTGGGTGGACCTTTGCTCAATGTTGAGGAGAAGATGAAAAAAAGTATCACAAGAAAAATTAATGGGAGTCTCACTGCAGGAATGAATCTGCAGGTTGCAATCTCCATCAGGCAACTAGGCAGCATAGTGGGTAGAATGTTAGACCAGAAGTCAACTGAGTTAAAATTTGACCTCACACTTATTAGTTTTGTGATCCTGGGCAAGTCACTTACTCTCTATCTGCCTCAGTTTCTTCATCAGAAAAATGGGGATAATAATAGCCTCTACCTTCTGGGGTTGTTGTGGGGGTAGAATAAGATATTTGTAAAATGTTTTGCAGACCTTAAAGTGGTAAATAAATGCTAGCTAGCATTGTTGTCACCAAAGTGAATCCCTGAACTGATGAGATGACAGGTCCATTTGATTATATTTCTAACACTGATTTTTATTTGAAATTCTGTATCTCACCAGAAGATTCTACTCTTTCCTCCAAGTTTCTTTCCCTTCTCAATCTCATTCAGAAATTGGAAGGTTGGAATTCTGCGTACCTACCCTAATGCCCACTCCTAAGGATGCCTTCTCTAGGGATAGTGACTTAAGCTTAGCGTTAAAGAATCATCTCTAGGGTTCCAGCCAGAGGTATGTTGGTAAATGTATGACTATAAGTTTAATCTGCATTATTAATATTCTCTCAATCTCTTTCTTATGTCTAGACAATCAACAAAACAATAAACCTATTTCTGATTTGTAGCATTTCCAAATTCCTGAGGTGTAAATGGTCACATAAAAAATTTAATAATCAGAGCAAGTTCTAACTGGCTCCAGCGTGCCCCTGGTTCCAGCCTATATCTGTGGGATATCATTAACACTCAGATCCCCTCTTCAGTGTGTTTTGAATCTGAGCTATAGAGAATCAGAGATCTAAGAAGGTCAACAGCCAGGACTATAGAGAAAGAGGAGGAAGGGGCACCTGGTGCATTAGAGCCACTGGTTCTGGAAAGCTTATGTGGCTGGCCCTTTGTTCTCACACTCTCCCAACTAAACTGGCTATTACAGAAGATTAACAGCTTGGTTCTTCTACTGCTGATTGCAACACTGACCTTTCCTAAATATAGGCAGGTCTCACTCTATGAAAGTGGATCATTCTGCAGACCTCTATGTAAAGCAATTTTTACTTAATGCAAACTTGGCTCTACCCACCCATTTCACTTAGCCTATATAACAAAGGCATACACAAAATAATACCTCTACCCGACTCATAGAATGTACTAAAATGTAGACGTATTAACTACTTTACCATAATAATAAAAAACAGAATTATGAAATAAAAGGTAAAGGTAATGACAAAGCATGCACAGTACTGTATAGTAAAATTAATACAGGTGTGCAGTACGTTCCTCACCCTTCCTCACCCACTCACCTAGCCTTCATCACTGGTTGTTGGCAGACAGTGACTCTCTCTTTTTCTTGTATATCTGATACTAGCAAACAATATTATCCCTAACTAATCTTTGAATTAGAGCTTTAGTTCTTTCAGAATTCTTTACATAAAGTCAAATTTGTGTAAGAAGAATTTATGCAAAACAAAAACTGTCTGTACTCCTCCTCTTCTATTAATTCAGAGAGAGCTTCCAGAGCACCTCTGTTATGCAGTCTCAGTTGCTGATCTGTGCCTCAGTGGACAATATGTTTAGTCATTTTGACTGAACTGACACTAACGAATACGTTGGCCTGATTTCAGTTTTCGAAAACAGTGAATCAACTCTTGCTCTTCAAAACCCTTTCAGTTTAAATAAGACATACAGGAAAAATAACCAAATGGATTTTTTAAAAAACCCATTTAAACCGGTAATTGTGCTGTTCTGGGAGTCAAAGTTAAGCTGGAGAGGATCCAGAGAAGATTAAAAAAAATAAACTTTAAAATTTCATCGATTGAGGCAAGAACTTACCATTTAACATGGCGATATCATAAACAAATTAGAAGGGCAAGTAAGAAACTACCTATTTGATTTTTGGATTGGAAGAGTTCATGACCAAACAGATAGAGAGGTTCACAGGAATCGAAATTGTTGATTTTGATTGCATAAAATTTAAAGTCAAGGGCCTCAAGCCTAAGCCTTTTGAGGATCAATTGAAAGACCTGGAAATGTGGAGCCTCAAAAGGAGGATTCATGGGGGGCATGATAACTGTCATTAACTATTTGAAGGATGGTTATATGGAAGATGGATTGGACTTGTTCTGTATGGCCCTGGAGGGAACATCTATCTAGGAATAATAGAAGTCACTATTCAAAAGTGGAATGGTCTGCCACAGGAGGTCTACAAACAGAGGCTGGATGATCATTTGTTGAGAACATATAATGGGAATTGGGGGTAGGAGGAGGAGAATGCACTGGTTGTATGATTTAGTGAATTGACAGCTGGCCTTGAAGTCAAGAAGACAGGGGAAGGAAGGATGCAGGAATTTATTAAGTACCTACTATGTGCCAGGCACTCTGGTTGTTGTTTGTCCTTCATTCTTTTTTTTTTTCCATTTGTTTGTTTTGTTTTTTGTGGAGCAATGAAGGTTAAGTAATCTGTCTGGGGTCACACAGCTAGTAATTGTCAAGTGTCTGAGGCCGGATTTGAACTTGGGTCCTCCTGAATCCAGGGCTAGTGCTTTATCCACTGTGCCACCTAGCTGCCCCCGTTTGTACTTCATTCTTGAAGAGGACCATGACATTGGGAGGTGATGTCTTGACTTCTACTGAATTGGATTTAAATGAGGGAGGCCTGTGCAAGGTCACCAACCTCATCCTCTCTTCCAAAGCCATCTGAGTACAGTGGCAATATACATATCAGGATGACTGGAGATGGCCCCAGATGTTTAAGGCAATTGGGGTTAGGTAACTTGCTCAGGGGTCACATAGCTAGTAAGTGACTGAGGTGAGATTTGAACTCAAGTCCTCCCAACTTCAGGGCCAATTCTCTATCCACTGTACCACCTAACTACCGCTGGCACTGTGGTAAGTGTTTTACAAATATTAACTCATTTGATCCTCATAATCAATAAATATTTATCAAGCACCTATCATGTGTCAGGCACTGTGCTAAGCACTAGGGATACAAATCCCAAAAAAGGGAGAAAGAGTTCTTGTCCTCAAGAAGCTCACAATCTAATGGAAGAAGACAACTCAAAAAAAGGAAGCTAAAAAGTATAGGGGAAAGGGGGAGAAGTTAGAAAAGTTTCAAATCAGTAGAGCCAGGTGAGAAATGAGGTGTCTGAACTGAGCTCTCTCCTTAAATAGAAGTTTGTAGAAACTGTGGGAGGCATGTGCTATTATTATCCTCATTCTACATATGAGGAAATTGAGGTAGACAGGAGTTAAGTGACTTGCCCAGAATCACTCTGCTAGTAAGTGTCTGAAGCTGAATTTGAACTTAGGTCTTTCTGATTCCAGATACATGTTTTATGTACTCCATCACTTAGTTGCCTCCAACCTGGATTCCAGTTCTTCCTCTAATACATAATTCAATGCTCTAGGCAACATTCCTATATTCCAAGATTCCTATAATTCTGTAAATTACAAAGAAGATACTGGCTTCTCTTAGTAGAGGAAGCTTCCACACATAGGACTTCCTTGTTCCAGTAAAATCACAGGTCTGGACCCCATCCCTACACACTGGTTGTATTAGTTGGATACTGAAGTCCTTTTCAATTCTGAAAGACTGTGATTCCATGAGTTAGATAGAGATTGTTTTAAAATATTGTTTATAAAAATAATTTTTCAAAAATCTTCAAAAATATAAAGATTTTTATTGAGCACCTATGATGATAGAGCTTTAATTAAGATAAGACAATAGAGGCTTGTTTCCAAGGTGCTGAAATTTGTAGGCTACCTAAGGCATCATTCCAGGAAATGTTTGTTCCTTTCAGAAGGTGCACCATAAGTGAATTTTTTCTATACTTGCCTTACTCAGAGATAGTTTCACAGAACATCTTTTCTCCTGCCCTGGTAGCCACACCCCTTCCTAGTCCTCTAACTGGGGTTTTCACACTTTTATATCTAGGTCACATATTCATTTGGAGTTTAACTTGGTATAAGGTGTTATTGCATAAATTGTTCTACTTCTTCTAGTTTCATTCTTCATCAGTTTGTAAAAGCCTTCAAAATTGATAATTTTTATAATATTGATTGATGTTATAGTATAAATTGTTCTGATTCTGATTATTTCATTCTCCATCAATTGAAGTATTTCTGTGTTTCTTTGAAACCATCTATTTCCTCATTTCTTACATTTCAACAATATTTATAGTATTCATATGCTACAACTTATTCAACCATTCCTTAATTTGGGGGCATCCCTTTAGTTTTCAGTACTTTTGTTGCTCCAAAAAGAACTACTATAAATATTTTTTATGTATATAGGGCTTCGTCCTATTTCTTTCATCTCTCTTGGGTTTAAGCTAGCAGTAGTATAGTTGGGTCAAAAGGCATGCACTATTTAGTAACATTTTGTGTAAAACCCCAAATTGCTTTTCATAAGAGTTCTAACAGGTCCACCAATAATGCATTCATGTGCCTGCTTTCCCATAACTCCTCCAGCATTTGTAAATTATTATTTTTTTTTTGGTCAACTTTGCTGATCTAATGGGTTTAATTTGGATTTCTTTAATTAGTAGTGATTTGGAACATTTTTAATACAGTTGTAGACACTCAGGTTTCTTCCCTTGAGAATTGTTCATATACTTAAACTATTTATAAATAGGAGAATGGATCTTATTCTTATAAATTTAAATCAGTTTTTGTGTATCTTGGAAATGAGACCTTCATTACAGAAAGTTGCTGTAAAGTTTTTTCCCACCAGTTAATTATTTCCCTTTTAGTCTTACCTATCCTGAATTTGTTTGTACAAAATGTTTAATTTTATGCAATCAAAATGATTTTCTGAGATTTTCTCTATCTCATGTTTCATCATTTGTCTGCCAATTAGACCTAATTAGGTATTCCTTTCCCCCCTATTACCCTCCCATGTTTCTATAATTTGTCTATGATGTCGCTTTTTATTTCTAGGTCATGTATTGATTTGGAGTTTATCTTGGTATCAGGTATGAGGTTTTGATCTAAAGCCAATTCCTATAATATTATCCAATTTCCCAGCATGTTTTTTGTCACTTACTGAGTCCCTATTCCAGGAGCTAGGGTCTTTGTTTATTTAATAGGAGGGTACTAGTTATATTTGTTTCTGTTATTGTGTGGGTAATCCATTCCACTGATAAATATCCCTATGTTTAACTCTACCACTTATTTTGAGAATTATTGCTTTGTAGTATAGTT
This sequence comes from Dromiciops gliroides, assembly GCF_019393635.1. Lineage (NCBI taxonomy): Eukaryota > Metazoa > Chordata > Mammalia > Microbiotheria > Microbiotheriidae > Dromiciops > Dromiciops gliroides. The sequence continues at coordinate 417,039,926 of NC_057863.1, read as the reverse complement.
TGGGATTTGGTACTGCTAGGCCCCCTTCATTCTCACTTCTTTTCATGATTTTTCTTGGCATTCTTGACTTTTTTCCTTGTATTTGAATTATGTTACTATTTTTAGTTCTATAACATAATAGTTTGGTGTGGTATTGGATAAAAACAGTTAATTTTACCCAAATTAATTCATTTAATGTTATTATTTTTATTATTTTGACTTCTCTTCCCCATGAGCAATTATTATTTCCCCCTGCTTTTCAATTCTCCACATCCTCAATTAATATGAAGTGGTTTCAATTGAATGAAGTTTAAGAAAAAAAATTCTTTGAAAAGCTCTAAATGTATGGGGATGGTGGTGCACACCTGTAATCCCAGCTGCCAAAGAGGCTGAGGATGGTGAATTTCTGGTGAAGCCACAGCAGGGATAAAACTGACCTAGTGTCCAGACTAGGTCTGGCACTAATATGGTGAACCCCAAAGAGGGAGAGGCTCAACAGGTTGCCTAAAGAGGGGTGAGCCCGATAAAATGGAGCTTCTTTGGCAATCAGCAGTGGCATCTGGCTCATAAATGGCCACTGCACTTCCAGCCTTGTCAAGATTGGAAGACTTGGACACACACACACACACACACACACACACACACACACACACACACAAGCTCTACATGTTTTGCTCTTGGATACATGTCATGTTTCCAGTATCCTCACAAATATGTTTATCAAGACAGAACATAATGATCTTCATGGAGAATGACAGGATTCCTATTTAGAATAATAGTGCTCAATAAATAAACAAGGTTTATTTGAAGCATATAGTTTGTTTAATTTTAAAAGGGAGATTTTTAACATTTTTTGGCCAAAGTTGCCTAGCTTCAATATATTACTTCAGATTTTCTTGAGGAATCTTCTCTATTCTCCAATGAACCTTTCAGGACCATTACTAAGGTATGTTTCTTATATTACCTGTAGCTTTCAAAGTTAACTATTGTCCATCTCAGAAATGAAATTCTCTTGCTTTCAGTTGTTATTTGATCATAACACTGAGCACATCTACTTTGGCAGGTCATTTATTACCTTTGTTTGCACAGAGGAATGGTTGATGTGAAAAACTCCATGGAAGGAAAAAAGTACTATGGGCAGTACTGCTTTCATTTGGAAAGGGAAGCAAGAAGAGCAGGTGCTCTGAAGGTTAGGCAATGGGGATGGTTGAATTAAAGAGACACTTCTGACCCACCATGAAGAATGACCTATGGGATCATTGTAATTGGCCACTAACTCTATAGGCTAGGGAGTAATCTGCCAACCCATCCCATTATTTCACTCTTACCCTACCACATGCCTTCCAGATGACCTTGAATCACAGGTGCCTAAAGACTGATTACTCCAGGTCTCAAGAGCCATCAAAAATAGATTGGTAAACAAGGAAGAGCAATAGTGTTTTCTGCTGGATGTTTAGGGAACAAAGAGTCAGAGGTCTAGGGCCCTGTTTTTAGACTCTGAACATAATTTACTATGAGCTAGAAAACTACTTTACCCCATCACTTTAGTTAATCCCCTGTAAAATGAGACTAATCATTTTCATTTACATCACATAGTTGTCATAAGAATTAATTAATGTTTATAAGGTTTAGAAGTTCACACCATGATTATTAAAACTTGAACTAAATGATAGGGTTTTAAAATAACATGAGAATATACACATATCTGTTAAATACACTAAATTTCTGTGTGTGTGTGTGTGTGTGTGTGTGTGTTTGTGTGTGTGTTGGGTTGAGAAAAAAGACATAAAAATGGAAAAGCAGCACTATGTGTTTTTAGTTCTCCTACATACCTGTGGCTATTGTTCACTAATGCAATCTTCATACAAATACTGTGTGACCTAGAAATTCCTTGCCTATAATTGCAGAGCTTGATTCATAAGGGAAAATGACTCTTAGAATATAATAAGCACTCAGGTGCATGGTCTCCAAATGTCTGCTGCCATGGCAACCAGTTTCCAACAAGAAAACCAGGAGGCACCTTCAGTCTTTATGGGAGCTGCTTCCCTGCAATGCAGAAAAGGGAATCCTTGGTTTTTAGAACTCAGTTTAATGACCCAGAAACCTATGGTGAGTCACATGGACAATCTTTTTGAATGACTAGTACTTGGGCTATTCCTAAATTCTTTGTGAGTCAGATGGCCTGGGTATTTAGATACACTGGTTTAGTTCCTTGGACTTTGAAGCAGAGCTAGAATGAGGAATTCTGGTACTTGGATAAGATTCATGTGGTAAACTTCCTTGGCCAGCACCTATTTACACTGAAGCCGATTCTAGGCTAGACCCTTGAAAGACTTAATTATGGGTCCCCAGACCCAGTACAACTGATAATCCCTGACCCTCTACTCCTCTAATCTCTTGGAGGAGGCCACAAGTAGGGGTGTGTCAGGCAAAAGGGCAGGGGGTTGGCCCCCAGGATTAGAGTGTGTATTGGTTATGGAATCCTGTTCATGGTGATCTAGACCTTGGCAAAGGAGCTGGGGTGGATGCTTGGAGAACTGTGAGGTATAAAGGAGGCTGGAGGGATAGAGACAGAGACAAAGACAGAGAGACACAGAGAATGGGGGCAGCTAGGTGGTACAGTGGATAAAGCACTGGCCCTGGATTCAGTAGGACTTGAGTTCAAATCTGGCCTCAGACACTTGACAATTACTAGCTGTGACCCTGGGCAAGTCACTTAACCCTCATTTCTCTGCAGGAAAAAAGAAAAGAAAAGAAAGAGACACAGAGAGACAGAGACAGATATACATACAGACAATATTTATGAAGTATTTACTATAGTATGCACTGTCCTAAGTGCTGGAATACAAATATAGACAAGACAATCTCTGCCTTCAAGAAGCTTATATTCTTCTTTTTTTTTTTGTGGGGCAATGAGGATTAAGTGACTTGCCCAGGGTCACACAGCTAGTAAGTGTCAAGTGTCTGAATCCAGATTTGAACTCAGGTCCTCCTGAATCCAGGGCTGGTGTTTTATCCACTGCACCACCCAGCTGCCCCAAGAAGCTTATATTCTAACAGGTTAAGACAAAGCATAGAGGGATGCTGGAAAATGGCAGGGTACGTAGTGAGAAGGCAGTTAAGAAATACCATGGAGGCCCAAAGCTCACCTCTCAGAACCAGGGGATACAGGGTAGAGTCCAAAGTTCTGGAGTTAAGGGATAAGGATGGAGAATAGACAATGTGGTGAGGAGAAAAATGTGCCTCCCTGAATGTTGAACCCTCTCAGGCAAATCCTCAGTCACCACATTCTAGTTACAGTGTTGTATTGAGGCCACAAAAAAATGCCAGCCTCTTGGAGAAGGTATATAGGAAAGAGACTAAACTTTAGGCTGTGTTCATAAAGTGGGAAAATCTAGGTTGTAAAAGGGGTAGTCCATGCCTGAAGCTGACACAATGGCCAATTTGAATCATCATATGGTCTATGAGGTTAATATTGTAGAGTTTGTTTCTTATGGCTGAAAAACACCTATAATCCTGGCTCCTCTGACCCTCATTATCTGGAAAGCCAGGGAGATTAGATTTCGCTCTTCCCTCAGGATTCTCCATGACCAAAAAAGGATATAAGCTGGGGGTATCTAGCTCTCTGCAAATGGCTCTGGCCCCTACTGATGTTGTTTCCTCAACTGTAGGGTGTCCCCATGTTCCATTAGCCATTAACAGATGAGCATTTAGCCAGAAATTTTTACTTCCAAAGGTATAATCACAAATATGTAAACTTGTTTCCCCAACACGTGGGAGGCATAATTCTTTTCCACGCCTGCACCACCTCAGTCTCTGTTTAGCTTGGTTCTCATAGAACAACAATCCTAGTTCCAAGTCCAAAACACCTGAGGCTCAAGTCCCAGGACTTCTCAGGGCTTCTGTGCTGGGCTGACTGGCTGCACCATCCCAACTGTAATCTTGACTCCAAAGTAGCCACGGTTCAAATTCCTGGTGCCCTAGGATCACATCTAGTGCCTGAAACTCAGGAGGACAACACAGAATAGAAGCAAAAATCCAGAAGCCCATTTGTTGGAGCTGGGGTAAAAGAGAAGGAACAGGGGAAGGAAAGGCGTCTGTCTCCCTTTTACCGGTTCAGTTCATGGCTACTTTGGTTTAGTACATGGTGACCTGACTAGGGTTGCGCTGGGATCTTCATCTTCTGGTTACAGTAGATAAGACTGTTGGGGAAAACGGGGCTGAAAGAGCTCAGTCAAAGCAGTCATTGGCTCAATCTTGCCAATTTTAAAGACTCGGGCAGCCAATCAAAAGAAGCCACCCCCCCACCCACATGGCAGGGGATACAGGCCTCCATGTCATCCCAATTAGGCATTGGAAGACCAGCCTGGGTTACACACCCATTACACTAAAAACTAGTTCCCCTTAACCTAATAACGCAGTCATCAAAGAGTTGGAGCTTCTGTATGGGGAAGAGAATTAAAAAACAAAGCAAAACAAAAAATCACCCACAGGATTCTTTAGTCTGGAAAGATAAAGAGTGAACAGGGTAATAAAGGATCTAAATCATGAAGTATGTGAACAGGGTAAGTAGCAAAAGTAAAGGAAGTCCACTTAGGCACATATTCTCTATGCATGCCTATGGAAATATTAACTGCTTTGTACCACAGGTAGTAAAGCTATAGCACTCTGTGACCCAAGAGGTTGTATAGGCTGAAAATACCAGTGTATGGAAGCCTGACCTTCAACTCACTTTCCTAAATCCAGTGGTTGACAAGGTGAGCAAAAGCCTGGGCCCGATGACTCTTCTTTCATTTAGGCCAGGTTCAGGGCTTGGATGAGGACCAAAAGGCTTTTTGTGGGTGGTCTCAAAGGGAGGAAAATTCAGACTCAGTTGCAACTGGCTATTCCGGGCTGCTTAGACCCCACTGCCTGTCCTCCATTTATTTAATGGTTCTTCATAGGCCAAGTTGCTCCTAGGCATTTGGTTGGCCTCTCAGATGGTTCAAAAGTAGAACTAAGATGAGTGTAGCAGTCCAAGTAAGAAATGGTAAGGGCCCATTACTCCCTTTTCTTCCTATTTATTTTTTCTCATTAGAAGCTGTTCATGTTCTCCATTACGGTTAGAGGGAGTTTTCTTCCTATGACAACAACCAGGTCATCTACGATTTCTCATCCTGACAAAGTGGTTTATAAAACAAACGAGTGGGAACTAAAGAACTACTTCAAGCATTGTGGTCCTAACTTTTTGGAAGTATCAGTTTTCAGGCAACAAGCTAACCTGAAAGGCTAGGAGAGCAGGGTTTATTGAAATGAGAACTGACCCAGGAGCCAAGAGGCCGGAGTCTAGTGCCAGCTGTCACCACCTTGTTGTACTCCTCGGGACAAGTCTCTACCCTTCCCTGGGACACAGTTTCCCGATTTACAAAATGGTGTTGGACTTGGTGATCTCTAGGCTTCCTATGATTCAATCAATCAACCAATAAGCACTAAAGGGCCTACTATGTTTCAGAAGCAAAAACTCCAGGGCCTACTATGTTCCAGGCTCTGTGCTAGGCCCTTGAAACCCAAGCCGAAAAGGAAGCCAGTCCCTACCCTCAAGGAATTTGCATTCTTACTGGAGATAACAAGGAGCCCATAGAGAAAACACATAGAAAGAAGAAAGGAGTTAGCTTTAGGGATAAGACATGAGTAGCTGTTGGAACCAGGGGAGGCCTTGTGTGAAAGTTGGCTTGAACTGAGTCTTGAAGGGAAACCAGAGATTCCTAGAGGCAGAAATGAGGAAGGATGCACACCGGCCATATGAGACCATGCAAAAGCAACCCAGGCAGGAGATTTCATCAGGCTTTAAGGAAAGTAGTTGTTAATGAATCATTGTTTGTTGCTTTTAACTGTTGTTGTTCATCCTTTGTTTTTGAAGAGGACTGATGACCTCAGGAGGTGATGTCTTGACTTTGGAGTGAATTGGATTTAAGTGAGGCAGGGCTGTACAAAGTCATCAGCCTCAATCTTTCCTCCAGAGTCACTGGAGTCCGATGGCATGACATAGGTCAAGGTGATTGGCGATGGCCCAGGTGTTCATGAATCAGCATCAACACAGCAGTTATTTTGTAGCTATATTTAAAAATGATTGGTTCCCTTTGTAGTCCTGTACATTTTATTCTATTTATCTAAAAACATTCTTCTGAAAAGGGGCCCACACTTCACCAGACTGCCAAAGGGGTTCATGATACAAAGAAAGGTTAAGAACCCCTGGATATAACACTTACTAGCTGTGTGACCCTGGGCGAGTCACTTAACCCCAATTGCCTCACCAAAAAGAAAGAAAGGAAGAAAGAAAGAAAGAAAGAAAGAAAGAAAGAAAGAAAGAAAGAAAGAAAGAAAGAAAGAAAGAAAGAAAGAAAGAAAGAAAGAAAGAAAAGAACCCCTGGATAGAGCATTGGGACAAATATAATACCTTGAATTTCAATAGAGATCAATGTAAAGCCTTGCACTTTTGTGTAAAACATTAATTTCACAAGTAAAAGAAGGGAAAGGCGTGGTTAGAAAGCACTGTTCTGAAAAAGGATATGGTGTTTTTATGGACTGAAATACCATATGAATCAATAACATGATGTAGTTATGTGAGTGGAGACTGTTAATATGTATACAATTAAATCTTGGCAATTCCTACCTTTACAGATCAGGCTTCAACAAATGAAGAGATATGACTTGTTGGGAAGGTGCCTGACTCTCCCTCCCCTCTAACCTAGCTCCTTCCTATCTTTAACACATTCTCCCTCTGTACACTCTCCTATGCACGTCTACTGGCCTTCTTACTATCCCTCATACATGACAGCTCCATCTCCCACCTTTGTACTGATTGTCTGCATACCTATAATGCTTTCTTTTCGTTTTTCTTTTTTTTTTTTCAGGGCAATGGGGGTTAAGTGACTTGCCCAGGGTCACACAGCTAGTAAGTGTCAAGTGTCTGATGTCAAATTTGAACTCATGTCCTCCTGAATCCAGGACTGGTGCTTTATCCATTGAGCCACCAACTGGCCCTATAATATAATTCTTTCCTGACCTTTGCCTCAGAAAATTCCAGGATTCCTTTAACACTCAGCTCAAGCACCATCTTCAGTAGGAGGTCTTTCTGCAAGGCAATTGCTAGAGCCTTCTCCTCTAGGTCTGCCCTCTACCAACTCTATATTTATCCTATATCTACCAATTGATACAAATGATGTCTCCACCATTAGAACAAAAGGTTCTTGAGGACCAGGGCCATTTTTGCTTTTTCTTGTATCCCTACTACTTAGCCCATAACAAGTGCATAATAAATGCATTGTGATTGATTATTTATTCTTAAATTCTGCTTTTTAGTTGGTTAGAGTTTCATAGGACCATTGATTGATTCAGAGAAAGGAGGCACTATGACACTCATTTATTTTAAACCCCTAATTTTACACATAAGGAGACTGAGGCCCAGAGAGATAAGTGCTTTGCCTTAGGTCACTTAGGTAATAAATGTTATTGTTCAGTCATATCTGACTCTTTGTGAGCCCCATTTGGAGTTTTCTTGGTAGAGACACTGGAATGGTTTGCCACTGCCTTTCCCAGCTCATTTTACGGATGAGGAAACTGAGGCAAACAGGGTTAAGTGACTTGCCCAGGGTTACACAGGTAGTCTGAGGCCAGATTTGCATTCAGGAAGATGAGTCTTCCTGTCTCCAGGCCTTGTGCTGTATTCACTGTGCCCTGGGTAATAAGTGGCAGAATAGGAATTCTAGTTCAGATTCTCTGGCTCCAAGTCCAGCATTCTTTAAATTACTTGCCTACATATAAGGGATTTCCTTGATTGATCACTTAAATATCACCCTCTTCTATCATATCATTGCTACTAATTTGTGATTATAAGGGTCGATTATAATGTGTATGGTGGTGGGGGATGGGGTGTTCTTGAGAAAGATTTCCTGAAATTCTGATTTCCCCATTCTTGCTAATTTCTAAAAGTAAGGCCATTTTTCCTTCCTCTTCCACTTAAAGAAAATGGAAATAAACATTTACAGGACCTAAGATAACTATTTGCTAAAAGAAGGAATGAATTATTTTATTTTCCCTTGTTTTTAATCTCCTGCTGCTGCTGCTGATAATGAAGACTAGCCAAGCACAGGTGGACTTGGAAGGACGCCAAGCAGAACCTAGCCAACCTTAAGGTTGTAAACACAAAGTCAGCCCTGTTTGTGTTTAGTTCTCAGATCTGGACCTCTTGTCAGGCTTCCTGTTTACGAGCTGCCCTTTCTTTGAGTTTTATGTTGTCTCATCAAGTCATTCTCTTTCTACCATGTACCCAGTGGTGCTCACTTACAATTGACATTCCTCTTCCACAAGTGACTGCCACAGAGGACCCACTGTGTAGTGGGAAGAGTCTTGAACATGGACTTGGCAGGCCTTTGTTCTCAGTCTCTGCTCTACCAATTCATGACTATGGGGAAGTCACTAAATTTCTCTCTCAGTTTGCTTATCTTTAAAATACCTGCCTGTCTTTCTTAGAAAACTATTATCAAGAAAGAACTTTGTAAACTCTTTTGTAAATGGAGAAAAACAAGGTGATATTAATCAGGGTAGAGAGTTAGTTGAGTCAATCAAGTTATTCCCTCCCCACTCGAAGAGAGTAATAAAGATGTTTGATACATTAACCTGGTGAAAACAATGAACTATTCTCAAATACAGGCTTTGTTTTCAATTAATTGATATATACTCATATGGGATAAGTGTGATAGGTCCTTGGGATTGGAGGGACATTGTTTTTGTTTTGTCATTCACTTGGGCCGGACTCTTTGTGACCCCATGGACTTTGCACACCAATGTCATCCAAAGGATGTTCTTGGCAAAGATACTAGAGTGGTTAGTCATTTCCTTTTCTGGTGGATTAAGGCAAACAGGTTAAGTGATTTGCTGAGGGTCACACAGTATTTGAAGTCAAACTTGAACTTGGGTTTTCCTGATTCCAAGCCCAGTATTTTATCCACTGAGCCACCTACTTGCCTCTGAAGTGACATGACAGAAATTATGTCCAGATGGGGAATGGGGTTGTCTATTGAGTTGAGAGCTGGTGTCTTTGGAGCAAGTTCAGTGTTCTAATAAAATCCCTGAGGAGAAATTGCTCCACAATAGCCCAGTTCTCCTTCCATGCCCTTCTTTTTCTTTTTTGATTGGAGGAAAACCTTAGGGCAGCTAGGTGGTGAAGTAGATAGAACACCAGCCCTGGAGTAAGGAGGACCTGAGTTCAACAGATACTTGATACTTATTTTTTTTTTTTTTTGGTGAGCCAATTGGGGTTAAGTGACTTGCCTAGGGTCACACAGCTAGTAATTGTTAAGTATCTGATTCCGGATTTGAACTCAGGTCTTCCTGAATCCAGGGCTGGTGCTCTATCCACTGTGCCACCTGGCTGCCCCAGATACTTGATTACTTACTAGCTTTGTGACCCTGGGCAAGTCACTTAACCCCAAATGCCTCACAACAACAACATAAAAAAAGGAGGAAAACCTTGAGAGCATGGACAAGTCCAGGGTATTTTGAACATCTCATTTTCCCATCAGTGACCTACCTATGATGCCAGTGTTTGCATTAGATGCCCAGGAAATGCATGATTTGTGGCTCCACAAAGAGCCCAGCAAAAAGAAACTGTGTTCAGCCTAAGGGAGGAACTTCTTGACCATCCCACAAAGAAAGAAAAGGACTTCCAGGAACCAGGAGTTGTGAGTTATCCCTTTGCCACATGTGCTTTCTAAGCTTAATGACACTTTCCCCTGGATTCTGTATCTACTGGTGGAAGAGCATGTCATGGACTTTTAGGGGGAAGTTGTGTATTACTGTACCACTTTGGCAAATATCCCTATCTAAAATCTACTTCGTTTTGGCTGCCTAAATGGTAATTGACTAATGATATTGGGAAGAACACACTGGAATGGGGACTCAAGACAATAGCAGTGGAGAAAGTCACCTGAAACACTTCAGAGACAACTTCAGATCTCTGAAGGGAAGATGTAGCTTTCTTCTGGAAGATCTAACTCATCAGTGTGATTGAGTTGAGGTAAGAAACCTCAGAGTTCATGAAGGCTACATATTATCACTACATAATCTCATTTCTTACCTCTGGGCCTTCATTGGATCAGATTTGAAGCTGGGAGACAGCTTAGAGATCATTCAGTCCAAGCCTCCTTGCTGTTGAATTCTTTGTCATACGAACCTACCTAGTAAATAGAAAAATTGAATGCAGAATTTTTAGACATGGGATTATTTGTAGTTTCACAGACAAAATAGGCATTTAATAAATATTCATATTGAGTTTGGCCTCTAGAGCCAACTTTTAATATGAAACTCACCCATGCATTGTCTCTATGGTTTATTGGGGAGGGGGGTAGTGGCAGATGATGTCAGGGATTGGGAGTGGGTGGGTAGGAGGGAAGGCTGCATGTGGGATTTCATCAGTAGCCAGATTCTGGGGAGGAATTTACTCTATCAGTGCAGATTGGCTTCTTTTCTGTAGTTTAGAGTTTTTAAGAATTTCCTAGATCACTGTTAGGTTAAGCAACTTGTCCAGGATCACACTGCCAGTATGTGAAAGAAGTGGGACTTGAACCCTAATCTTTCTGAGTTTGCCACCACTATCTGTTTATCTATCCACTATACTATACCTCCTCTCAAGTAGTCTATAAATGTTGAAAATAATTTCAGAAGTTGAACCAGTTGTCCTTCCATTAACAAGTCTATACAACATGGTGTTTTTTAATAGCCATACTAAAAGGAATATACAGGAGGCTCGGATGTAGGTAAAGCAAGAAGAAAACCTCAGCTGTTGTGTCATCCTGGGTGGCACAGTAGATAGAGCCCTGGGCCTAGTGTCAGGAAAACCTTCATTCTAATCCAGCCTCAGACACTTCCTAGATGTGTGACCTTGGGTAAATCACTTCACTTCTATCTGCCTCAGTTTCTTCATTTGCAAAATAGGGATAATAATAACACCTACCTCCCAGGGCTGTTGTGAAGATCAAATGAAATAATAATCAAAAAGCACTTAGCACAGTGCCTGGTACATTGTAAGTACTATGTAATTGTTAGCTACTGTTTATTATTGTTGTTGTTATTTGTTATTATTGTTATCTTTCTTCCTTTAAAGCAGCATTGAATCCAAGACATCTTAGAGTCTTTGGATACCATCCTAGTGAAAAGCAATTTAATGAAATAATGAAAACAACGATTCGAACCACTGAGCTCACTTGGTCCCTTTCAGAATTCTAATGTTGGGAGTGAGGGAGAGAATTTGGAACTCAAAATTTAAAAGGAAAAGAATGTTAAAATAAATAAATAATAATATATTTTTTAAAAAACCACTTAATTGGTTCAGGGGACTGAAGTCTTAGTCTGTTGAAGTCATTTCCTCCTCTACTGAGAGAAGGCTATGTACAAAATAGCCTCAAGGAGCTGCAGGTACTCTCTCTGATGCTTGGCTGGTGGAAAATGATCAGCAACTCCATCATTTTACTCAACTCTATCTACTTGAGGTGGCCTCAATGCATTTCCTTGTTGAATATCTTTCTTGTGATATAGCTGAGTAAATCTTTTGTTACCTGCTGAATAACTTAGGTATATCTCATTTTATTTCACTATTGAACCTAAACTACCAGAGGACTGACCTGAGCCAGGCCCAACCCAGAACACCTTGGATGCTTCAATTTTTCCAAGGTCACAAAGTGACTAAGGATTCATGCATGGGCTGGAATCCAAGCCTGCTGACTCAGTACTAGATACCAACTTCCACTGTTTTCCATTGCCTTCACAATTAAAGAAAAGAAAAGAAAAAAAAGGAAGGCCTTGGAAATCACAGGGGGTGCTAAGGAAGTTCTCAAGGGATAGCAGAAACTATCATGTCTTGCTCAGCATTCTGGGAAGTAGATTTCAGTCTTTCGACATGCATTGCTCCATGGTCTTTTGGGGATTTTCTTACTCTCATTGGATAACCATTTAAACATTTGGTTTGTTGCTAAGAGATAGTTCCCTAGAACCATTAGCATAAAAATCTAACCTTAATCATTAGTCAATATTTGTTTGTTTGTTTATAGACTTGAATCATTGTTGGATCAGCTCTTGATTTGTATTCAGTCTTGTGTCCTTGGGGTTGTTTCCTTTATGTACTGCCTAATTTATATTGTAAACTTCTAGCAGAGGCCATTAGGTGTTCTTCAACCTCTTGTCTTTTCCTTCTCCAAAAAATTCTTCACATAACTGCCAATAAAATTCTTAATGAACAAGTAGCACTATTTATCTCCCCTGTGGAATAAATATACCAGAACAAAACAATACAACAACAACAAAAACTCCTGTGGTTCCCTCTTTCTTCTGAGATAAAATGAATCTCCTTGACCTGATATTATATAAGAACTACTTCATAACTAAAAACAAAACCAAAAACAAATTAGACTCCAGTCTACTTTTTCCAATACTGTCCCTTTAATGCACTCTTATTTTGAATTCTACTCTATGTACTTGTTTTGCCTCTGTTTTATTCATCACATGTGGGCTCATGCAAACTGAGTTTCATTTCAAGGGTTGACCCATTAAGATAAATTTTTATTTTGGACTTATTATGTCTCAAAACATAGTTTATTCTGGGGACATCTCCCACTATAGCTTAGGTTCAGTTTTTGTGTATTTTCTAATGTGTGAGTAAAAGACATCCCTAGCTCCTGTACAAACACTCAAGGTAATAGATGCATATATGATAGGCCAGCCATTTCACCCTATAGAAAGTACAGAAGATACAAATTATTCATAGGATCCCATCAACATATACATAGAACACAATAATTTCAACATTCACTGAGTCTCTTTTTAACCCCAAGAGACTCTGTAGGTTCCCCTTGAAGAGAAACAATATTTGGGACTCCTGAACAAACAATACCCTTCCCATTGAGTCTACACTATCTAAATAACTCACAGGGTTAGCAAGGCCTTCCTAACTCATAGTTCCCCTTCATTACTCCTCCAGGCTTGGGGACCAAATGGGCAATTATCTTCCTTTTCTTGAGTTTTGCATTCCCAGAAAATCTTTTCTCTCTAAAATCTGATTCCCAGATTCTTGAACTTGGGAATTCTCAACTTTGAGGTTACACCCAAGGCAATGGTCCAGGCTAGTACTGAACAGGAAATCTCCTTTCTCCAGCTAGAAGCCTATATTCTCATACTGCTGAGGGAATCAAAAATCCCTCTCCTCTATACTAGGGAAAGTTTTTAGGAAAACTGGCCATCCATCATCCTCTCAGGCCATATGTAATAATAACAGCATTTTTATAGTGCTTACTAATGTGCAATGGACTACACTAAATGCTTTCCAAATATTATTCCATTTCATCCTCACAACAATGGGGAGGGGGCAGGTGTTATTATTATACCTATTTTGTGGATTAGGAAACTAAGGCTGAGATATTAAGTGACTTGTCCAGGGTCATACAACTAGTAAGTTATCTGAAGTTGGATATGAATTCAGGTCTTCCTGACTCCAGGTGCAGTACTCTCTCTACTGTACTGCCAGATGCCTTTTTCAATAAGGGAGATAATACATATTGGGGTCTGGCATGTAAAAAATACACACATATATTTTATATGTATGATGATATATGTAAAATACTTCAGGGAGGGATATTTTGATTTGGAAAGATATTAGCTGGTGAGTGGAGCACAAGGGAAGAGATTGACATACTTTGTCTAGGAGTGATGATGGAGGTGAATAGAGCATGGATTCAGAATTGGAAAAGTGTGGGGAGGGGCATGGAGGGTATATGTGTCATGTCATGGTGACTGATGAGGAAATGGCAGGGGAACAAACTGTGTAAAATGTACACCTTCCTAAATTCTACCTGTGGAAAGTCTTTTAATTCTTTAGGACCCAGCATCCCCTTCCCCCTCTCCTCCCATCCCCAAATTCCCCAATCAATCCAGTTAATTAAAAGTCATCCCCCCTCCTTAAATTTTCTTACAGAATTTTGGATCTCTCTTTTGCCCCTATTATAGTCAGCTTTGTATAATACATATTTATATACATGTTCTAGTCTCTCTCCCCTTCCCCATTATTAGATTGCTTACTAAGAGGAGGGACTGTGTAATTTTTCTGGTCTTTATAGCTGCAGTGCCTTTCCCAAAGAGGGCACTTAAATTTTCGTTGAATTTGAATTCACTAAGCTTTGTGTATATGTTGACAGTACCATTTAAAATTCAAAGATCAGAGGAGGATGCTCCTACCACTGTATTGAAGATTGTATAACTCTTTAAGAGTTGCCAAAGCCAGAAGATTCAACACCCTGGGGCAACCTGGTTAAAAGCCTCTCCAAACCGGGCTAGGCTTGTCCTTGGATGACAGACATCTAGGCCATTGCTAAGTTTATAATAGATGCCGTTCCAGCTTGATGCTTGATAGAGCCTGCCAGGGCTTGAGCTCCACTGGCCAAATTTTTGAAAATCCAAAAACATCTCATGCAATGAAGAACTGGAATAAAACTTTAACAGAGGTGGCTGCTTGATAAATTCTCAGAATAAATCCTAGCATTGTGCCGGGAACATAGAATTTCAAGGGTCCTTAGAGGTATTTTAGTCTCACTCATCACATAACATAGGAATTTCCTTTTAGCATTCCTCTTGCTCACTTCCAGTGACATGGAGGGAGCTACCTGAGGGAAGGCTATTTTATTTTGGGGCAATGGAGTCAGAGGGATCTGAGTTAGAATCCCGGCTTTGTCAATTACCACCTGTGTGATCTTGCACAAGTCTCTTATACTCTCTGGGCCTCAGTTTCTTTCTCTATTAAATGAGGTGTTAGAAGTGGAGGGCCTGTAAGACCCTTCCAGTTTCAAATCTATGATTTTGTGATTCCTACTTGAATCATCATTGTACTCAATGCTATTCAGAAAGCACTTAAGAATATTGTAAAATTGTTAGAAAGATCATTTCTAAGAATTTGAGGGGAGAGCACTTTGAGTTTAGTATCATTGATGCAGAGTAAGGTGAGCAGAACCAGGAGAATGATTTGTAGTATAACAACAATATTGTAAAAGTGAATGATTTTTAAAGACTTACCAACTCAAATCAAACCTATGAACAACCATGATTGCAAGGGAATGAAGTTAAAACATGCTACCCACCTCCCATTCAAGTTGAGGAATGACACATATACATTCTTGGACATGACCAGTGTGGGAATTTTTTTTTCCTTGACCAAGAACATTACTAACGAGGATTTTGTTTTACTTTTCCTTCTCCTCCCCTTCCAGTGGAGGGAGAAATGGAATGAAAAAAAAAAAAAAGCTTTATAATTGAAAAAAAATTAAAGACTACATTGAACCAGGGTTTTTTTGTTTTTGTTTTTGTTTTTTGTTTTTTGGGCTGGGCAATGAGGGTTAAGTGACTTGCCCAGGGTCACACAGCTTAAGTGTCAAGGGTCTGAGGCTGGATTTGAACTCAGATCCTCCTGAATCCAAGGCCAGTGCTTTATCCACTGCACCACCTAGCTGCCCCCTAATTCTACAACTTCTATTCATGGATCTTAGTTTTTTTCTAGGAAACAAAAGGACAAAATTTGTATCCCATTGTTCCACTTGTCTGAGTTCTTGTGAATCATGAACCTCCAAGGCTCAAGTGAAAAGCTACCTTCTCAATAAAATCAAGTGAAAAGCTACCTTCTCAATAAAATCTTCCTTGATCCTCCCGAGTTGGAAGTAACCACTTCATCTGTTGAGCTCCCATGATACCTTATTTCTTTTCCTTCTCTGTCATATTTCATCTTTTATTACAGGGCAACCTGGCTTCTGTGTTTCCTACTGCATATGGAAGCTGTATTACAACAGTTATTTGTTTGCCCATCTCATCTTTCCTGAGAGAATGTAATTTCTATGAAGGTAGGGATGGTGTCCTAATTTTTGTATGCCCATTAATATATTGCACTTGAATGTATGGAGGATTGGTACTTTTGTCAATAATGTCTACCAACATAAATGGACAACTCCTCTTGGACTTAATTGTTAAGTCTTAGGGAGTGGTCTAATGATCATTGAGGTTGTGTCTCTCCAAGGGTTATAAAATTTGTTAGAGGCAAAATCTGAACTCAGGTCTTCCTAGTTCTAAGTCTAAAACTCTAGTAGGCCAGACTATCTTTTCTAAAGACTCTCTTATCATCCACCAAAAGAGAAAAAGATCTATTTTTACAAAATATTTATAGCAGCTCTTTTTGTGGTGGCCAAGAATTGGAAATCAAAGGAATGTCCATCCATTGGGGAATGGCTAAATAAACTGCAGTATATAATTATGATGGATATTATTGTGCTATAAGACTGTCTTATTAAAGAGTCAATAAATAGCTAGTGCTTGTCTCCTTTCCATATACAGCTTTCATCTTTTTGAAAACAGTTACCTCTTACTGCCTCACTCCTTCTAAACTCTTCACCATGAGCTATGACTCCTAAAATCCTTTCTGTTCTCTCAGTCCATCATTCCTGTTCTGGTTTTATTTCCCTCCCTTTATCGTTTTGACCCTGCTGCTAAAGAGGGACTGGAGTCAGACTGGGAAGGATTTTCAATGCCAAGCTGAAAATTTTGTCTTTTAGAGAACAGGGAGATACTAAATATTCTTAAGTAGAAAAGCAACATGGTCAGATAAGCTTTAAGAAGAAATTTTAACACTGTGTATGAGAGAGTTGAAAGGGAAAAGAGTGGAAGGCAAGAGTACAAGTAAAGATTTTTTTTTTTTGTGAGGCAATTGGGATTAAGTGACTTGCCCAGGGTCACACAGCTAGTAAGTGTCAAGTGTCTGAGACTGGATTTGAACTCAGGTCCTCCTGAATCCAGGGCCAGTACTCTATCCACTGTGCCACCTAGCTACCCCACAAGTGAAGATTGTTGCAACAGCCTAGGCCAGGGGTGATAAAGGCTTGAACAAGGGTAGTAGCAGTGTTAGTGGAAAGAAGGGAACAGATATGAAAAATTGTGGAGGTAGAATTGAAGAAATGGTCACTAAATGGATATGTAGGTTGAAGGAAAAGTCAGAGCCAAGAATGACCTGAATTTATGAACTTGGGTTATTGGGAGGAGGATGGTCTTGAGGACAAATAAGAAAGTTTGGGAAAGAAGTAGGGTTGTTTTGAGAGGTTGCAGTAGGAGGGGTGGGGTGGGGGTAGGGTTGGGGAGATGAGTTCTTATTAGGGTATGTTGATTTTGAGATCCCTATAAAACATACAAATAGAGATACCCAACAGGCAGTGTCTTATATCAGGGTTGGCCCTCTTGAGGGAGATTAGGTTTGGTTATATAGAATCTGGGAGTCATCTGCATTGAGATGATCATTGAATCTTTTGGAGTTATTGAGCTGACTGAGAAAATAGAGAAAGAAAATTGAAAGGACCCAGGACTTGGTAAACACTGATCTAAATACAATTTAATATGTAGAATTCAATGTAATATTCAGATGTGGTCTAAGCCGTATGGTGGGATTATCACCTCCCCCTTTCTGAATAGTGTCTTAATATGAGTCATAGAAGAGATCATTTAGTACAGTGGTGCCCATCCTTTTTGAATATGAAAACCATTTTCTCATGTCTCTTTCTCTCTCTAATGTCACAAATAGGAGTTATCCTATTAGTGTCTGTCAATTAGGAAACTATACAATGATAAAAGCTATTATGAATTCAGTAATACCTCAAGATAAAATGTGTTATTACTGATAACCACTTTATACATGTTTAAAAGAGGACAACATACATGAAAGCATATTATTTGTTCAATTGAAAGAAGGTCATTGTGTTATTCAGTCATTTTTAGTCTGGTCTAACTCTTTGTGACCCTTTTTGGAGTTTTCTTGGCAAAGATACTGGAGTGGTTTGACATTTTCTTTTCTAGCTCATTTTACAGATAAGGAAATTGAGGCAAACAGGGTTAAATGACTTGCCCAGGGTCACATAGCAAATCTATGTGTCTGAGTCCATACTTGAAGTCAGAAAGATGAGTTTTCCTAACTCCAGGCTTGGCACTCTATCCATTATGCCATCTAGGGTTTGTTGTTGTTGTTGTTGTTGTTGTTGTTGTTTATTATTAATTTATATATCCCTTGCTAAAACTTCACATCCCCAGGACCCCTTGACCCACAGAAACCAATGATCTCATCTAACCCTCTCATTTTGTAGACGAGGAAGCAGATGCTGCAAGGTTGAATGATATGCTATTATATTTCCATTATTGCATCTTAAGAATAATCAGTTACATCAGTTACATCACATAGAATTGGCTTCTGTTCAGCTCAAGATTCCAGGCAGCTCTTTTTTTGTCAAGTCAGATTTGTTCCTTCCTCTACTTGTGTAATTTTTATACCAAGATGCAAGCAATATCCTATAGTTCTTCCTGTTAAACAGTTCAGCAAAGAAGTCAATAAGTATTGAGTAATAGATGATCAGATTTTTCTGGTACCTTACTTAAATTGACTGCATTGGGTTTAGCTGCCTAACTACATGGGAAGCCAATAATTTATAGGAATGGAATTTCAGAGTTGAGGGAATTTACTTAGAGATCACCCATGAGTCAACTAAGTACAGTTCATAAGAAAGAAGTGAATTGCTCAAGGTGACATAAGGTAGTAGCAGATCCAGGATTAGAAATACTGGACTTAGATGTGTTAAAGGTCCAGAAGAACCCAGTATTCATCTTCTGATTCCTGAAAAATATTCATACTCACCTCCAATTCCTCCTTTCCCAATCTTTCTTCTTCTCTCAGATTCTTTTATTAGTAATTTTTTCCCCTGAAATTAGAGTCTTTGGTCACACAGGTTGGAGTGGGGACATGGATGACAGTACACAGTGCCACCAGGATACTATGTTTTTACAGTCAAAGAAGAATGATTTGAACTTTAAAAGACAAGTTGGAGACCATAGCTATAGCAAAGTAGTGGGGTCCAAGAATAATTATGAAAGTACTACATCAATTTTGTTTGATGTGAAATTGGAGTTTCTGGAGGATTTTATGCCCAAATTCAGAATAGTTATTCATATTATCCAGAATGAATGTTAGTTTAGACAAAAACATACTTTGACCAAGTTATATAATTGAAGTTATTTCATAAGGTTGCCTCTATTCTGTGGAATGCCCAGTTTGTGCTATAGAGAAGTCCCAGGGATACTCAGAGCACTGTAAAATTTTGGATTAAAAAAAAAAAAGTAGTTGATCAGTCAAAGTCCTTAACTTGTATCCATGATAAAAGAATTTGAATTTTTTCTCGTTTCAAGTCATCCCAGATTTCAATTTATAAACTCTAATAAGGCAAAAGTGCTAAGACAGATGACTAGATTTAGAATCAGAGGCCCTTAGAGGGTATCTAGTTCAAGCCTTTCATTCAAGCCTCAGGAAACTAAGGCCAAGGGAGATCACATGATTCACATAAGTAGTATGAGAGGCAGGATTGAATCCAAGTCCTCAGATTCTAGAGTTGGCCACTCTGTCCCCTATACCATGTTGCCTCCTGACTTTAGGCAAATCATTCAGTCTTTCTTGGTCTTAGTTTCCTCATCTGAATCATAAAGTAATAAGACCAGTCCCTTCTAGTTCTAATTCCTATAAATGTATGCTTGATCTACATGCTAATGTTATATGGTATAGTAGAAAGAGTATTTTGTTGTTGTTGTCGTTGTTCAGTTGTTTTCAGTTGCACCCACCTCTTCATGACCCCATTTGGGGTTTACTTGGCAGAGATACTGGAATGGTTTACCTTTTCCTTCTCCTGTTCATTTTTACACACAAGGAAACTGAGACAAACAGGGTTAAGTGACTTGCCCAGGGTGACACGGCTAATAAGTGTCTGAGGCCAGATGATGAGTTTTCCTGACTCCAGGCCTGGCACTCTATTTACTGTACCACTTAGCTGTCCCCAAAAGAGTATACTAGAAAATAATAAAGAGAAATAAAAATAAAAATAATTTGGGCAGATAGGTGGTGCAGTGGATAGAGCACTGGCCCTGGATTCAGGAGGAGCTGAGTTCAAATCCGGCCTCAGACACTTGACACTTACTAGCTGTGTGACCCTGGGCAAGTCACTTAAGCCCAATTGCCTCACTAAACTAAACTAAACTAAAATAAAAACAATTCATCTCACACCCATCAGCTTGACAAAGATGAAAATGGTAGATGTTATAGGGGCAATGGGAAGACAGGTAGACCAATGCACTGTTGGTGGAGCTGTGAACTATTCCAACCATGTTAGAAAAGTTTTTGGAATTGTATAAAAAATGTAACTAAACTGTATTTTTATCCAAGTCTATTGATAGGTTTGTACACCATATGATGTTAAAGACAGAGGAAAGGTCACATATATACAGAAATATTTATGGGAGAACTTTTTGTAGTGGCGAAGAGCTGGAAATAAAATTATCATTTTGGGATTGGGGAATGAATGAACAAATTATCTCATATGAATGTAAGGGAATATCATTGTGCAATAAGAAATTACAAATATGAAGAATTAAGAGAAATTTGTGAAAACTTGTATAAAATTATATAGAGTGAAATAAGTAGTATGGGAAAACAAATATATCTGAGGACCACAATGATGTAAAAGAAAAAAAGACACTGAAAGTCTTCAGAATGGACTAATGCAGTGACCAGTCATGGGTTAGACTTCAGACCAATGTCCACTTCAGACTTCAGAAGCCTGACCTAATGTTTACTTCTTGTCTCTTTAAAGAGAGGTTGTGGACTACAGGTGGAGAATAAGGCATACATTTTTAGAGATGATCAATGTGTTGATTTGTTTTGCTAACTCTGCATACTTGCTAAGGAGTTTTTTTATTAGGGCTAGGGAGGAGTTAATGGGAAACAGGGTAGTCATTGGTTAAGAAAGACAAATACTTTGATAAAACATTTTTTTCTTTTTGTAGGAACACTGGGTTTGAATCTCAAGATTGATGTTTGAATGTGGAAGTTAATTGGGCAAAAAATTTCATTTTTCTAATCCTCACTTTCCTACTCTATAAAACAAAGGTAACAGTTGCACTACTAGCTTATGGTGTTAGTGTAAGGAAAGTGTTTTGTAAAATTAAAGGGCTATCTTTGTTGTTGTTCAATCATTTCGGTTGTGCTTGACTCTTCATGACCCCATTTGGGGTTTTCTTGGCAAAGATACTGGGGTCATGTGCCATTTCCTTCTCTAGCTCATTTTACAGATGAGGAAACTGGGGCAAACAGGGTGAAGTGGCTTGCCCAGGGTGACACAGCTAGTAATTGTCCAAGATTGGATTTGAACAAAGGGCTATCTACATTTTATCTATTCACACATGAAAAAACAAAGAACAAACCTACTCTTTGGTTATAGGCTGCATGTTTAACCCTGACCCACCATCACATAAATGCATGCCATTAGTCAAGAAGGAGACCTAGGAGAGGCTGTGACTGTTTCCATAAAAATACATGAACATTTATGACCATAGATTTCAAGTAGGGAGAGAAATAAAACATCATCCAGTCCAACTGCCTCATTTTACAGATGAGGAAACTGAGGGATTAGAAGATTTATTTGCCCAGTGTCAAATAGGCTTAAGTGATAGGAAGGATTTGAATTCAGGTCTTCTGACTCCAAATTCAGAGCTCTTTAAACTATACCACATTGGAAGAATAACTAAGATACCCTTCCTTGATAATGTTGGGTCAGGAGCATAGTGTAATGAAGAGGAGAAAACCTAACAAATTATGGAAACAAATATGCTTCACCTTACTGTAATAGAAGCGATGCCAGTGTTAGAATGCCACACTTCAATTCCCAGAGTATTTGTGTGGGAAGATCATCAAACATTTTATGAACGTTAATTAAACCTCAGAGAAATACCATAAGGCAGGCCTGTATATTCACTTATTAGACCAGTGTCTGAAGACCAAGGGAGGTTAAATCATAAATTGGTGGTGACCTTGTCATCACCATCTGTAGTTGGTGTTCCAGTCTGTCAAGTCTTGTGGTGACTAGTTTGATTGAAGGCCGGCCAGTCCTTACATCCTGACAAGCAACTGAATAGTGGTTGGTTTGTTCAGTTCTAATGATGTCAGTCAGAGTCAACAAGGATTTAGCCATGGCTAGCTCTGCTTCTGTTGGTCTTTCAAAAAAAAAAAACACCACAGTGGAAACAAAAGAACATCTCTAAAGCATAGAAATGGTTGTGTCCTTGCCAAGGAATTTTTAAAAATCTGGGCAAAACTTATCGGGCATCATGTGGGAATGTGGCTGATGTTTCTCAGTGGAGGAAAATTGACCTCAACACATTTCTTATTTCATCTGTTCTTTGGTCTGAATCTCTTTTACTTGAATGCACATCAGTAATTTATAATAAACTGGGAATTGTTAGAAAAGATATTTTTGTAGTTTACTAATTCTCAAAAACACTTAACTATTTGCTTAAAAAGCATGATGCATTTTTTTTTTGGTATAACAAGCAAATTTAAATATGGCAATCCTCTTGAGAAAATATGAAAACAAGCAAAAAAACTCCTCCAAACTCCATCAGATCTTAGATAATGACTTCTTCATGAGAACACAAGAACTGCCACAATTTACCATGCCTATCCTCTCTTCTGTCTCTGACAGTGACACTAAGTAAGTTATGTTCTGAACTAAAAAGCAAGGTGGCCTTCTGTGAACTAACTCTCAAAGATTAGTGATTAGCCCAAACATCAATAATTTCTCTTAATAAAACATTATATATTTATCATCTAAAATGTATCTAAACCTTTTCTCATCCTAAGTATATTTTAGTTAATATCACCTCATGGGAAGAGTCTCATAAATCTATTACCTCTAGGGCAAAGTTATCCTTTTATTTGTATATAAAAGTACTTTGTAAATTCCAAAGTGCTATAAAAATATATGGCATAATTGCAATATTTTTCTTTAGTAGGTTTCAAATGGTCCCACCAGTTCTGGAATTGCACGGTTTGTAGAAAAACCCCATGTTGTTTTTATCTATGCTCTTCACTATTTTAGGAAATTTCATTTTATCTCCCTTCCCTTAATTCTCATCTTCTACTCCCTGGTATTATATTCAGCTCTCATACAGAATTATTTCTCTCTCACTCCCCCTTAAAGTATTTGAATTGTGTTTCCTTGGATCTTTTGCATTTCGGTCAAATCTTTCTTGAGACATGAAAATCAGAGGTTAACACATTAGTCCAAGATCTGGTAATGTAAGTGTACTGGGGTAGACTAATGCTTTCTGTTTCAATTGGAACACTTTGCTGATGATGCCCAGACTATGTATGTATTGTACGAGGCATTAAAGAAGGGAAATATACAAAAATATACAAAACACAGACTCTGTTCCCAAAGAACTAGTAGAAGTGTCTAGTAAGAAAAATAAAATGCATACAAAAAGCTGTAGTCCAGAATAAATCGTGCTCAATGCAGTAAAGAAGTACAAACAGGGGGCAGCTAGGTGGCACAGGGGATAGAGCACCAGCCCTGGAGTCAGGAGGACCTGAGTTTAAATCCGGCCTCAGACACTTAACACTTACTGACTGTGTGACCCTAAGCAAGTCACTTAACCCCAGTTGCCTCACCAAAAAAAACACACAAAGAAGTACAAACAAAAAGCTACAAATGTTCAGAGAAGAGGAGACCTCTCCCATCTGGGGAGGATCAGGGAAAGCACAAAGAGGAAATGGTGTCTGAGTTGGGCCTTGAATAAGGGGTGGAATTTCAACTTGCGAAGCTGAGAGGGAGGGCATTCCTGACCTAGATTATAGTCTGTGCAGATTCAGAAATGGAGAAGTGAGTACTCCAGTCTAGCTAGCACATGTATTAGGAATAACAAGATGGAAGATGTAAGATGAAAATGGAAATGCAGTGTAGTAGGCAGATTGTTGAGGGCCTTGAATGACAGGCTAAGGAAAATAGACTTTATTTACTGAGGAAGTACACTGAGCTAATGTAGTTAGGACATAGTGTACACTGACTCCTAGTTCCTTTTCAAGATTTTAAACAGAAGTGGAGAATTCATTATCCCTTAGGAGTATTGTTGTTATTAAGTCACTTCAGTCATGTCCGACTCTTCGTGACCCCATTTGGGGTTTTCTTGGTAAAAATACTGGAGTGGTTTGCCATTTCCTTCTCTGGCTCACTTTACAGAAAAGGAAATGGAGGCAAACAGAGTGAAGTGACTTGCTCAGAATCACATAGCTAGTTAGTGTCTGAGGCCAGATTTGAACTCAGGAAGGTGAGTCTTCCTGGCTTCCAGCTGAGCACTCTATCCACTGTGCCACCTTGCTGTCCTTCTTAGAAGTATAGTTTACATGATTTTCCTGTAAATGCATTATTACACTTGCCCATACTAAAGCTCATGTGTACTTCCTCACCCCACTCCCTTAACCCACAGAATTTGATTCCTTTTTTTTGGGGGGGGCAATAAGGGTTAAGTGACTTGCCCAGGGTCACACAGCTAGTAAATGTCAAGGGTCTGAAGCTGAATTTGAACTCATGTCCTCCTGAATTCAGGGCTGGTGCTTTATCCACTGCACCACCTAGCTGCCCCCAGAATTTGATTCCTTTAAAGAAACATTTATTAAGTGCTTGCTCTGTGTAAGGTACTATGGTAGGTGATGACAATATAGAGATGAAATAAAACATATCCTTAAGGAACTTAAGCTAGTTTAGAGGATAAGACATATAACAATATATCTATTTGACCACAATATGGTGCTAATGTTTCTCACTGGATGCTTGTTAGGTCACCTGAGAGTTTTTACATATCCTCCTAAAGAAGAAGGAAGGCCTAAGTACTTGCTGAACTCTATAGTTACAAGAATTAGAGACCTTCGGTCCTTTAGCTCAGCCTCTCACTTCGGAGCAGTGCCACTTATTGCCTAGACAGTATGGATGTGTGGATCTCCCAGTTAGATAGAGTTTAGCTCTAAACCCTTAGCCACTGGCCAACCCACATTATTTTGATCATAGTATATTTCAAAGAGAACTAGATATTTGACAATAGCATAATAGCATCACTTCTCAAGAGAAGTGGATACATTATGCTGGAATTTTATATACAAATGTTTTTATTCAGCCTGGACTAAGTTAAATATCAAACGATATTTATTATTGAAGAGATAATACATGATAATAAACAATAAAACACTAACCAACTGTGAGAAAATAATTATTAATAATGGATTTCTAGGAGAAATCCAAAAGCTGCTCTTCCCTTCCCCAGTCTGAGAGAGCCTGCAGTTTAACAAAAGGAAAAGTAGATTGACCTTTCTGACTATCTAAGGGAAGGAAACTAACCTTGACCATCCCCCAAGTCATGTCAACCAATGGAGTTGAATGATTCTAGCCAATTAGCTTTGAGCTGTGTGTAAGAGCCACCCCTAGGGAAGGTAATGTAGGGCTTCTGAACTCAGCTTGGAGCCATGTACTCTCTCTTAGACAATATCGTGCTGGGGTGGAGGGGGGACTTTTTGGCTTGTGTTAAAGGTGGTCAATGTTCTTCTAACATTTTAATATGACTTAATAAATACTTGCTGCCAAAAACTGGTGCAATAGCCTCTAATTTGTAAGTAGCAATATATAAGAAACCCCAGCTAAGTTCCCTAAAAATTTAGAACAGAGACAGACTTCCCCCCAATATTTCAAATGATGTACAGCCATCTGCAAGTGCACGCATTGCTCTTTCTGCAAGCAGGTGGCCCTGTGAGTAGAACACCCAGCCTGAAGCCAGTAAGACCTGAATTCAAACCCAGTCTGACACTTACTAGTTGTGTGATCTTGAGCAAGTCCCTTATCCTTGCTTTGCCACAGTTTTCTCAATTGTAAAATAAGGATAATGATAGAACTCATTATTTTTCTCTCTAAACTCTCTCCCCCTTAGCAAATTCCCAATTATTATAGAGGGCAACACTATCTGGCCAGTCCCCCAGACTTCCAAACCAAGCATTATCCTGGATTTCTCACTATCTCTCACCCCCCCAAATCCAATCTGTGGCTAAGGCCTGTTGATTTCACCTTTGTTTCATCTCTCAAATATCCCCCTTCTCTCCTCTGACACTGCCAGCACTCTAATACAGGTCCTTATCACCTCTCTCCTAAACTATTGCAATAGCCTGATGGGCTATTGGGTTGATCTGTCTTCCTCAAGTATCTTCCCATTTCAATCCATCCTCCATTCACCCATCAGAGTGAATTTCCCAAAGCTCATGTGAGAAATTAATATTTCTCTCTTATATTTTATAAGAATGATAGTAGGACTAAGGTTTTTCCCCCTTTTTCTACTTTCTCATCCAGAAAACAACGGGTGTGGGAAATTTCTCTTATAGATTTACCCAGGCCAAGATCTAATCAGACAGTAAAATTCTAATGGGTTTGCTCATTGTGTTTGCTCAAGTCAGGGAAATGTTGATTCTCCCTATTATCAAAACAATTGATATGGAAATTGATGCCTAGCAAGTTCATAATCAATGTTTAGTGATTGATTTCCCAGGATCATTGTAAGGATCAAATGACATGATATTTCTAGAGTACTTAGGACAATATCTGACATATTTTAGGTGCTTTATAAATTTTCATTAGTAGTAATATTAGTATTATTATCTGGACCCAGAAGTAGTATAGCATACATACAGTTTGTCCTTCTTTGAACAGGCAAAGGAGTGTAGCAATTTATACTTACTATAGGACTGGTCATCAGAGGTAGGTATAAAACATTGAGTCAAGGTCTCATCTCTTTCATAGTAGTGTTATGGGGGAAATAGAGAGGGGTTTGGGGTAGGGGTCCTTAGGAATTCCTCTTTAAAGAATTACACCCTCTTGCACATAAATAAGACTTCTTTTTGTTTGTTTGTTTGTGGTTCCCCCCCCCCCCCAGGGAATGAGGATTAAGTGACTTGCCCAAGGTCACACAGCTAGTAAGTGTCAAGTGTCTGAGGCTGAATTTGAACTCGGGTCCTCCTGAATCCAGGGCCAGTACTCTATCCACTGGGCCACCTAGCTGCCCTCTTGCACACAAATCTAATTAGAATAAAATAATAGTTTATTTAGGTGCTAGGGAAAGGAAACTAAGAGAGAAGTCCTTGGACTTCTTCTTATGGGCAGAAGACATGGCACAGAGATGTGGCTCTCTGAGATACCTATCTCCTTGAGCAGGAGACAGGCAGATACTTTTATAGAGGACCGATGGTGGTTTCATGAGGTGATCATCTGAATGTGGAAAGTTCCCTTACTGGGGGAGGACCATCCCCCACTGGTGATAGCTGGGGGAAGTTGGGGGAGGGGCAGCTCAAGATCTCTCAAGCCATCTCTCTCTCCCCATCACACCACAAAGGGAGCAACCACACCTAATCTTATCTCCCCAAGGGGTGGGGGAGACTGGAATAAAGGGTGGTGGTCCTGGAGTTAACTCAGTCCTGATCTAGTGCCACTTATCTCTTTAGGTGTGTCTGTCCTTTGTTTTAGTTTCTCAAGGAGAAGGTTATTTGATTTACCCCAGAAAATTTCTGAGGTACCCTGGGCCCATAACAGTAGAATCCAGTATGAACTAGAATGGAGAAGGGTTGATGGTTAGCCTGGTTAATGGAGGGGATCTCTGACATCAGGCTGCATGGAATTCATGATGCAGCAAGAGAATTATAATTGTCTACTAGTGTAGCAAACAATCATTATTCTCTATGGCCATGACATTGGAACATATCTCTCTGTCTCTGTCTCTGTTTCTCTGTGTCTGTGTCTGTGTCTGTCTCTGTGTCTCTGTGTCTGTCTCTCTGTCACACACACACACACTTAAATGGAGTCCTATATCTTAACAGACCGGAAATGGCTGATTACCAACATGAAAGTCATTTCTGAGTTTTTGTACTATTGGACCATATACTTATTACAGCAAAGATCAGAATAAATGTTGAATTAGAAGAAATGATAAATCTGAAAAGATGATACATATTTATATGAATTCCAGCTTGACCTTTTCAAATAAGCTACTGGTACTGAAAAATGGAAAATAAGTAAAGGAAAATATATCTACTCCAATTATTACCGTGTCTTAGGGAAATTTTACCAAAGCAGAGTACTTGCTTGATATGATATGTATGATCCAGAGAGCAGCCTTAACCAGAAAACAATTTCTATGTCAAGAGGAGAAATGTGGTAGTCAAGGCAAAGACACATATGATTATAATTAAGAAGGAGTATGGTAAAAGATTATGAAAATAATCATCTTATATACCTACAAAAAACAAGAGGGGGAAAATGAATTGAAGAAAGTTTGGTATGAGACAAAATTAATACAGATCATTTTAAGACTATTTAACAATAAAATTAGGAAGATAGAATGGATCTGCTAGCATTTCTTTTTTCTCTTTACATTTTATTGATAGTGTTTGCTTTTATACCACCTTCATTTCTAAACATACCCCCTTCTCTATCCTCATGCAGAAAGCTATCCCTTCAAACAAAGAACAAAAAAGACTGAGGGGGGAAAATGCAATGCAGCACAAAAAGACAACAAACTGTCTGTTAGCATTTCTAGGAAAAACTATTTTCTTTATTAGTAAGAGTAGAAAAATGCTATTTGAACCTTAACATTTGACATTCAAACACAGGTCTCAAAAGAACCATAAAAAGGTAAATAGAAATAAAAATCATAAGGGACTAAAAAAGGTTAAACTGTTTGACCTTATATGTAGAGATGATACATATAACCCCATAGAACTTTATCATCATCAAGTGTCTGAGAGGAAGTCAAACTAGACAGTAGGCCTGGTTGTAATTCTATTATGTTTGGATGATCTCAAAAGAAAAATGGAAGATCTGGTAAGAAGAATGCATTGGGAGAACAGGGGAAGAAAATTATCTCACATAAATGGTGCTTTCAAGGAAGAATTTATATAATAGAGGGAATAGTGGGGAGGAGTGGGCAACTCTTGAACCTCACTTTCATTTGAACTGATTCGAGGGAAGAATATACATACCCACACAATTAGGTACAGACATTCATCTTACCCAACAGGAGGGAAAGGAATAAGGGGGGTGGGGAATGAAGAGAAGGGCAGATTAAGGGAGGCAGTGGTCAGGATCAAAATTGACTTTTTTTCCCATAAAAGTATTTTATTATTTTCCAGTTACATGTAGAGATAGTTTTCAACGTTTGTTTTTATAAGATTTCTAGTTTCAAATTTTTTCCCCTCCCTCCTTTCCTTCCCCCCTCCCCAAGGGGAGCAATCTGATATAGATTATTTATGTACAATCACATTAAACATATTTATGCATTAGTCATGCTGTGCTAGAAGAATCAGAGCAAAAAGGAAAAACATCAAAAAAGAAAAACCAAAAAAAAAAAAAAGAACTAGTATGGTTTAATCTGCATAGTTCTTTTTTTCTGGATTTGGAGAGCATTTTCCATCATGAGTCCTTTGGAATGATCTTGGACCATTGTATTGCTGAGAAGAGTCAAGTCTATCACAACTGATCAACACACAATGTTGTTGATACTGTGTACAATGTTCTCCTGGTTCTGCTCATCTCACTCAGCATCAGTTCATGTAGGTCCCTCCAGGTTTCTTTGAAATCTACCTGTTCATTGTTTCTTATATCGCAATAGTATTCCATTACATTAATATACCACAACTTGTTCAGCCATTCCCCATTTGATGTGCATCCCCTCAATTGCCAATTCCTTGCCACCACAAAAAGAGCAGCTATAAGTATTTCAAAATTGACTTTTAATGAGGGGGCAGGGGAAAAAAGAGAAGGATAACTAAAATAAAATAGAAAGGAAAGAAATACACATTTAACAATCATAACTGTGAATGTGAATGGGATGACCTCACCCTTAAAATGAAAGATCAAAAAATGGATTAAAAACCAGAATCCAACAATATATTATTTACAAGAAACACACGTGAAACAGAAAGATACACAGAGTTAAAATAAGGAGGCAAAGCAGAATCTATTGTGCTTCAGCTAGAGTAAAAAAGGAAGGGGTGGCAATCATGATCTTAGACAAAGTAGAAGCAAAAATGGTCCTAATTAAGAGATTAAGAGGAAAACTACATTTTGCTAAAAGGCACCATAGACAATAAATTAATATCAATACTAAATACGTTAAGGCCAGGGCAGAGCCAAGATGGAGGAGGAAAAGCAGTGAGCTCTCGAACTCACAACACAATTGCTCCAAAAAACATCCAAATAATGCCATAGGAAAATGCCTGGAGAAGCAAAACTCACAAAAGAATGTGCTGAAATCATCTTCTAACCAAGAACAGTTTGGAAGGTCAGAAGGAAGGAGCTGCTGTGCTAATACAAGAGTCAAGCCCAACCCCACAGTCACCCTGACACAGATCCAGTCCCAGGGAGGCCTCATCAGAGAAGGAGACCCCCAGAGCCTCTGAATCAGCTGAAGCACCAGTGTCGTCTGGAACTAAGCTCACAGTCTGGTAAGAGGGCTGAGCCCTGGGCTGGGGGGGAGACTACAAGGGTCTATGCTGGTGCTGAGGCAGAACTTTGATTTTTCACCCCTGCTGAGAACCAGGAGGTAGGCTTGAGTGGCAGTGGCCCAGGTGGGGGAGGGGCACAGGCTCCTTGGCGCTAACAACCACAACACACAAAGCTAGTTGATTAGCAAGTTGGCCTGGGGTCATCTACAGACCAGGGAACAGGCCAAGTGAGTGAAGAACCTGATCCTCCTTAAATCATACTACCTGGGACTTCTTAAGCTTGGGATACTGCAGCCTGGAAACAGTGCCCCACTTTAAGGAGCTAAAAGTCAAGTAAAAGAAAGGCAAGATGAGCTAACAGAGAAAGGTGAGGACCATAGAAAGTTTCTTCAGTAACAAGGAAGACTGAGGTGCACCCTCAGAGGAAGATGTCAACATCAGGGCCCCTATAACTAAAGCTTCCAAGAAAAATATGAATTGGTCTCAGGCCATAGAGGTGCTCAAAAAGGACTTTGAAGATAAAGTTAGAGAGGTAGAGGAAAAAATGGAAAGAGAAATGAGGGTGATGCAGGAAAGACATGAGAAAAAAGTCAACAGCTTGAAAAGTCAAATGGAAAAGGAGGTACAAAAGCTCTCTGATGAAAATAATTTCCTAAGAATTAGGATTGAACAAATGGAAGCCAGTGACTTTATGAGAAACCGAGACACAATAAAGCAAATCCAAATGAATAAAAAAATAGAGGGCAATGTGAAATATCTTCTGGGAAAAACTGCCGACCTGGAAAATAGGTCCAGGAGAGATCATTTGAAAATTATTGGTCTATCTGAAAATCATGATCAAGGAAAGAGCTTAGACATCATCTTCCGAGAAATTGTCAGGGAAAATTGCCCTGAAATTCTAGAAGAAGAAGCTAAAATAGAAATTGAAAGAATCCACCAATCACCTCCAGAAAGAGATTCCAAAAGGAAAGCTCCTAGGAATATTATAGCCAAATTCCAGAGCTCTCAGTTCAAGGAGAAAATATTGCAAGCTGCCAAAAAGAAAAAATTCAAGTACTGTGGAGCCCCAGTCAGGATAGCACAAGATCTAGCAGCTTCTACATTAAAGGACTGGAGGGCATGGAATATGATATTCCAGAGGGCAAAGGAAATGGGATTACAACCAAGAATCACCTACCCAGCAAAACTCAGCATAATCTTTCAATGGAAAAAATGGGACTTTAATGAAAAAGAAGACTTTCAGATATTTGTGATGAAAAGACCTGAACTGAATGGCAAATTTGACTTTCAAATATAAGACCCTAGAAAACCATAAAAAATTGTAGCTGGGGGACATACCTGGGGTGTTGTGGTGGGTGACTGTCTTGTGTCTGAGGCCGGGTTTTGGCTGGGATTCCCCTGGGTCCAGGGGTAATGATTTGTCCACTGTGTCACCTAGCTAGGTGATGATATCTTTAGGGTTAAATTGAGGGGTGAAGGGAATACACTGGGGGAGGGGGAAGGGCAGAGGTGAAATCCTGCATGAAAGAAACAGGAAAAGGCTTATGGAGTAGGGGAAGAGATGGGAGAGGAGCAGGGCAGTAAATGACTTTTACACTCATCAGAAAAGGCTCAAAGATCTTAAACTCATCAGAGCTACCTCAAGGAGGGACTAACAGACACACCCAACTGGGTGGAGTAATCTATTTAATCTGGGCAGTAAATGAGCCTAACACTCATGAGAATTGGCTCAAAGACCTCAATCTCATTAGAATGGGCTCAAGGAGGGAATAATGTACACACTCAATAGGGTGGAGTAATCTCTATAACCCTGCAGGAAAATAGGAGGGGAAGGGGATAAAGAGAGAGGGGAAAAAGAAGAAAGGTCAGAGTGGGGAAGGGGACAGACAGAAGCAAATCCCTTTTGAAGAGTGATAGGATGAAAGAAGTTGAATAATAGAATAAATATCATGGGGAAGGGAATAGGATGGAAGGGAAACAGTTAACAATAGTAATCATGAAAAAGAGAAAAGGGGAAAAAATTGTACAAAAACTATTTATAGGGGCAGCTAGGTGGTGCAGTGGATAGAGCACCGGCCCTGGAGTCAGGAATACTTGAGTTCAAATCCGGCCTCAGGCACTTAACACTTACTAGCTGTGTGATCCTGGGCAAGTCACTTAACCCCAATCACCTCACCAAAAAAACCCAAAAAAACTATTTATAGCAACTCTTGGTGGAGGCTAAGAAATGAGAATAAAGGGAATGTCCATCAAATGAGGAATGATGGAAAAAGCTGTGCTATATGAATGTAGTGGAATGGTCTTGTGCTACAGGAAATGACAAACAGGATGATCCCAGAAAAACCTGGAAAGACTAATGAACATCAATGTATAGTGAAGTGAGTAGAGCTGGAAGGACATTGTGCATAGTGACAGCAGTATTGTTCGGTGAGCAATTGTGAATGACTTGACTACTCTCAGCAGTGAAATGATCCAAGACAATCCCAGCTAATGGGGAACTAATGAGGAAGCTTACTATGCACCCCCATAGTAAGAACTCATAAAAAGAATACTTGTGGATTGTACATATATAACCTGGTTGCGATCTTGTGGAGAGGGGAGGAAAGGGAGGGAGGGAGGGAGAAAAATTTGGAACTCTAAATCTTATGAAAATGAATTTTGAAAACTACCCTTACATGTAACTGGAAAAAATAAATGTTTGTTGCTAAAAAAAAAATACTGAATACATATGCACCAAATAATATAGCATCTAAATTCTTTTTTTTTTCTTTTTTCTTTTCTTTTGTTTTGTGTGTGAGGCAATTGGGGTTAAGTGACTTGCCTAGGGTCACACAGTTAGTAAGTGTCAAGTGTCTGAGGCCAGATTTGAACTCAGGTACTCTTGAATCCAGGGCCGGTGCTTTAACCACGGTGCCATCTAACTGCCCCAAGGAAAAGTTAATCTTAATGAAATGCATGAAAATTTACAGAAATATAAATTGCCCAGACTAACAGAACAGGAAATAAAATACTAAAATAACCCTATCTTAGAGAAAAGAAATTGAACAGGCCATAAATAAAAAGAAAAAAGATATAAGTCCAGATGAATTTACAAGCAAATTTTACCAAACATTTAAAAAAACAATTAATTTTAGTACTACATAAAGTGTTTTTTAAAAATAGGTGAAGGAATCCTAACAAATTCCTTCTATGATAAAAATGTAGTTTTGATACCTAAACCAGGGAGTCAAAACAGAAAAGGGAAATTAGAGTGTGATATGTGTGTGTGCATAGATACATATGTAAAGTTTGCCTAATGAATAGTGATGCAAACATTTTAAATAAAATATTAGCAAGGAGATTATAATACTGTATTACAAAGAAGATACAATATGTCTAGGCTGGATTTATACAAGGAATGCATGGCTGGTTCAATATTAGGAAAACAGTATAATTGACCATGTTAACAACAAAAAATAACAAAAAATATGATTATTTTAATAGATTCAGGAAAAGCTTTTGACAAAATATAACACCCATTCCTGTTAAAAAATACTAGAAAGCACAGGAATAAGTAGAGTTTTCCTTAAAATGAGTTGATAAGAGAAGTATATTCGGATTACCTAATAGCAGTTTGGACCCAGTTGAGGTTATGTAACAAAAATCTGTAGTGAACCTATAATCAGAACAGTTGTGTGATTTTTTTTTTCTGCCTTCATTCAGTAGCATGTATGTAAGAGCACAGGTGGCAAATGGTGGGAGTATTAATTGTCCCTTCACAAATATTGTTTCATCAGTCCCCTTCTCTTCCTCTATTCACAAAAGCACTCCAGTCATTGAGAACCTCATTCTCTCTTCTCTTAGCTATTGTAATAACCTCCTAATTCGTTTCTTTTATTTCCTCTCAAATTCATCTTCCACAAAGCTGCCAAAATAATTTTTACATATCTGACCATGATACTCTGCTTAAAAACCTTATGTATTTTCTTATTTCCTATAGGATAGATCACAAAATTAGCCTAGCTCTTAAAAGGGTACAGGGTGGTACAGTGGATAGAATGCCAGGCCTGGAGACAGGAAGATTCATCTTCATGAGTTCAAAACTGGCCTTAGACACTTACTAGCTATGTGACCCTGGCCAAGTCACTTCACCCTGTTTGTCTCAGTTCTTCATCTGTAAAATGAGCTGGAGAAGGAAATGGCCAACTACTCCAGTGTATGCCAAGAAAACCCCACATTTGGGTCGCAAAAAGTTGGACATAGCATGAACAACAATAAAGTCTAACATTTAAAGTCCTCCATATTTTGGCTAGAATTTACTTTTCCAATATTACCTTCCCTTCACCTACTCTCCATTGCAGTTGAATTGACCTTATTAACTTTTGCTTTCCTCCTCCTTTCCCCTTTTCTTTCCCTCTCCTTTTTCTTTCCATCCACACTCCTTTCTCCTTCTTTCCTTCCTTCCTCTTTTCTCCCTTTCCTTTTTCCCTTATCCTCTATCCTGGCCTGGCCTGGCCTGGCCTGGCCTAACCTGTACTTTCTCATCTCCTCTCCTTTTTATAGTGTCTTACACATTGTAGATGTTTAATAAATGTTGGTTGAGTGGAATAGGTATTGATCTGAGCAAGGTGAGCCCCTCACAGTCCACTCCTCTTTCAGAAACTCAGTTAATCAATACACATTTATTAAGCACTGCGGTAAGCTGGGGACATTAAGGAAAAGCAAAAACAGTTCCAGCCATGAGGAGCATACATCTTGACGGGAGAATATAATAATCATACATAGAAAATAGAACTTAGGAAGCAAAGGTATTAACAGTTGCAAGGACTAGAAAATGCCTTCTGCCGGAGGTGACCCTTGAGTTGTATAATAAAGGAAGCCAGACCTTCTACCACACCAAGGTTAGGAGGGACAGAATTCCAGGCCTAGGAGGATAACCAGTATAAAGGCAGGGAGGTGGGAGACTGAATGTCCTTTGTGAGGAAGAGCAAGCAGGCAAAGATGGCTGGATCATAGAGTGCATGGAGGGGAATGGTACATTCAAATGCTGGGAGTACGAGAAGCAACTACATTGTGAAGAACTTTATATAGAAGAGGAATTTTCTTTTTAATTTTAGGGGTAATAGGAAGCCATTAAAGTTTGAGTATGTCTGTGGAGGGGAAGGGGTGGGTGGGTGGGTGGGGTGACATGGGCACCAAAGCTCACTTTGGCTGCTATGAAGAGGATACATTTCTCCCTGTCATCTTGGATAGGCGGGTCTCAAGTTCCTTTCGAAATTTTTGTCTTTTTCCCCCCTCAGTACTCCAATCTATCCATTCATCACTTACATCAAAGGGTCCCTTACTGCTTCAGAGAAGGAGCCTCCAGTCCATGGTGATGTCTTTGTCTCTAATCTAGGAGGGTGTGTTTCTAACTACCATAAATTCCCTCTTAATCCCTAGGGGCCTTGATTACAAACTATTAATTTATTACTATAATACTATTAATGTTTCTCAAGGCAGAGAAGTGCCTACTTATTTTAACAATTGTCTTATTCTGAATTTAAACTCTAAATTAACTGGGCATTTCCATATACTTAACAGAAAAGGGATTATACATGAAACTGTAAATATCAATTATGTACAACTTGTTTTCTTTAACATGTGTAACTTTCTAAGTTGCCCTGCTTGTCTATAATTCTTTCTGACACGATGTCTTCTGGGTATTAAAAAGTATGCTTCAATGATCCACTTTCCTATCTTTAATTCAGAGAAGAATTGGTCTATCTTTTGTTTGTTTTTTCAGGGCAATAAGGGTTAAGTGACTTGCCCAAGGTGACACAGCTAGTAAGTATCAAGTGTCTAAGGTCAGATTTAAACTCAGGTCTTCCTGAATCCAGGGCCGCCGGTGCTGAATCCACTGTGCCACAGCACTGATCTATCTTGTGACCATGTCCCTTTCATCCCCAAATCTATACCCCATTATCTAATCCCCATTAAAAAACAAATATGCATAGTAGCTTCTTTTTTTTCCAACAAATGAATTCTCCAAAGAACTTCAAGTCTTCCCTATATTTAGAATTTATTCACAAAGTGGTTGTCTTGAATAGCTCCTAAGTGATTATTAACTTGGGGATCATTTTTAATTCCAAGCTTCTGGAATGGTTCTTGGATATTTCTTGAATGGAAGGGGTGCTAACTCACAGACAAGAATAAAACTTAAATTTCATTGTCTGCTCTCCAGGTCCCTGGCCCCATCCACCTTCAGGGAACATTGCCATCTTTTTCAAAACTTTGTTTCAAATAATGGCAAAAAGAGTTGGCTTAAACAACCCAATCAATCAATCTTGTTACTATCTTGCTTAGAAAACACTGCTATTTCACAGTGTAATAATACAAGTTATACTGTAAGAACAGTCAACCTTTTTTTTTAAGCAAGGTAGTACAGTGGATAGACCTGCTGGGCCTTGATTCTGTCAGGAAGAACTGAGTTCAAATAGGGCCTCAGACACTTTACTAACTGCATGACCTTGGGCTAGTCACTTAACCTCTGTTTGCTTCAGTTTCCTCAATGATAAAACAATGGGAATAATAATAGCATCTACCTTCCAGGACTGTTGTAAAGATTAAATGAGATGATGCACTTAGCACCTGGAGCCTGGAACATAGTAGGTGCTATATAAGTGCTAATTCTTCTTCTTTCTTTCTTTTTTCTTCTCCTCCTTCTTCTCTTTCTCCTCCTCCTCCTCCTCTTTCTTCTTCTTTTTCTTCCTCTTCCTCTTCCTCCTCTTCCTCTTCCTCTTCTTCTTCTCCTTCTTCTTCTCTTTCTTCTTCTCCTTCTTCTCCTTCTTCTCCTCCTCCTCCTCCTCCTCCTCCTCCTTCTTCTTCTTCTTCTTCTTCTTCTTCTTCTTCTTCTTCTTCTTCTTCTTCTTCTTCTTCTTCTTCTTCTTCTTCTTCTTCTTCTTCTTCTTCTTCTTCTTCTTCTTCTTCTTCTTCTTCTTCTTCTTCACTAATTTGTTGGGACCCCTCTCCATCACCTGCATCTTCCTAATCCTTTTTTTTAAAGTAAAACATTTTTATTTTTATGCTTTTGGATTCCAATTTTTTCCCCTCCTTCCCTCCCTCCCCTCTTCCCTCTCTGAAGCAGCAAACAATCAGATATGGGCTATACATGTATGATTATGTAAAACATTACCATATTTGTCATTTCATACAATAAAATTTGAAAAGAAAAAAAAGGGGGAAAGTGAAAAATAGCATGCTTCAGTTTGTTCCATCAGTATCAGTTCTTTCTTTGGAGGTGGATAGTATGCTTCATCATTAGTCCTTTAGGGTTGTCTTGGATAGTATTGCTGAGAATCGTCAAGTTATTCACAGTTCATCAAAAAATATTGCTGTCACTGTGTACAATGTTCTCTTGGTTCTGCTCACTTCACTCAGTTCATACATGTCTTTATAGGTCTTTCTGAAGTCATACTGCTTATCATTTCTTATAGTACAATCATATTCCATCACCATCATATACCACAACTTGTTTAGCCAATCACCAATTGATGGTCATTCCTTTGATTTCCAATTCTTAGCCACCACAAAAAGAGCTGCTATAAATATTTCTGTACAAAGAGGTCTTTTTCTCTTTTGCGGAATGTCTTTAGGATATAAACCTAGCAGTGCTATTGCTGGTTGAAAGGGTTTTCACAGTTCTATAGCCCTTTGAGCATAGTTCCCAATTGCTCTCCAGAATGGTTGGATCTTTTCACAACTAAGCCCACGGTGGCTTCCTAATCCTTTTTTCCCCTACTTTTGCACTCCTCTTTCTTTGATTTCTGCCCTTCTAATCTAATGATGCAATTAGACATAATAACATATAATAAATATACTATGCATTATGTATATGTTAATATTAGTAATATTAGGTTATATGTATATAGAATATTATATTCATTTGAAATATTATACTTATAATTGTTAGATGTTGTTATATAATATTCTTATATATAACCTATAATCTATATTGAAACAGTGTGATGTCATATTATACATTATGCTTATGATAAATCATATAGTATAAAATATTGGCAATATAATATATAATAAATTTGTTGGCTATCCAATATATTTTTTAAAAGACTATGTGGCCAGATTCTGAACATATGCTCCTGATCTTTATGCCCCTCAATACAGCAGGTTCCCAAAGTGAGCAAAGATAGTTACATCTCCCTCCAAAGTACAGGTGTATATTTTATGGATTAGGGGTGATTTTCCAATGCTAAAAGCTCAACCCCCCCCCACTCTAACATGTTCTCAATATCAGTCACTAGTGATTAGTGCTCTAGTATCTTGTAACTAATTAACATCATTGAGGTTTTACATTGACTGAGAAGATATAGCAAGAACAGAATTTATAAAAATTTCTCTCCAACACCTGGGGGTAAACTCCCACAGCACCTCAGCCCCTAGTTGTACCACCAAGTCCTTTCCAAATGTCTATCCCAACAAAAATATCAGCATCGGGGGCAGCTAGGTGGCGCAGTGGATAAAGCACCGGCCCTGAATTCAGGAGTACCTGAGTTTAAATCCGGCCTCAGACACTTGACACTTACTAGCTGTGTGACCCTGGGCAATTCACTTAACCCCCATTGCACTGCAAAAAAAAAAAAGAAAAAAAAAAGAAAAAAAATATCAGCATCTCTGCTCTCACTGGGCTGGGACAGGACAGTTGATTTTTAAGGCTTTGCTCATCTTTGGCCTCCATGTCCAACTGACATGAAGTCCAGCTCGTAGAATTCTGGTGCTCATTCTTCTGGCCTTTTGAATTTCACAAGTTTGTATCCATTTATAATTCTCCCTCTCTCCCAAAGTAGGAATGAATAGCCACACATAAGCAATAGCTGAATTTTGTACTCATAGGCCACACTGGTGTGGCCTGGGTGGGGTGATAAAGACCTGAGGCCTCTCTGCCCACCAAGGGGTTCTTGTAGTCCTTCTTGTCTCCAGAGAAGAACACAGTCAGGTAGGAAAGAGGAAATCCTTAGGCTGGTCAGTGTCTTGGTTCTGCTGGTCTGCATCCTAGATTCTGGCTCAGAAACCAGCTGAAAGGTTCCTTTTTCTCACGTGATAAACAAACCAAAAATATTTGTTCCTGCTCTGAATTAGGGCCTCTCTCATATACAACATCATGGCTTTGGGGAAACAGGAGTCCCAGCCTCTTTCAGATAGATATTGCATCAGATGCACATAGTCACCAGTTTCCTGTTACAAGTGTAATCAAGGATAGCTTCTCCCCTCTTCATTAACTGTGTCCAGCATATACATTACATAGTATCCTTGGAGCCGGGCTCTTTCTGGTGACACAATTACCCCAGTCCTTTTTTTGTGGGTCATCTGTATTGTCTCGGAACTTGAAGACTGGCATTTTGAATGACTCAGGATATCATGAATAGTCCCTTGGTCTTCTGCCAACCTTGCCCCCCACATATGGGTGGGGTGGGAATTGAGGTTTAATACATCAAAGCTAGGTTAGAGAACATTGGATACTGAGTCAGGAAGAGGCATTAAATGGAGTGACTCCACCTTCTGGGCTCTCCTTTCCTGCCTCCAGAACATATAGCTTTGAGCTCTGTTTCTGTTTCTCTAGGAATCCCATGAAGGTTGGGCCCTTCCTCTTTCCCTTCCACCTTATGTGCAGCAGAAATGGCCACTGCTTACACCTAGCAGTTTGAATAGGGTCTCAGCTAGGTGTTTAAGACTTTGCTATTTGTGACTTTGGGGCACCTACTTTTATTTTGAAACACATCAATCTCTCACTATGTGCAGAGGACAAAATCCATTTCCCTTAAGATGAACTGATATTATGGAAATCCTATTTCCATTCATTTTAATGGTGAAAATTATATACTGTTCCTGGATCCCTCCAAAACAGTTCTTTTCCTTAAAGTAATTGTACCCATATAATAAACACCTATATTTAGTTAATGACATTTACTGAAAGGAGAAAAGGTGTGGGTATTAAGCTAGTTAGAGTGGGAAGGTAGAGTGGACCTGATGTCATGGGTGACATGGAAAAAATAAAGTAAAATTGAATGAATAATAGAATGAATAAATCACAATAGAGTCTTTTTGTTGTTTGTGTATTATCAGGCAGACTAGTTGGCAGCAGAGTGGAAAAATGGAGAGAATTGATAAGTATATCTTCTGCCTAGATAATATACCATATTCTTCTATCTATGTGTTACTGTCATGCTTGTCGTATGAAGAAATTTGTCTGTGATGAAAAAGTAGTTCATGTAGTGAAAAACAGGTAGAAATTACTATTGTCCACTAGAGCAAAAATCCAAAGCAAGCATCCATATAGCAAGGGGGATTTGTAAAACTACCCTCTTAAATATATTCTCTAGATGAAGTATGCTCTGTCTTGCCACTGCACTTTGATCACTCTGGAAGAGAAAGCAAGGCTAACAACTTTGTGCATCTTTTTCTCTTCTAAATCCAATTCACACATAAGTCAGAACATCACCCTGTGATGTCATTGGCCTTCTTCAAAAGGAAGAATGAACAAGAAAGTCTACATGAGGAATTGAGGAAAAACAACCCCTTCCTCTTTTATGAAACATCAAGTATTTTCTTTACCTTGGACTTCCAACAGGAAGTGGGAAGAGAAGAATCCCACATCTTCCCCTCCACCAGTAACAGTAACAGTAACAGTAAATGCAGCTACAAGCCCATGGCAGCAGGAAACATGTGCTTGCCTGGGCATCCACAAGTCTCCAATTGTCTTTTGCTTTCTGTTTTCTTCCCTAAATATAGACCAGCTAACTGAGAAATGCTGAGAAATGATCATTTCTAGTCCTGACAGAAACTGTATGAGTTCAATAATTTGAGCATTCTAGAGCGGGCTGGCTATCAGGAAATGATTTC
Organism: Dromiciops gliroides; assembly: GCF_019393635.1. NCBI lineage: Eukaryota > Metazoa > Chordata > Mammalia > Microbiotheria > Microbiotheriidae > Dromiciops > Dromiciops gliroides. The sequence continues at coordinate 416,998,627 of NC_057863.1, read as the reverse complement.
CTTAACTACAAAACACTTTAAAGAGAAGATAGCCACTGAAAGAAGAACTATTCATTTGAAGAACAAAAAAAAAACCCCAGTATAAAACCTATCCTCTTTTTGGATTGGCCAGGAGATCCATAGCTTTGAGTTGTTCGGGGAGGGCAGGCCGAAGGTAAACCTGTCCTGTGGTTCCACAAGGTTGTCTTTGCTTCCTAAGAGAGTATAACAAGTCTGATGGAATTATTATTTTTATGTTTCTTTATTTGTTCATGTGTAATAATGAATCATTTGTGTTTTAAGCATTTTCTATAGTAGATGAAATAAACTACTGACATATACTTGGTATTCATATTGTATATGTTCAACCTTTCCTAGTACAGACCCTGTTACCCACATGGTGCCAAGACCCTATACATAAGCTGTACTTAAATTTTGTTTTAGAGATTTTTCCCAGAATTCTACTCTGGGTGGGGACAGATTCAGAAAGACAATTTGATCCTACCTCCTTGGAATCAGGACTCTCCTGTCTTAAGCCTAGTTCTAGAGAGTCAAGTAAGTCAAGAGATCCCATTCCCTTTTGAAGGCCTTTTGAGTCATAGGTCATGTTTGCAATTAGAAATAAAGCATATGAGGGGCAGCTAGGTGGCACAGTGGATTGAGCACTGGCCCTGGATTCAGGAGGACCTGAGTTCAAATCCGGCCTCAGACACTTGACACTTACTAGCTGTATGACCCTGGGCATGTCACTTAACCCCAATTGCCTCACCAAAAAAACAAAAAACAAAAAACAAAAACAAAAGGTTATTGACCAATTCAGAAATAAAGCATATGCAACTTAGGTAAATAACTATACTTAGTATTTTTTTTTCATATAGCCAAAACATTTTTACAGTGTTTCTTCTCCCCCCCCCCAATTCTACATTAAAGAAAAATAGCGGGGCAGCTAGGTGGTGCAGTGGATAGAGCACCGGCCCTGGCATCAGGAGTACCTGAGTTCAAATCCGGCCACAGACACTTAACACTTACTAGCTGTGTGACCCTGGGCAAGTCATTTAACCCCAATTGCCTCACTAAAAAAAAAAAAATAGCATGAGTATTCACAATTTTTCCTGATCAAATGTACATTTAGGCCAAATGTAGACACAGAGCCCCCTCAGGATTCTGGAACCCTTTGCTACTTCCCAGTTTCATGGTGCTATTTCAGTCAATATCTGTGCAGATCCGGATATCAGATTCTATTGCCAATGACTTTGCAAAACCAACCCAGATGATTTATGGAATCAGGGCAAAAGACATTCGATTAAAATAAAATGCAAGGCAGATAACACGGAATGGAATGACTTTATAAACATTTCCCAGTTATTGTCTTCCCAACACAGTGAGAGGACACAGAAGTACTCTTATCCAGACAGAATCTAATTTGATCCAAGCCCATAAGCATTTCTTAGTGTTAACTGCAGTATATGTAAGGCAGTATGCTTGATTATATCATTATGCTTTGGGTTCAAGAACAGGCCACTGGGAAATGAACCCCAAAGTATTTCCCTCCAAGAGCTAAGTTCTATCTCAGCTTCAAAAATTATGGAAAAAGATTGACTATCAACAGACACAATGGCAGCTAGGTGGTGCAGTGGATAGAGTGCCTATGCCTGGAGTCAGGAAGACTCATCTTCCTGAGTTTAAATCTAGCCTCAAACACTTACTTAAGTGACCCTGGACAAAGTCACTTAACCCTCTTTGATGCAGTTTCCTTATCTGTAAAATGAGCTGGAGAAGGAAATGGCAAACCATTCCATTATCTTTGCCAAGAAAACCCCAAATGGGACCGTGAAGAGTTACATACAACTGTAAAATGACTGAACAACAACATATCAATAGACACACAGCCCTCTGAATGCAATTTAACCTTCATGACACATACATTCACACACTCAAGTACTTATGCTCCATCCTAGTGTTCATAAGTTTGTTGTGAAGAAAGGAATTTGAAGACATTGAAGCATCATAGAAAAGTAAGTTATCTTTAATAATTAGGATTTGGGAATATAGAGTTGGAAGGAAGTTAGAAATTATCTAGTCCAACCTCCTCCCTTTAGAGATGGGGAAACTGAGGCTCAGGTTAAGTGATTGGACCAAGGCCACACAGTAAGTAGCAAAATTGGAATTCAAAACTAAGTTCTCTGACTCCAAATTCAGAGTTTTTTCAACTACATCATATTTCCTCTGACAATGATCCTGCGTCTGACTTCCCAACATCTGACATTTCCAGTGTACCCTTTCCAAGTTCTAACCTGAGGCTCCCTGTACTTCCTTGTTTCCTTCTGTCTTCCTGTTTCCATGTTCCCTACTTCATGGGTCTTTTAGAATCCCATGTAATTAGTACCAGCTGACCCTTCCTAACTCAGAAAAAATAACCCTGGTTATCCTGGGTACCCATGAAATGGATGGCTAGCTTAGGAGACATAGCACTTATGATAATGACATAGGAAGATTCAGACAGAAGGAAGTAGAAAGGTTGGGTGGGTAGCAGAGAAGTGTAAACCAAATGTATTTTAATAGAATACACTTGGTTCTCACTCTCAGCTCCCCTACTAGTGGGAGGGGAGGAGAGAAGCTGAACTGAGTAAGGGAACCAATAGGAAGAGACATTATGCTTAGCTGTTATGGGTTCTAGGTCCCAGGTCTGTGACAAGAAACTAGTGACTGTGGACAAACCCTCTTCCATCCTCACTGGGTCCTGGAGGAAGTGTCTAGTAGCTTCATCTTAAGCTGGTTGTAGAACTTGTTCACTAAAGAATAAATTGATCAGATAAGATACTGGGAAAGTAATTGAAAGCTAAAATGATAGCAATAAGTATGAAAGGAACTTAAATTCTTACCAGTAGAGTCATTTTGAAGCATTGCCCACCCTGTTGTGTCCCTGACATGTTATTTGGGACAGTCCCTGGGTTGATCCCACATTGTCTTTGCACCTCACAGAGGGAAGGTACACATACAAGGTGGCTGTGAGAACAGGCTTCTCAAGGCCTGCATTGGAGAGGGCCCACAAGCAGATTGTTTAACCTGGTTTTTACTTTTAGCTGACTTGGCCTAGTTCCTCATTTGTGGTTAAATCTTCATGAGGACATATTTGGCTTATCATTTCTTGAGACTTTCTTTGCTCCACCATTCTCAAAATGAGGTTTTTTCCATTTAAGAAGATTACATTTAAATTAATCTAATTTTAAATTTCATAACAATTTATTAAAGAAATCAAAGGATCAACAATTCTTTCCCTATTATCTCCTATTCTCCCTCTTCAGTACACTGTGTATCACACAGTATAGAAATCTAGAGGTGTGTCACAGAAGGGAAAGGGTTGGGAAATGTTCACTACCATTCTAGCTGGCTCTCTGTTGGGTGATCAGTCACATGTATGTACTCTAACAAATTCATAATCTTTGGAATGTCAAATTATTCCTTGGTTTCCACATGCAGGAGGCAGCTAGGTGGCACAGTGGATAAAGCACCAGTCCTGGATTCAGGAGGACCTGAGTTCAAATTCAGCCTCAGACACTTGACACTTCCTAGCTGTGTGACCCTGGGCAAGTCACTTAACCCTCTTCCCCCCCCCCAAAAAAAAAAACAACAACAACAAAAAAAAAACAAACAAAAAAACTGAAGCCCAGAAACTGACTTCATCTTTACCATGGCCCCTCTTACTCCCTGGAATCTGCCCAAACTTGGGCCAACCTACAACCTTCCCACCCAGGTGCTAGGCATGCAATTTCAGGGTGTAGAGGACACATTCGCCAACTGTCAAGTGATTTTGATAGAGATCTGGGTCAACTGAACAGTTACAAATGCAGTTTTCTTTTTCCTTTTGTGCCAATCCCAGTCTGAGAGGCAGCATGGTATAGTGAAGAGAGAGTTGGATTGGAGTCAGAAAGATGCAGCTTCAAGTCTGACTTCTGACATGTGTAGGCTATGTGACTCTGGGCATGTTTCTTAACCTCTCAGTGCACTTGGCAACTCTCTAAGACCATGAGTTATAAAGAAGGGGCTGGCTGACCCACGTGGGTAGAGGGAGTTTCCTAAACCAAAATCATAGGTTCAGTCCCTCTCTCTATCTGGTCAATCTAGGATTGGAACAAATGTAACCTTTCTTCTTTAACTAGGCTTGCTCTTGAGAGTGTCTCAATTTACCTGCCCCAGATATAGCTAAGTGATGTACTTCTTGCTGGTCCTTGCCTTGTGAAGGGGCACTTAAAGTTCTCTTCGGGTTCAGAGGCTACATTTACATTTATAGTGTGGGTGCAATGATAGAAAAACCCTTGCTTTCCACCCCACAACCTTGTACCCTGAGTAGCTCCACATCACTATTCATTTTTATTTCACCAAGAAAACTTAATATCCCCAGGAAGGAAACCAAGATGAACAGGTTTTCATCATGAAGGAATTCCCTTGGGTTAGTTCTAGTCTCCTCCTCAGATAGTTCTGGAGGACCTGCCTCAGTGTTTTGGACATTATTGTCAATTAGGTGCTTACCCTGATAAAGCTTGAATGATGTAGCTAGAGAGGTCTCATGAAAACGAGTCAGAGGGACATCAAATGAAGGTTGGGGTAGTAGATGCCTGAGTAAGCATCACAGGCCTGGGACAGCATGACTGTGAGCCCACTGCCCCATAAGTCTTTGTAGTTCAGAGTAAGGGATGGTGAAAAGGATGAGAAGTGGTCATGGTTCCCAAAGGAATGTAAAGTCATTTACATGCACAGTCACAAACATTGAGAGAGGGAAACACTCCAGGGGATGGGATTTTGACAGAAATCAGTCTTAACTTCATGGAATATACTGGGGATAATTTAGAGGCTAAGGAGCAATAAAAGGGTCCTGCATAGACTACCATAGTACTGGGAAGAGCCGCATAAGAATGAGGCAACTGGCAGCTAGTTGGCACAGTGGATAGAGCACTGGCCCTGGATTCAGGAGGACCTGAGTTCAAATCTGGCCTCAGACACTTGACACTTACTAGCTGTGTGACCCTGGGCAAGTCACTTAACCCCCATTGCCCTGCAAAAACAAACAAACAAAACAAACAAAAAAAATGACAGAATAGTTTGGGGCAGCTAGGTGGTGCAGTGGATAGAGTACCAGCCCTGGATTCAGGAGGACCTGAGTTCAAATCCAGCCTCAGACACTTGACACTTACCAGCTGTGTGACCCTGGGCAAATCACTTAACCCCAATTGCCTCAAAAAAAAAAAAAAAGAATGAGGAAACTTTCCTCCTTTAATCTGAGGTGGGGATGGTGGTATGGGCATGGAATTTCGCATACTTTATCTGACCCTGCTTTGGTTGTTGATTGCTTTTATTTAACTGTTTTCTTTGTCATAGGGGAAGGCTCAGTATGGGGTGAGGGAAAGGAAGAAGCATAAATAGAATTGATTGATGTAGAAACAAAAAGTATCAATAAGGGGCAGCTAGGTGGCACAGTGGATAAAGCACCAGCACTGGAGTCAGGAGGACCTGAGTTCAAATCTGGCCTCAGACACTTGACACTTACTAGCTGTGTGACCCTGGGCAAGTCACTTAACCCTCATTACCCTGTCAAAAAAAAGTATCAATAAAACTAAATAGCAATAATAAATATGAGACAAATTTTTTTTTTTGCTAATTCCCTTAAAGTTTCTACCCAGGTTTTTTGAACTTCCACCCACAAGAGGGGATACCAAGGAAGTATTTTACTTAGCAAAATTATAATTTTAGAGTTTGAAGAGACATTAGCAGTTATCTTATTTTTCCAGGTAAAGAAACTGAGGCCCAAAGAAGTAAAATGCTTGCCTAAAGTCCTGCAGTTAGTGAGAGACAGGACTAAGATTGTATCAGGTTTCCTGTTGATGATATTAACATTTGTCATTTTTATATATAAACACCTTGCAAATATGCAAGGGGCAGGCTGGGATTGGGGACCTCAGAAGCAGGATTTTGAGGCTATCACATAAGAACATAAATGGTAGAGCTAGGAATGTCAATTTGGCCACTGCACCCCTTCACCCAAGGTTAACAGAAGACAAAACCAAGACAGCGTGCTCTCCTCGTCCTTGGAGTCTTGGGTCACCTGATAGAAAATACTGATTCATCTCTTCCCAGCCCAGGCCACAGCAAGGTTATTTTTGTTTCCATGTAAACAAATGTGCACATGAACTAATAGGTTTACATCTCCCCCAGGAAATACAGGTGGGTCATATTTGTGGGTGGTGGTGGCCAGATTTGTTGTTGCAGGTAGAATTAAAGATGATAAGATTAGAGATTCCAAAAAGGGTACTGATGTTGGGATATCACCAGCAGATATTTAGGGAGTTCCTACCACATGTAGGGTGGTATGCTAGTACTGAGAATGCAAAGTGGTGCAGTAGACAATCCCATGGTTATAGTGGAGTGAATAGATGTTTCAAGCTGTGCACAACATGTGTTTCAAAACATCTGACTGACTTGCAGGGTAAGGAACATCTATGGGTTGCCAATATGGCAGCTATGAAAAGTAATAAGGATGATGCAGAGGAGAAATAGTCAGGGGTTGATAAAACCCATTGTGTTACATACTCAATAGCAGCAGTCTCCAAAGTTTTGTGAAGAGAAACAACTTTTCATGTATATTTCAAAATCTCAGAGTTGGGCTCTCAGAGATCATCTATTTCATCCTCTAACACAACAAGGGTCCCTTCCAACAACATATTTTAATGGCTACCCTGACTTTGAACACATCCAGGGATGGAGAACCCATTTGCCAATACTCCCTTCCTGCCCCCATCGCAATCCCCCGCCAAAAACTTCTACTTTTGGATAGATCTAATTGTCAAGAAGTTTTCCTTGTACCAAGCCTAAATTTGCCTTTACAAGTTGCATGAAAATTTCCCAGTTCTGCCCTCTTGGAACAAGAAGACTTTTGAAATATGTACTAGGCACTGAGTTTCCTATTTAGTAACCCAGTTGTTAAATACTCCTCGTCCAAAGGGTCTACAATTGGATTTCAAGTCAATCTACATAGAGGCAAAACATTAAATAGTTCCATCTAAAAACAGTCCCCAAGTTAATTTAAATAGTCCCAAGCATCCTGGTTTACAACAATCCTGGGGTGGGATGTGGGAGAGGAGGAGGAATAAGACCCAATTAAAACTGCCCAGTGTCCAGACTCCTCCTGATTAACAAGGCAGGGAAGAGGGAAAGGTATAATTCAAGTTGCTTGTCTAAGAGCATCCTGGTTCATCACAACTTCTGTTGGGCCAAAATCTATAATCCTGTGATGTTAAGTATGTAAACTGCTGTCACATGAAAGAAGGTTTAGTCTTTTTTAAAAAAAGTAATAAACATTTTTATTTATACTTTTGGGTTCCAATTTTTATACCTCTTTCCCTCCCTTTCTCACCCCTCCCTGAGGCGGCAAGTAATCAGATGTGCGCTACACATGTATGATTATGTAAAACATAATATTTGTTATTTTGTACAAGAAAATTTGAATAAAAGAAAAAATGAAAGAAAGTGAGAAATAGCATGCTTCAGTCTGTGTTCCATTATTATCAGTTCTTTCTTTGGAGGTGGATAGTATGTTTCATCACTAGTTCTTTGGGATTGCCTTGGATCATTTTATTGTTGAGAATAGTCAAGTTGTTTACAGTTCTTCATTAAATAATATTGCTGTCTCTGCGCAATATTCTCTTGGTTCTTCTCACTTCCTTATACATCAGTTCATACAAGTCTTTCCAAGCCTTTCTGAAATCATCCTCTTGTCATTTGTTATAGCATAATAATATTTTATCACCATTATATACTACAGTTTGTTTAGCCATTCCCCAATTGATGGGCATTACTTTGATTTCCAATTCTTAGCCACCAGAAAAAGAGCTGCTATAAATATTTTTGTACAGATAGGTCTTTTTTTCTTTTTGGGGATGTCTTTGGGATATAAACCTAGTGAGAGGGACATAGGGATATGACCCTCCACTGAGATGGAAAGTGCCCCCCCCTTTGGCCTAGTGATCTGATCTCAAAGTCTTAAAGCCCCTTAGAACCCCCTATTTCTCTCTCTCTCTCTGTTTTTTTTTTCTCTAGAGAGAGGCATTAACGGGAAGCTACTATCCCCCTTTCTAAATATAGGCATATCAACTTAAAAATTGCTTCATAGGGTCTGCACTGAGATATTATGTAGATATGATAGATTGTTGCTGAAACAGGAAATTTTGCAAAATAACCTACGGCTGAACCCCTGAGGATGGGGCACTCTGAACCAGGAGAGAGACTTATCACTGAACAACCCAGGAGAGAGAGTTTTATCGCTGAACATCCCAGGAGAAAGATTTATTGCTGAACATATAGTATTAACCCAATTACTGCATTTTGTTCAAATTAGATGTCTATAAAGAGTATAAAAACTGATTGGTTTCCTAATCTCGGTGTGTTACACCTCCTGGTTGTCCCAGTGAGTGTGGTACACCTTTCTTTCCAAAAGAAATAAAATCAGTGCTTTGGCCTCCTTTGTCCTCGAGTCTTTATTACAGGGGTCAGTGGGTATACTTCCCATCCCACTCATTAGCAATTGTATTGTTGGATCAAAGGGTGTGCACAGTTCTATAGCTCTTTGGGCATAGTTCCAAATTGCTCTCCAGAATGGCAAGATTACAAAGGAAGTAGAAAACTGGGAAAGAATTTTTGAAACAAATATCTCTTATAAAGGCCTCATTTCACAAATATATAGAGAACTGAGTCAAATTTATAAAAATACCAGTCATTACCCAATTGATAAATGGTTAAAGGATATGAACAGGCAGTTTTTAGACAAAGAAATCAAAGCTATCTATAGTTATATGAAAGAAAGTTTAACTTGACACTTACTAGCTGTGCGACCCTGGGCAAGTCACTTAACCCCCATTGCCCCACAAAACAAAACAAAACAAAAAACAAAAAAAAAAGAAAGAAAGTTTAGTCTTAATCCTGGCACAATGTCCAGCACAAAGTTGGTACTTCAAAAGTGATTGATTTCTGCTTGACCCCTAAGGGCAGAATGAGGAGCACTGCATAGAACTTGACCTATGAGTCACCAAATATGCTTTTATTAATATAATTGCTTCTCTTAACTCAGGCTTGGGGTGGTCTTTTGAACTGGATGGATCCACTCACAGGAAAACCGCCAACAAAGATGGGATCTGGTGCAATGGCCTTGGTTTGGAAAAGATAGAGAAGGGACATCAGTGCCCAGGTTCTCAGCTGGCAGCCTGGATAATGCTGAAGGCGGTGACACCCAGACTATGGTCAGCAGCTCTGATAGCACTGGTAGCACCACTATTTAGTCATTCAATAACTGAGCTAGATAGGAGCCCACTTAATCTTTGTTGCTCTTTGATAGATTCTTTGTTAGTGGAATGGACAACTTCTCTAGGTAGAGGTGAGTAAAATTTCCTATCTCTACCATTCCATTGTCCTTTACTTAAAATTTTTCAGTGCCCAAAGAGGTCCCTGCTATGCATCATGCATTCACCCCACAGAAACCCCAGAACACTAGTCAATAATGCCTTCTGGGAGATTTAGTCCAGGTGAAAAGCCCCTAAGCCCCAAACAAAAAAGGTCTGTTACACAAATAACATAAAAGCACTAGTCTAAGAATCAGAGGATTTAACTCCTAATCCTGTTTCTGCCACCAACAAGCTATACAAGAAAGTCACTTGATCTCTGTGGGTCTCTGTTACCTCATCTGTTAAATGAGGGGGTTTGCCTGGATTTATGTATGTGGATGTATAGACCTTTTGTAAGTCTGGTGAAGCCTGTGGACCCTTTCTCCTACTAATGTTCTTAAATGCATAAAATAAAACACTTAGGATTATAAAAGAAACCAACTATGTTGAAATACAGTTATCAAAATATTTTTAAAAATACAAGTTCTGGGGGCAGCTAGATGGCGCAGTGGATAGATCACCCGCCCTGGATTCAGGAGTACCTGAGTTCAAATCCGGCCTCAGACACTTAACACTTACTAGCTGTGTGACCCTGGGCAAGTCACTTAACCCCAATTGCCTCACCAAAAAAAAAAAAAAAAAAAATACAAGTTCATAGATTCCAAATTAAGAATCCTTGGACTAGATGATCTCTAAGGTCCAACTTTAATATTTTATGAAGAGGAAATTTCCTGAGGAGGAGGAGGAGGAGGAAGAAAAGGAGAAGGAGAAACATCCTATCTGTATAGTATTCTTCAAATTAACTACCATTCCTAAAGAGATAAGATTTGGGGAGAATGCCTGAAATAGATAATTAGAACTCCCACTGATGATCAGAGAGTTACTTAACAGTCTAGAAATCCTCACGGGGTAGAGAGAGATTACTTGTAGATAGATCAAAGTGTATACTTGAGGAGAGGTTGACAGCTGAACTAACAGTAGCTGGAGATGGAAATTGGACCATGTTCATACTAGGATATAGACCTCACTAACCCAAGTTAATAAGCTTTTAAGGGGAATAGCTGAGGAGGTAGCATTCTTGTCCTAAATAAGGCAGGCCACTGATGTACTGTAGCAGTGGCCTAAAGGAAAGCTCCAGGATTTTCTGTCCCCAGAAGCTTCTGGGAGGTATCTGCCAAGGGAAAAGTCACAGTCCCACATGATACAGGTCTGTGACAACAACAAAACATAATCGTTTAACCTTGTTTCAAAGCTGGTTCATTCTGGTTTTGCTTCTGAAGGACCCCAGATCACAGACAAAGCAACCAGAAAGTCTGAAGATGATTTTGCTTTTCTGAAATTTACTTTATTCAAAGTCTGTTGCTCATGAAGCTTAGCCAAGTTGCTTTCCTCAAAGCCAGCCAGCCAGCAGAAAAATTCTACCCATACCCTGCTGAAGTGGCAGGAAGGGAGTGATAAGCCACATTGCACTTGAGCTCTCCTCGTGGAAGAGATTTAGCACTTTTAATCAAAACAAAAATAATTTTCAGCATTATCTGAACCTAGCAGAAAATGACAGAGGAAACTGAAGAAATTAGACACTAAAGCTGGGGTTTGCCCAGGTGCCAAAGACAATTCAGTCGGTTAGTGTACAATCCTTCAAACCAATTGTTTGCTGTTTGGCCCGCAAAGCCAGCTGGTGGTTGTAATGTTCAGTAAATGCAGCTGAAAGTGAAACAGAACATCCTGGAAGCAGCGGCAAATGTGTTTACCACATACACCAGGTGTAGGTAAAGTCCACAGTACATATACCAAGCCTGGCAAGAAGGCAGTTTGCATTGACTGGCCACAGCAACATCCTTGCCCCCTGGGGTTTCCAGCTCAGAGCAGGTCACATAGCCTCCCCACCCCACCCCCCATACCCTTTAATCATCAAGTAGCCTGCTCACATTCTGCCTAGCTTGGGTCATGGACCAGCATCCAGTGTGTGACCACATATTAGTTAAGTCAGTGACAATTTTGACAGGGAAAGGCTTTTTCACAGCTGTCAATAAGTCAAATAATTACAATTCAATTCAGTAAGCATTTTTAAGCTCCTACTACTAATAGCTAACATTAATATAGATAGCACTTTAAGGTTTGCAAAGGGCTTTACAAATGTTATCTCAATTTATCCTTATGACAACCCTGGGAGGTAGGTGTTATTAGTGTCCCCCTTTAACAGATGAGGAAACTGAGGTAGACAGAAATTAAGTGATTTGCTCAGGGTCCAAGGCTGGATTTGAACTCAGGACTTACTGACTCCAGGACCAGCTATCCTATGTGCCACCTAGTTGCTTCTTCTTCTTCTTCTTTTTTTTTTAGGGCAATGGGGGTTAAGTGACTTGCCTAGGGTCACACAGCTAGTAAGTGTCAAGTGTCTGAGGCTGGATTTGAACTCAGGTCCTCCTGACTCCAGGGCCGGTGCTTTATCCACTGCACCACCTATCTGCCCTAGTTGCTTCTTACTATATAGCAGACTATATGGAAAGTATTGGGGAGGAAGGGGAGTAGATACAAAAATGATATTTATTTTTGGTGGGGCAATGACAGTTAAGTGACTTGCCCAGAATCACACAGCTAGTAAGTGTCAAGTGTCTGAGGCCACATTTGAACTCAGGTCCTCCTGAATCCAGGGCTGGTGCTCTATCCACTGTGCCACCTAGCTGCCCCCAAAAATGAATTTTTTAAAAAGGTAATCCCTTCCCTCAAGGAACTTCCATTCTACAAGGTAGATATAATCAAGTAGAGTGAATGAATGAATGAATGAATGAATGAATGAATGAATGATGAATGAATGAATCAATAAGCACTATGAGCCAGGTACTAAGTGCTGGGGTTCAAAATGCAAAAAACAGAGAAAAGAAAAGAAAAGAAGCTCTAGAGGAGAGAGTGAGGCTACTGAACTTGCACAACCTTCCCTCACTTAAATCCAATTTACTGCAAGTCATAATGTCACCTCCTGATGTCATGGTCCTCTTTAAGAACGAAGGACAAATAACAACAATATGATTGATATTAACATTATAGGTTTACATATTATATAATATTTGTTAATTATAAAATATAATGCTTATATTATGTGATTATATAATAGCATATAAAAATATAATATTAAGGAACCTTTGTGGCCACAGGAGCCACTCTCTCTCACTATGGTGCTCCTTGCTCTGGATTTTCATAGTAATAAAGTGAATTCAATCCTAAGGGAGGAGCCTGGCCACTAACTAGAGAGATTATGCTCTCTTTTGTCACATCCTTTGGCTCTTTACATCCCATACTCCCATATTTTAATGACTTGGGGGGAAAGTATTTAAAGCTCAAATATTGGTTAATGTTTAGGGGAACTTCAAGGGGGAAAATACTAGGTGTTAAATGTATAGTATGAATCAGGGATGGTGCAGATATTTATTTCCTACATACCAAAGAAATGATAAAAGATGCATAAGTCTCACAGCATACATTGTCAAGACTAAAGCAATTAATAGCTTAAAATTACCATTCCGTTCTGTTGGGAGAGCAGCACTTTTCATGATAACAAAGAATTAAAAATAAAATAGATGACTGTAGATTGGAGAATGGCTAAATAAATTGTGGCACATGAATAGAATGGACTATTACTGTGCTATAAAAAAATGATAAATATTTGGAATGCAAAGAAGCAGGAAAAGATTTACACAATCTGATGCAAAATCACACGAGCATTGCCAAAAAGACAACACACCACACAACTGACCATGTTCTGCTGGGAGGTTGAAACACAAATATGAGAACATGAAATGGTGTGTGGGACTGTCAAATCAGTATGGCCATCTTTCACCCTCTGCTCTGTCCAAACAACTCTAGGACACTCTCCTTCAGGTTGATGGTAATCTTTTTAATGAAGAAACTTCCCTTTGCTACTAGGCAGCTCCATCTGATGGATTCCAGGGCCTTTCAAGCTCCCAAGGTAATTTCTTACCCTGAAGGCTTTTAGAGTTCTACTCAGAAAAGGAAACATAAAGCAAAAAGGCACCCCAGGCTCAAGCATACCTAGCTGACCATTAATGTAATAGACAATCTCCACATGGAAAGTCAAGTGTCAAAAAGAATTGCTTTTCCCATAGAAGATTCAAAAAAAGAAAGGAAGAGAGGCAGTCATTTCAATTTTCAAGGTCCCCTGAATCATCAATTTATCCAGTACTACAGCCAATTTGGGGATCCCAAACCCCCTTACCACTGAGTCACACACATAGTTGTCCTTAAGAAGAAGAGATGATTCTCTACAAACTATATACGTGGGAAGATTTAGGTGAGCTAATTTGGAGTTAAGCAGAACCAGAAAAGTTCTGCTTTTGTGTTTTGTGATCATACACTATGACCACAACAATGTCAAAGAAAAGAACAATAAAATGAACTGACGACAACAGAATTCTAATGGCCAAGTCTGGCCCCAAGACAAGAGTTAAAAAATCTGCCTTCCCTTTCTGGAAGAGGTGGGCGATTATAAGTATAGAATGTTCATATGCTACCATATCTGTTAAATATGTTGGATGGGTTTGTTGGACTTCTTCAATTCTTGATTTTTGTAACTAGGGAAAGCTTACTGAATAGGGAAGAGAGCAAGAGATATATTTTGAAATGAATGTGATGTTAAAACAAAAGGAATTACTTTTTTTGTTTGTTTACCCTGAAAATATTTCATCACCTCATGGAGACCAGTGAAAACTGGGGTTCTTGAGAATGTTATAACTTCTTGTTCCTCTTTTACCACAATCCACCCCCAAACCAGTGAGGAAGGAAAACTTCAAATTTAAAAATAGCAGATAATGGGATAATGGGGGTGTGCATCCAGGAAAACACTATGCTGAACTTTTCCATCATGGTATCCAGCTGTGGGTCTGGTAACAACACTCGTCCTGTCCACGGTGAAGAAAAGTCTTAAGTGCTGCAACACTGAGTTAAAGAGAAAGGACAATCCTGAGTCCATTAGAACCCAGGAGAAAGGGAGTCCCAGATGCCTGCTCGTTCATGCAAAAACATTTGTTAAGCATCTACTATGTGCCAGGCATTGTGTGAAGAGCGGGATATACCAAAAGAGGCAAGATACAGCTGCTGCCCTCAAGGAGCTTACGATCTAATGGGGGAAACAATATGCAAACAAACAAATATACATAGACATATGTGTGTGTGTGTGTATATATATATATATATACATATATATATGTGTATGTATGTATATGTGTGTGTATGTGTGTGTGTGTGTGTGTGTGTATCTATGAAGAAAGTTATATACAGGATAAACAGAAGTAAAAGAGGAAAAACATTGAAAGTAATAGGAGTTGGAGAAGGCTTCCTATAGAAGGTAGGATTTTTGTTGGGACTTAAAGGAAGCATGTGGTAAGGCTAGTTTGGAGTCTTTCTAGAGGAGAGTGGAGGCCTTTCCCCTCTTATTATCCACCTGCTCTGTCACAACAGATATGGAGGTGGGGAGGAGGAGGATCTTTCTGGGCTATAAAATCATGCCAGACTAAATTCATTTCCTTTTTTGACAGAATCATTACTAGACTGGTGGATCAAGGGGATGCTAGAGATATAATTAACCTAGATTTTTAAAAAGTATTTGACAAATACAAACACAGTCTTCTCACACTATTCCTATAAAAAGCATGGAAAGATATAGGCTAAGCAGCCCCAAAGTCAGCTAGATTCAAAATTATTCTAATGACTAGAATCAAAGAGTAATAATAATTTTGTATCTACTTGGAAGAAGGGATCTTCCTTGTTCTACTTAGCATTTTTATCAATGGCTTGAAAGCACAGGTGAAATATTTCTCCAATTTGCAAGTGACACAAAACTGGAGGGATAGCTGACCCCTAGATGACAGAATCGAGCAGAAAAATCTTGATAGAACATTGGGTTGAATGTATGATAACACTGAGTACACATAAATGCAAATTCTTATACCTGGACTCAGAAATTGAACTTCCTAAGTACAAGATGGCAAAGGAATCGTTACACAGACATTTGCTGAGGAAAGACTGGAGAGTTTTAGTGGACTGTGAGATCAATGTAATATGGCAGCCAAAAACACTCTCACCACTTTAGACCAAGAGGCCTCCATCTAGAACTAAGGAGATGATGCCTTGGTAAGGCTACACTTAGAATGCTCAGTTTGAAGTTGATTGTTCTTCATTCTTGAAGAGTACCATGACTTGCACTGAATTGGATTTAAGTGAGGCAGAGCTGTGCAAAATCACCAACTTCACTTTCTCTTCAAGAGCCATCTGGATCCTGTGGCAAAATATATATCAGGATGACTGGAGATGGCCCTGGATGTTTGCTGCAATTGGGGTTAAGAGATTTGTCTTCTCACACTATGCCTCAGTATAACTAGTTTGGTGACCCTGGAACAACCTTATTAAGCCTTGGATTTCTTCATCTATAAAAAGTAGATGAAAATTCTTCTAGTGTCTACATGGAAGGGTAGGGGCAACTAGGTAGTTCGGTGGATAGAGCACTGGCCCTGAAGTTGGGAGGACCTGAGTTCAAATGTCACCTCAAACACTTATTAGCTATCCTTCATTGCCCCCCCCCCAAAATAGACTAGTTTTTCTAACCTTGTTCAGTGTTTTTTTCAAAGGTCATTCTGGCATACATCTTACTTAAAGAATAGAGATTTATGTTGGCAAGCTGGGGAGAAAGTCTCCTTTGATTTAGTCAGGCTACAGATTTTATAGGTGAGGTAAGAAGGGGGAGAAGATTCCCTTGAAGGGTCACTGAAATTACACTCTAAACCAGGTGATTGGATCCCTGGAGCAACAGAAGTAGTCTTTACATAAAATCTTGTTTCATCTGCATCTAAGTGTATGGAGTGTGAACCTTTTGAAAGAAAGACAGTAATTACTGGCAGAATTTTTTTTCTTTTGCATTAAGTAGGTGGAGTAAAGTGCGCCTATTGTCTATTACAATAAGGCACATGAATGGTGCGTACCCCAGAAGAGTTCAGTGGATTGGTGATACTGGGGTTCTGTTACAACATCAGTAGCCTCCCCATCACCTTGAACCAAGAGATCCTTCAGAAGTTCAAATCCCTTGAGGAGCTCCACCCAAGGAAGGCCTGAAGTAATAATCAAAACTCTTTTCAAACAGTGACTTTGAACAGCAAATAGCTGCCACTTACCCTGCTCAGACTCACCCAGAATGAATCAGCATGCGTCTCTGAGAATCGATCTATGCGATTAATCCCCAGGTCCCAGGGTCCCCTTTTATACCCTACAATGTCTACTTCTGCTGAACACAGATAAAAATTCCATAAAGATCCATGACTTGGGCACCCCCATCTAGTTGGAATCTCAGTGAGAATGTCCTCTGTATTTCCACTCTGCATGACTGCTATTTTGATTTTGAGTATTTTCCCTTAACAAAGTTGGCTTGCTTTACTTTCTCCCTGCTGATTCCTATCTAGTGCTGTGTTCTGTCTTGTGGTACTCCAACCCCCCTTATACTGAACCTTGAAATCTCACTCAAACTAGCCAAGTACTTATTTAGCTGTGGTGGCCATGCACACTTGTCAATCGGTAAACATTTATTAAATGCCTACACTGTGCCTAGAGATACAAATACAAATAGAAACAAAGAAAGCCCTTGTCTGCAAGGAGCTTGTAATCTAAAGCAGGGAGGAGAAGCCACTGGAAAGGGGGAATGTTGGAGAATTCCAGAGAAGTTAAAAACCAGTATAACTGGTGGGAAAGGGGGAGAAAAACTATACTGAACCCTCTCTTTATATAGAGTTCCCATTTTACAGGGTCACACAGCTAGTAATTATCAAGTGTCTGAGGCCAGATTTGAACTCAGGTCCTCCTGAATCCAGGGCTGGTGCTTTATCCACTGAGCCACCTAGCTGCCCTGATGGAGTTCTTAAGAAGAAGCAAGGAGGCCAGTGTCACTGGATTTCAGAGAACATAGGGGAATGAGTTTGGAGTAAGAACATTGGAAAGGTAGGAGGAGATGAGATTATGAAGGGCTTTGAACACCAGAAGTGGATTTTATGTTTGGTCTTGGAGGTGATAGTTTATTGTGTGGAGGGTGAGGGGAGGTGGGTAGAAGTGACATGATACATCTGTACTTTAGGAAGATCAATTTGACAGCTTGGTATGGAATGTGCACTGGAGGCAGTGACTCACCAAAAGATTATCATAATCTTTTAGGAGTGAGGCTGTGAGGGCCTGTACTGGGATAGCAGTTGTGTCAGAGGAGTAAAGGGGGAAGAGATGAGAGATCTTTCAAAAGTAAAAATGACAGGACATCTCTGGTTGGATAGGGGGAATGAGAATAACACCTAGATGGAGTAAACCCTTGGTAATCTGAGAGATTAGCAGTGTCCTAGACAATTCCGAAGAGAGGAGGGTTTGGGAGAAAAGATCATGAGTTCTATTTTGGACATGTGGAGCTTAAGATGCCTGTGGAACACTGAGTCCAACATGCCCAAATAGGTGGTTGGTGAAGTGAAACCAGAGGTCAAAAGAAAAGTTAGAACTGCATAATTAGATTTAAGAATCATCAGCATAAAGATTGCAATTGAATCTAGGGGACCTGATGAGATCAGCAACGCTAGTCTCCTGACTGCTCCGTGAATGAGACACTCGATCTTTCAGCTGGTGGCATTTTCTCTGACTGCCCCCCATACCTAGAGTGCTCTCCCTCTTCAACTCCACCTACTGATTCCCCAGTTTCCCTTCCTTTAACTCCCAGCTTTTCCAGGAAGTCTTTCCCAACCCCTCTTAATTCTGGCACCTTTCCTCTGTTAATTATTTCCTATTTATCCTTTATTTGTAGAGTTTGTTTATATTTGTCTTCATGTTCCACTAGACTGTAAACTACTTGAGGGAAGGGATTATCTTTAACCTCTTTTTTGCATTCCATCCATTTAGCACAATGCCTGGCATCTAGTTAGTACTTAATAAATGTTTATCAATTGATTTTGATCACTAAGAAGAGGGCCCAGGACAGAGCCCTGTGGGACACCTATCATTAGTGGGAGTGACCTGGGTGAACATCTAACAAAAGTAATTGAGAAGGGAGGACCAGATAGGCAGCAAGAGAATTAGGATTGAGTAGTGACAGGGAAACCTAGAGAGAAGAGAGTATCAAGGAGAAGATGGGGATCAGTGGTGTCAAAGGCTGCAGAGAGATGAAGGATGAGGCCTGAGAAAAGGTCATTCTATTTGGCAGATAAGAAATCATTGGTAACTTTCCAAAGATCAGTTTCAATTGAATGATGAGGTGGGAAGCCACACTATAGAGAAGCAAGAAGAGTGAGAGAAAAGGAAGTAGAGGCAGAGAATTTAGAAGCCATCTAGTCCAGCTCCCTCATTTTACAGATAAGCAACTGAGGACCAAAGAGGTTGAATGACAAGGGCAGACCTTAATGGAACTATAACCTCCTTTGATCTGGATGCTATACTTTTATAAATAGATGCTAAAATGTCATGAACTTTTTTTTTGAACACTTGTATCTCATTGTTGGCTCATCTTGACATTTGTTAACTAAAATCTTCAAGTCTTTACCACCAATTGACTGAGTAGCATCTCAGTCAGTCAGTCAATATGCATTTATTAATTACCTAACCATGGATCATGAAATGTGCTAAGCATTGGGGATGCCAAAGGAGGTAAAAGACTGTCCCTAACCTAAAGGAGTTCACAGTCTAATGGGGGAGACAATAAACAAGCAAATATGCACAAATAAACTAAATATAGGAAATAAATAATGGAGCAAAGGCACTAGAATTAAGAGGGGTTGGGAAAGGCTTCCTGTGGAAGATAGCATTTCAGTTAGGACTTAAAGGAAGTCAGGAGGCAGAGATGAGGAGGGAGAAAATTCTAAGTATAGGAGAAAGCCAGAAAAAAAAATGCCCTCAGCTGAGAGATGGAGTGTCTTGTTCATGGAACAATAAGGAAGACAATATCTCTGGATCACAGAGTACATAGTTGGGAGTAAGGTGTAAGAAGACTGGAAAGATGGCTTGGGGAGAGGGATTGTATTATGGGGGGCTTTGAAGCCAAACAAAGGCTATTTTTTATTTGATCCTGGAAATGATAGGGGAGCCCTGGAGTTTATTGAGTAGGGAATGACATGAACAGACCTGCACTCTAGGAAAATCACTTTGGTGACCAAACAGAGGATGGATTGGAGTGGGGAGAGACTTGAGGCAGGCAGACATACCAGTAGAGTATTGCAATAGTTCAGGAGTGAGGTGATGAGGGCCTGTACTAGAGTGGTGGCAATTTGAGATTAGGGAAGGAGGCATATTCAAGAGATGATGCAAAGGTGAAATTGACAGGCTTTGGCAACAGATGGGAAATGGGGGAGGTGGTTGTCATGAAAGAACTTGAGGAGTCAAAGATGACTCCTAGGTTGTGAAACTGAGGGGCTAAGAGAATGGTGTTGTCTTCTATAATAATAGGGAAGGTAGAAGTTGGGGAAAGTTTAGGGAAAGTAATGAAAAATTTTTGGACATGTTGAGTTTAAGATGTCTATTGGAAATCCAGTTCTAGATATCTGGAAGGCAGAGTTGGAGATTGAAGACTGGTGGTTAGCAGAGACATTGGGGTAGGATTGGTAGATTTGAGAATCATCAGTGTAGAGATGATGATCTATACTTGGATGTCCCAATGGCACTCAATGGCTATACAAAAGCAAAAAAGAAAACATCCCTCTTCTTAAGGATCTTATAATCTATCGGAGGTTGAGTAAGAAATCCAATACGGTACATACATATATGTGTGTGTAAATAATAATATAATGTATATGTATAAATGATAAAATATAGGGAATGAGGGCAACACAGAAGAGATTAGATAAAGTGAAAATAGGAAAATTTGAGGCAGGAGAACACACTAATAATAATAGCCAGTATTTGTTTATATGACACTTTAAATTTAGCCAAGGACTTTATGCACATTATTTCATTTGATTCTTATAGCCATCCTTTTTGGAAGATAAGGAAGGAAATGTGAATTTATTAAACACCTACTCTGTGTCAAGAATATTGCCAAGTGCTTTACAGATATGATCTCATTTGATCCTCACAAAAACCCTTTGAGGTAAGACTTAAATGATCCCCATTTTATAGTTGAGGTAGAGGTTAAGTGACTTGTTCAGGATCAAACTGCTGGTAAATGTTTTAGGCTACACCTGAACTCAAATCTTTCTTACTTCAGGTCCAGTGTTCTATTCACTATGCCATTCAGCTGCTTGTTCTCATTTTACTATCCTATCCTACATGTAACCATCCTCATTTTTTTGATAAGGGAATTGAGAATGAGAAAGATTAAATTACTTTTCCAGGGTCACATAAGTAGTCAATAATTGAAGCTTTGAAATAAAATAGGGATTTTAGTGGGTGGAAATAAATAAGTGATTTGTTCTAGGTCTGTGGAGTCAGAAGATTTTGTTGATTTTGGGGAGCAGCTGGTTGTCCAGTTTGGTTGGAATAGAGAATACATGAAGGATGTGTGAGATCAGGCTTGAAAGGAAACCTAGAGGCAAATTATAGAGGACTTTAAGTAGAAAGTTAAGGAGTTTATATTTTGTGTATTTTATCCTATAATTATTGAAAGTCACTCACTGAAGGTGTTCAGCAGGAGAATGGCATGGTCAGACCCATTTCTTAGGAATATTAATTTAGAAGCTATGTGAATTGCAGAAGGGAGGTATAGAAGAAAGGGAGCTCAGTTAGACGGTTATTAAAATATTAAGTGAGAAGTAATAAAGCCTGAACCAGTATGGTAGCTGTGTTAGTGAAAAGAATAGATACAAGAGATGTTTTAGAGGCAAAATTGAGATTTGTTGAGTAATTGTGTGTTTGTGTGTGTGTGTGAGAGACAGAGAGAGAGAGAGAGAGAGAGAGAGAGAGAGAGAGAGAGAGAGAGAGAGAGAGAGAAACAGACAGACAGAGACAGATAAGAGACAGAAAAAGAGAGACACAGACACAAAGAGACAGAGACTGGTCAAAGCTAAATCTAAGATTAAATACCTAGGTGCCTGGGAGTATATTTGTGTCATCAAAAGTAATGGGGAAGTTGGGAGGAGGAGTGGTTTAGCAGGTTAGATGATGAGCTCAGTGTTGGACAGATGCTAATATTATATGCAGTTGGGTATGTCCAGCAGGCAACTGGAGATGTGGAACTAGAATTCAGAAGAGAGAATTGGGAGTGCCTAGAGGTGATCATGAAACTTAGGGGAATGAATGAGATCACTAAAAAAAAAAAAAGAATATAAAGAGAAAAGAAAGCCTAGGATAAATCTTTGAGTGACACCCATGCTTGGGGGTAGGTGGTAGATGATGAGACACAAAGAGTCTGAGAAAGTATATTTGGAAAGGTAGGAGATGTTCCAGAAGAGAACAATGTCATGAAAGCCAAGGAAGAAGAAAGTATCTAGAAGGGTGTAAGAAACAGTGCTAAAAGTTGAAGAGGAGCCAAGGAAGATGGGGTTTTTTAAAAAGTTATTGGGTCAAGTGGTTGAGTCAGAAACCAGATTGCAACAGTGAGTAGTGAAGAAGTGTAGGCTTCAAGCATAGACTTCTCTTGCTAGGAGTTTGACAGTGAAGGGGACGAGAAACAGTTGATAACTTGAAGAAATGTCATGGTAAAAAAAAAAATTAAGGGCATAGACAGTAGACAGTAAGAAATGAACTGGCAGATAGGGATAGAAGCAAAATGAGAGAGAGGGAAAATGGATCAATGGAATAAACTCCTAGAGGCAATGGGAAAGGATGAAATCAAGGACATAAATAGAGGAGTTTTGTACCTCTTCCTCTAAAACCAAAGAGAATGGATGAAGATGTGTTCCTAGTGACTATTCCTTTCTTTTCTAAAAGCTCACAAACTGTTTAATAATCTCTTCTAGAATTCTGCTCTGACCAGTGAGAAAAGGAGAGAGAATAAAGGAGAAGAAAGGACAGGAGAGGAAAGAAGATGGCAGATGAGAATGACCCATTTGTGCTCACCTATTCCTTAGCCACAAAAAACCTGTTGAAATTCTGGGATCTGAGCATTCTCTCTCTAAAACAGAGAAATGGTAGGGAGTAATTTTTTTAGCGTATACCTACATATACTACATTGCATTTGGGAAGATGCATAGTGCTTTTAGTGATGTCAAGTTTATCCCTGAAACAAAAATCCATCTTTTTAATACGAATATTATTCTGATAACTACAAAGCATGGAATGCCATAGTCTCTGAATAATTAAATTTGCATGCCTCCAAAGGGCAATGTACAGATGTGAGTAATTTTCACATACTAGAAATAAATGAATCAATCAACAAGTACTAATTAAGCACCTACTATGTACCCAGCACTATGCTATATACTGGGCACATAAGTAAAAAAGAAAAAAAAAAGAAAGAAAAGAAAAGAAAAAAATCCCTCCTCATGAGGACTTGTAAAGGGGAAGCAGCACAAAAGATAATATTAAAAAAGAGACAGGAAAATTAAATGGTCTGATCAATGTTTCATAAGTGAAGTATTACCAATGGGCAGTCCATGTACTGGTACCCACACAATGTCAGGAAATTTTAAGAAAGTCCTTTCTCTGCCTGCCAAACATGTTGGGTAGGTCCCCGTGGAGGTTTTATAATGGATAAGAGTTGCACAGAATCAGAAGGCACATATGGCTGGTAATCTGCCTCATTAGAGGGAGGTTCATCTTGATAAGATCATAGATCTGTTAATGTATACTTATGTAATTTCCTTTTAGGAATATGGACTATATTTCAGGAAAGCCCATGTCTCTAAACCAATATGGGTTCTCCTTTCTCTGAGTCATTATACTTTCTGTCACACATAGTGGGCCTATCCTTTTCTTTGCTCTTATTCTTAGCATTATTAAAAGAGCCCTTTGTGTTGATCTTAGCATATTAAAAAAGCCCAAGCTCATTTTATGCTACACCTTTTTACAGATTTATTAGTCTTTTGTATTGATCATCTACCAGATACTACTTACATTTTTTTATGCATGTCCTTTTAAGGTCTGGACCTATCAGAGAGCTTCCTGTGCAGTCACATTTCTATCTCTAAATTCCTTCTCTGGATCACTTAAAATCTATCAAATTCTTCTTAAAGCTGGAAATTGAAGTTTAGTTTGAGATTTCAAAGAGCTTCCCTTAAGGCATCATCTTCTCAACTGAGCAAGTAATTAAGCTGAGTTTGTACTGAATGTGAATGAAGTGTTGCTAGGTTGTTAAAGAAAAAGTAATTAAGCAAAATAGTTGCTAAGCCCAATAAGGCAGGATTTACTATGGAAAAACCACACTGGTATAATCAAAAGCTGACTATGTTTAAGCAAGCTTATCTTAAAGGGAAAAAATAATCAAGTAGCAAAGCTATCGACTGTATTCGTCAAAGAATTATAGTTGTAATCTTTGAGCTGGAAGGGCCTCATCTGATTCAGGCTTTCTCCTTTACATAAATGAATGATTAACCTGCACAGGCTAAGTGGTTATCTATTATTTTCTTAAAAGTCACCAGGAACAGAAAATAATACTCCCTTACCACAGTGGTTTATTCCTGTGTTCTAACCTTCTTACTTGTCTTAAATTTCTTATAGACCAATAGAATTTTTCTTTCTTTAAGTCCACTTTCTTTTCTTTAGTCTTTTGTGGGCTTAGAGAACAATTGCCCAGCATTCATGTTAAAAAACCATTCAGATATTTGAAAATAGCAAACAAGTAACTTTTTAGTGTTTCTTCCACGATTGATCAATCGATCGATCTATCTACCTATCTATATACCTGGGGGTTTTTTGTTTGTTTATATTTTTATTTCCTCCTAGGACCTATTTTTCATATATTTAAATAATTTTGTTCACTTTTTCTGGACTTTTTCACTATTCTCTGAACATTTTGAAAATGCAGTGACCAGAAACTAGACAGAATGATTGATCCAATAATAAATTCCAAATTGATTTTTATTTTTCCATAATAGATTCTTCTTTTTGACACATATTCAGCCTAGAGTATTCCATGACTCTCAGATTTTATTGTATTTTACCTTTCCCTCAGAAATTGTCCCCATTCTGTATTGAGGATTATTTTTTACTCCTAAATTTATAACCATCTGTTTAACCCCTTTGACTTTTAACTTTTTTTTAAAGAACTGTTTTTAACTTGTTTTGCAACAACATGGTGTACTATTGATATTTCTTCTGTTTTTCTCTTTTGTTGCACAACCAACAGTGACATGAACCTTGTGGTACTTAGAATCATAGGATTAGGGCTGGAAGGAACCCTAGATATCATCACGTAGAAACTTTTCATTGTATAGATTCGGAAACTCAATGTCTCTCACATAGTAGGTACTCAATAAATGTTGAATTATTGAATTGAAATTAAGGCTTAGAGAGAATGTAAGCAACTTGTTCCATATCATAGAAGTAGTAGATAACAGAACTAAGATTAGAATCCATATCTTCACATTCCAAATCCAGTACTTTCATGAGCTCTCTCCTTTTTCATTCACACAAAGTCACTAATTAATCACATATAAGAAGTATATATGTATTTATGTGGAGATGGAGGGGTATAGAAGCTATGTGAAGAACAAGAATAAAGAAACTAATTGGGGCGGCTAGGTGGCGCAGTGGATAAAGCACCGGCCCTGGAATCAGGAGTACCTGAGTTCAAATCCAGCCTCAGACACTTGACACTTACTAGCTGTGTGACCCTGGGCAAGTCACTTAACCCCCATTGCCCCACAAAAAATAAAAAAAGAAAAATAAATTTAAAATAAAGAAAAAAAATAAAGAAACTAATTGACTATACAATAAGTGAATATGGAAAACAGCTGAAGCTACAATGTATGATATAGAAGAAAGAACAAGTATGCTATTCAGCATTGAAGAAAGGGATTCACTATCATTTCCTGACAAGACAGAAGAATCGATTAGTCTGTCCCTGACCTAAGTATATGACATTACCTCTGATGGGTAGAACTGACTCAGGTCAGTATCCTGTTAACTTAGGTTTAATGTTGGAATGAAATAGTCATTTCACAATTGACAAAAAAATTCATAGCATAGAAGAGATCTTCAAAAAGGATATGCTAGGACTTAGCTTGGATAGATGTTGCTCCTCCTCTCCATCTGGAAACACAACTGGTAAGCACAGCATGGTGTGGCAACTCACATGGTGTTGAAACATTTGCCAAGTATGAGGGGCCCTAACTTCATATAGTTGGATCTTTTTATTCCCTTAGGTGATCAAGAAGCCAAGAACCTATCAATATGGCCAGAAGACACAAGTAGGCTGCATCAAGGGAGACATAGCTTGAGCTTTAGCCCAATCAAGTCCTTAGTCAAATTAAGTCCTAGAACAGCTTTGTCACTTTTCAGGGAAATAAGCAAAACAAAAACTAGCCTGACTTGCATGGAAGAAGTTAGGATATTGTTTCTTTCTTTCTTTCTTTCTTTTTTTTAAGGTAAACCAGCCATTTTATTTTCCTCTGATTAGTTCAGGAATTTTGATAGGCAGATAGATCTTTACATTGGCTTTGGAGGGGGTCTGGGGACAGCACCAGCAGGTCTGAAGCGGGGTGGGGGTGTCTGATCCTTTCATGCCTCACAATTCCGATTCCTCACTACCTTGCTGTGGATCACGCAGCTCACACAGTAATGCAGTTTCACATACAGTTTGGGGAGCACATAAGAGTAGAAAACACTGGCCTTGGAGATGTCCCTGACGGCCGCAGCTTCCGCGATGTTGCAGATGACGAACTTCTTGATGGCCTTGTCCTTGGGCACGCAGCGGGCACAGTTGGTGCAGCGGATGGGCTGCACGTGGCCGCGGCCCTTCTTGGCGTGCCTGTTGTTCCTCCTCTTCTTGGTCATCTTGTAAGTCAGAAGCTGAAAAAAATCAGGATATTGTTTCAACCATTAAATTATATTATAGAGTCCATTGTGAAAAGATGTTATGTGTCCAGAGATCACTAATTTGGAAGTTCCAGATATTCAAAACATACCAATGTCCCAAGAACTAGCAAAAAACCTCTGGGTAGTCAAAGAAATAGCAAAAAGGGGGAAAATCCAGCCTGAGAAAAGCTAAAAATAGCTTAAATATAAAAACCAATCACAGAAACTCAAAAACAAAGCTACTTATATCTATTTAGCCTTAGAAACAAAAAAACCCTCAATAGATTCTAAGGACATTTCTATATTTTGGGATGGTATCATCATTGATTTTGTTTTGTTTTGTTTGTTTTGTTTTGTGGGACAAAGAGAGCTAAGTGACTTGCCCAGGGTCACACAGCTAGTAAGTCTCAAATGTCTAAGGCCGTATTTGAATTCAGGTCTTCCTGAATCCAGGGCTGGTGCTGTATCCACTGTACCACCTAGCTGCCCCATCATTGATTTTCATAATAATGACTCTAAAAGCCATAAAAGTTGTGAAAGAAAACACAGACCAAAAAAAAAAAATACAGACAAAAAAAAAAGAAAAGAAAAAGAAAGTTTTAAAAAGTATGCTTTAATCTGCATTCAGACTCCATCAGTTCTTTCTCTGGAGATCAATAACATTTTTCATCACAAATCCTTTGGAATTACTGATAATAGCTAAATCATTCACTGCTGATCATTGTACAATATTGCTATTACTGTGTACACTTTTTTCCTGCTTCTGCTCACTTTACTTTGCATCAGTTCATGCAAATCTTTCCAGTTTTTTTTTCTGAGAGCATCCTGTTTGTCATTTCTTATAGTACAATAGTTTTGTACCACAATCTTATACCACAACTTTTTCAACCATTCCCCAATTGATAGGCTTCCCCCCCAGTTTCCAATTCTTTGCCACCACAAAAAGAGCTGCTATAAATATTTTTGTATATATAAGTCCTTTTTCTTTTTTGTTTTTTCTCTCTTTGGGATACAGACCTAGTAGTGGTGTTATTGAATCAAAGGCCATGATTTTATAGCACTTTGGGTATAGTTCCAAATTTTTCTCCAGAATCAGTTCATAACTCTACCAACAATAAATTAGTGTCTTATGTTTACCACATCCCCTCAAAAATTTGTCATTTTCCCTTTCTGTCATATTATCCAATTTGATAGGTGTGGGGGTGGTATCTCAGAATTGTTTTTGCATTTTTCTAATCAATAGTGATTTAGAACATTTTTTATATGTGATTATGGATAGGCTTGATTACTTAGTTTGAAAACTGCCTGTTAATATCCTTTGACCATTTATCAATTGGAAATTACTTATTTTTATAAATTTGAACCAGTTTTCTACGTATTTGAGAAATAATACATTTAACAGAGAAATGTGCTGTAAAATTTTCTTCACAGTTATGATTACTGTATATTTCCCTCCATCCCACCTCACTCCAATTTATCCTGTTCTCTCTCCTTTTAACCCATCCCTTTTTAGAAGTATTTTGCTTCTAACTACCATCTCCTCCAATCTGGTCCTCCCTTTTTTGGAGCACCCCTCCCCCTTCTCATCCTCTTCTCCTTCTACCTTCCTATAGGGTAAGATAATATATTTTTTTTTTAATTTTTGAGGCAATAGGGGTTAAGTGACTTGCCCAGGATTACACAGGTAGTAAGTGTCAAGTGTCTAAGGTCAGATTTGAACTCAGGTCCTCCTGACTTCAGGGACGGTGCTCTATCCACTGTGCCACCTAGCTGACCCTGGGTAAGATAAATTTCTATACCCAACTGAGTGTGCATGTTATTCCTCTTTAAGCCAACTCCAATGATAGTAAGGTTCAAGTGCTCACCTCCTCTACTTCCTTCATCTTCCTCTTCTCTGTGAAAGCCCTTTCTTGACTCTTTTATGTGAGATAATTACCCCATTCTATTTTTTCCTTTCCCCTTCTCCAACCACAGTCCTCTTTTCAGGCCTTACTTTTATGTTTTTAGATGTCATCCCATCATATCTATGTCTACTCCTTCTAACTGCCCTAATAATTATGAAGTTCTTTTGAGTTACAAGTATCATCTTCCCATGTAGGAATGTAAACGGCTTAACTTTACTTAATCCCATATGATTTTCCTTTCCTATTTATCTGTTTGTGCTTCTCTTGAGTCTTATATTTGAAAGTCAAATTTCTGTTCAGCTCTGGTCTTTAATCAGAAGTGCTTGAAAGTCCTCTATTTCAATGCATGTCCATTTTCCCCCTAAGGATTATACTCAGTTTTTCTGGGTAGGTGATTTTTGGTTATAATCCTAGCTCCTTTGCCCTCTTGATATCATATCTAAACCCTTTGATCTGTTAATGTAGAAGCTCCTGAATCTTGTGTTATCCTGATTGTAGTTCCAAGATATTTGAATTGTTTCTTTCTAGCTGCTTGCAATATTTTCTCCTTGACCTGGAAGTAATGGAATTACTACTAGGAGTTTTCATTTTGGTGATCTCCTTTAGGAGGTGATTAGTAGATTCTTTCAATTTCTTTTTTACACTCTAGGTCTAGAATGTCAGGGCAGTTTTTCTTAACAATTTCTTGAAAGATGATGTCTAGACTCTTTTTTTCATCATTCATGGCTTTCAGGTGGTCAAATAATTCTTGAATTATCTCTCTGGGATCTATTTTCTAGATCAGTTGTTTTTCCAATGAGACATTTCACATTTTCTTCTATTTTTTTCATTCTTTTGATTTTTTTTTTTGAGGAGTTCTTTTCTTCAGTGACTTTCTTACATATTTTTTCTATTAGGTCAATTCTGTTTCTTTTGTTGTAATCTTTTCTTTAATGGATTTTTTGTGCCTCTTTTACTATTTGGTTTATTCTGTTTTTAAGATATTATTTTCTTCAATATTTTTGTGTCTCCTTTACCAAGTAGTTGACTCTTTTTTCCGCATGATTTTCTTT
Organism: Dromiciops gliroides; assembly: GCF_019393635.1. Lineage (NCBI taxonomy): Eukaryota > Metazoa > Chordata > Mammalia > Microbiotheria > Microbiotheriidae > Dromiciops > Dromiciops gliroides. Next base: position 416,969,353 of record NC_057863.1, on the reverse strand, counting down.
CATCACTCATTTATTTTCTCAATTTTTCCTCTACCCCTCTTATTTGATTTTTAAAAATCCTTTTTGAGCTCTTCCAGGCATTCTTTTTGGGCCCAAGGCCAATTTACATTTTCTTTGAGAGTTTTGAATATAGTAGTTTCTGAACTTTGTTGTCTCCTTCAGTTTGTGTATTGATCTTCCCCTATCACTTTAGTAACTTTTTATGATCAGGTTCTTCTTTTGTTGTTTGCTCATTTCCCCAGCCTATTTTTTAGCTCTTATACTTTATATTAAAGTTGGGCTCTATTCCTGGGGTGGAGCGGACCTACTTTTTCAGCTTCAGTTTTTCTGTTGCTCTATCTATTTTCAGAACTAGTTCTGGAGATCTGTAAGCTTTTAGCTCCTTCAAGTTAGTATAATCTAAGAAGGAGAGTATTTACTCACTCTCCTGATCTGTGCTACTGATCTGTGAGTAACAACATATACCTCTTTTCACACCTGATACTGTGACTGGGGTCCCTGCTTCTCTGTGGGGCCAAAAGCTTTGGTGTGCTAGTGTTCTTCTTGCCCTAGGACTGTAACCCTAGACTGTGAAGTGTATTGGCAAATGGTCAATGCAATAGAATCTGGTGTCAGCAAAGGACTTCCTGTAATCTTATTCTGACCAGTTGTCTGACACCTTTACCATTGTGTGTGGACTGAGAGCTCCAGAAATCAGGCACTGATGCCAATTTATTTGTCCCTAAGCCCTGCTGCTGGCTTAATGAGGCATAGTTGCTGCTGGTTGCCTTTCACAGGGGTGCAGAGGTGCATTGCTGCCTTGCTTGGAAATTTCCTGCACTGGATTGTTCCCTATTCTCACTCCATTGAGACATATCTGTCCTGAAGACCTTTTAAGTTGTCTTGAGCTAGAAAATTGTTTCATCTTATCCTTTTATGGATTCTTCTGCTATAGAATTCATTTTGAGGCATTATTTAAAGTTGTTTGGAAGGGAGTTTGAGGGAGCTTAGGTATCTCTTCTATCTTGTCTCCACCTCCAGGTGGCACTTTCTACACAAAGCTCTTTGATTCCTGTATCTGTATAATTCAGCCTTACTCTCTCCTGATTTAATCCCGCCTCACCAACTGCCCAATGAGCATTTTAAATTGGATATTCCCTAGAAATATTTCAGAATTTAAGAATTGGAAAGGACCTCAATGGCCACCTAGTCCAACTTGTGCATGAAAGAAATCCTGCTTTTCTCAAAATTCAAAATATGTAAAACAGAATTTAGTTTTCCATCCCCATCCCCACTCCCAAGTGCTTCCTTCTTCTGAACTTCCTATTACTGTCAAGGGCACCACTGGCCTTCCCATCAACCAGATGGCTCTAGTGTCCTCCTTGGCCCCTTATTCTTACTCACCTCATATATCCAATAAATTGCTATACCTTGTCATTTCTTTTTCCTCAACCTCTTTTACATATATGTCCTTTCCTCTCCACTCATAAGCCACCATCCTAGTTTAGACCAATATCACCTTTCCCCTGGACTACTGCAATGGTTTCTTTTTTAGTTTCTCTACTTTGAGCCTCTTTTCATGCCAATCCACCCTTCACAATAATTCTCTTTTGTTCAGCTTGTGAACCCTATGATGAAATCTCTCTCTCTTTGTGTTTCTGTCTCTGTCTCTCTCCCCTCTATTTTTATTTGCATATGAGTTATGAAACATGTAGATTAGTATGTAATGGTTAATCACTTTATCTTAGAAAAAACCAGTTGCTTCTTTAAAATAAAGTGAACACAGAGCAAACAAACTGTTAGAAACAAAGATTAGGAATGCGGGTTTATCTTTCGCCTGAGAAAGCAAGAAAGTGAAAGTGAAGTGAAGGGCAACAAAGGGAGTGATTCATAGTTCTGTTTTGAGCAGCATGGAAGGCTCTAGCCACCCTGGGTCTGTTCAGCTGTGGCTCCAGCAAATGCCTGGTTACAGCTCCTTTTTTGTCTTGATTTTCAACCTCCTGTTTACATGCTTACAGCAACAATGGTGGTAGTAATGACAGCAGCTTTGCCTGGGACCCCAGCCTGCTTATGCCATCTCTCAGCCTCCCTTTAGTTTCTTTCCCTTGGCTTCTCTTAGGAATGGGAGCCTCCCCAGGGGGTTAAATAGAATAGTGAGGGGGCAGCTAGATGGCGAAATGGATAGAGCACCGGCCCTGAAGTCAGGAGGACCTGAGTTCAAATCCGGCCACAGACACTTAACACTTACTAGCTGTGTGACCCTGGGCAAGTCACTTAACCCCAATTGCCTCACTAAAAAAAAACAAAAACAAAACAAAAATAAATAGAATAGTGAGGAATATCCAACTCAACAGTAGGCACTGACCTCCAATGACTCGTTTCACTTGACTAATGGATTTATTTCTCCCCTCAAATTATACATATATAGGATATAGGTACGTGTGTGTATATATCTATATATGTAGGTACATGTGTATGTGTGTGTGTGTGTACATACATACATACATACATAAATATACCTATATTTGTACATGTTGTCTCCCCTAGCTAGGCTGTAAGTTCTTTGAGGGCAGACATTCATTCTCTTTTGTTTTTGTATCCCTAGCACCAGGGCCTAGAATATAATAGCTGCTTAATAAATGTTTGTTAATTGATTGATTCTTCTTCCAAGGAATAGATGGAAGAATTGAAGGAATTTGAGATACAGAACATACAGGAACAAAACCAGGAATTCTACTGTTAACTAGTTATTTCCCATGCTCAGAAGTTGTAGGATAAATTGTAGCACTCCAAAAAGAGTTCAGACCTTACAAAGAATACATTACAATTAAACCTTTATTTTATATGTAGGCTACTTAAAAATAGTGTAAAGTTATCGTTACTTTCCCTGAAAAACTCTCCTAACTAAATCCTCTTTGGAAATGTGATATATACTTGATCTAGATGAGTAGAAAGTATACTGCACTAGAGGTGGGAGACATTTTCCCTCCTCTAGTTGAGCTTCTAACCAGCTATGTAACCTCATGCAAGTTGCTTATAATCTCTCTGGACCTTCAGTTTCTCCATCTGTGAAATGATGGATTTGGAGGAAGTGATCCTCAAAATCCCTTCCAGATCTAAGATTTTATGAATTAGGCAATTGAGATCTGAAGGTAGATTTAGCCTATTGAAGAGAGAAGCCTTTTTGTTCTCTGAAATACCTGAAAACTTCTATCAGGACCAGATAGAACCTATAATTATGTGTGTGTGTGTGTGTGTGTGTATGTGTGTGTATACACACATGTTTAAAGTTACAGATATGTAATTTTCTCTCATCTCCTCTAAGTAGAATAGATCAAGATGGCCAAGGGTGTTTTTACTTTCGCAATCCCTTGGGAACTTTGTCAAGACTGAGTGAATGATTTAGAAACTGATTGCTGACTTTCACAAGAGATTGCAGAAGTTGTGAAATCTAAGGACCTCCCCACAATTCTCCAAAAGAAAGAAAAATGGAGAGCAGGATTAGGAGGAGTGCTAACTAAACAAAGTGGCTCAATTTCTCTGAATTTAAGGGAAATTCTGGAGAGGACAGACCTCAACTGTGCCTTTCCTTGCCTGGATCTGTGAAAGCTTGAAAGGAAAATGATCTACTCCACATGCAGACCCTCTCTCTTCCTCATCTTAACTCTTGGAATACAGACAATAAACATGGGACAAATTCTGTCCTATCCTGCAGTGTCCTGGGAAGGCATGAGTGACAAGGCAGAGTACCCAGTATCCAAACTGAAGAAAAGAAGGCAAAAAAAAGTTCAAAATGGATTGAGTTGAGAGATTGAAGAAGGCTTCCTTTTCTTTATTATTTGCATAGCATTTGATGTTGGGTGGGAGTTCCGAAGGTAGAGGTGAGGAAAGTGCTGTGTGGCTATGTGGGGGTAGCATCCATTGTATGGAAATTGCAAGGCTATGAACCTCTTCCTTAGACACTAAGTCCTTGACACATAGGTCTCTGGCCTTTGGCCCCCCCGACTTCTCACAGTAGAACATTCCACAGAACAGAAAATTAACTACTGAGACCTAATGGCTGGATTCTGCTCTGCAGTCCCAAATTCTGGTAATAGGTGAATCTCGAAGCATTTAGACAAGGCTTTCATTGATAAAGGACAAACCTCAAGAATATTCACAAGTGGGACTGTTAGCATGTTCCCTCAAGTTGTTAGTATAAAGCGGTCTTGAATACTCTTAAAATTCACCTACAAACAGCCTCAAATTTTAAAAATAAACATGAATTTGTTCTGTGTCCACATTTTTTTGTAGCTGGCCTTTATTTCTTCACATAACTTTGAACTATTATTTTAATCTTGATTACTGTAAAGCACATAGGTGTGTCTGAATTCATTCCAGGTTGATACAACAGAATTATTACATGCTACTATGTGCCAGACAATGCTAGGTACTTGGGGCACAATACTCTCTTTCTCTCTCTCTCTCTCTCTCTCTCTCTCTCTCTCTCTCTCTCTCTCTCTCTTCTTCTCTCGTTGTTGTTTGGTTGTTTGGTAGTGTCTGACTCTTCATGATCCTGTGGACCATACTGTCCATGAGGTTTTCTTGGCAAGGATACTGGAATGGTTTGCCATTTCCTTCTCCAGTGGATTAAGCCAAACAGAGGTTAAGTGACTGTGCCCAGGAACACACAGCTAATGTCTGAGACCACATTTGAACTTGTCTTCCTGACTCCAGGCCTATTGTTTTATCCACTGAGCCACCTTTAGGTGAAGGGGAGAACACTAACAACTAGGGAAGGGTTTGTCACAGAAGATGCCTTCTACAGGGAAGAGATACAAGGTTGAACCTTGAAGCTACAAATTTCAAGAGGCCAAGACTGGAAAAGGAGGCCTATTGAGGTGTGTATAACAACTTGGGAAAAGCATCAAGATAGGAGCTAGAACATCTTGTACAGAAAATAACAGATTGACTAGTATAGTAGAGTATTTGAACTTGGAGTCAAAAGACCTGCCTCAAACATTTACTACCTGATGATCCTAGGCAAAGCCCTTCACATCTCTTAAGCTTAACCTCCCAGTAGGTTTTTTTTGTTGTTGTTGTGTTGTTTTTGGTTTTTTTAGTGAGGCAATTGGAGGTTACGTGACTTGCCCAGGGTCACACAGCTAGTAAATGTTAAGTGTGCTGAGGCCAGATTTGAACTCAGGTCCTCCTGAACTTCAGGGCCGGTGGCTCTATCCACTGCGGCCACCCTAAGCCACCCCTCCCCACTAGTTGTGTCAGTAAGCATTTATCATTAACTAATATGGTATATCAGTGCGTGTACTCCTAATTTCTCATGGTCTCAGACCTACATTGTCCTAAGAGGAAGATTCATACCAAGTGAGACCATCAGAGGCTAAAAAGGGGGGCAAGAGAGAGGGATGGCCAGAGAGTAAGGCCCTGGTGTGGCCAAGGTTTTTATCCCCTTTAGAATAGCAGGTGGGTACCAATTAATAAAATAGAGATTAGGAACAGCAAGCTACCTCCTATGGATGTTTTGCGAATCAAATGAAATAACTTATGTAAAGCACCTTGCAAATCTAAAAGCCTACATAGATGCCAGATAGTGATGTTGACTAGAGATGTGAAAAGGAGAATGTGAAAATAAGTTTGGAATAGAGGTCAGGAGCCAGATTGTGAAAAGCTTTAAATGTTGATTAGCATTTTATCCTAGAAGCCTCTAGTGCTTCTTGAGCTGGAGACTGATTTGGTTATAACTATGCTTTAAGGATACAAATTTGCCATCATGTAGAGGATGAAATGGAAAAATGTGGGCTAGGTCCTAAGACAACAGAGAATTAATTCATTAGTCTTGAAGGAAAATCCAATAAACCCCACAAATATTTATAAAAGCAATTTTGTGTAATAGCAAAGAATTAGAAACTAAATAATTCTCAATGATAGGAGAATGGCAAAATAAGTTGTAGCACATTAATCTTGTAAAATTTTAAAAAATATATTTTATTTTCCCCAATTACAAGTAAAAAAACATTCTTTTTTTTTTTTTGAAATTTTGAGTTCAATTTCTCCCTCTATCCTTCCTTATTTCCCTCCTGAAATGGTAAGCAATTTGATATAGTTTATACATGCACGACTATGCAAAACATATTTCTATATTAACCATGTTGTGAAAAAAACCAGACAAAAACAATTTTAAAAAATAAAGTAAAAAAACATTATATTTTGATCTACATTAAGTCTCCATCATTTTTTTCTCTGGAGATAGCATTTTTAATTATGAATCCTTTGAACTTGTCTTGGATCATTGAATTGCTGAGAATAGCAAATCACTCATAGTTGATGATCATATAGTCTTTCTGTTACTGTGTCAATGTTCTCCTGTTTCTGCTCTTTCACTTTGCATCAGTTCATTTAAGTCTTTTCAGGTTTTTCTGAGAGTATTCCCCCTCATCATTTCTTATAGCATAGTAATATTCCATTACAATCACATACAACAACTTGTTCAGCCATTCCCCAGTTGATGGGTATCACCTCAGTTTCCAATTTTTTGACACCACAAAAAGAGCTACTATAAATATTTTTTTTACATATAGGTCCTTTTCCCTTCTTTTGTATCTCTTTGGGATACAGATCTGGTGGTGGTGTTGCTGGATCAAAGAGTATATGCATAGTTTTATATCCCTTTGGGTGTAGTCCCAATTGTTCTCTAGAATGGTTAGATCAGTTCACAACTCCACCAATAGTGCATTACTGTCCCAATTTTACACACCCCCTCCACATTTGCTCTTTTCCTTTCTGTCATAATAACCAATATGATAGGTAGGAGGTGGCACTTCAGAGTTGTTTTAATTGCATTTCTCTAATCAATCATTTAGAGCATTTTTTCATGTGACTATAATTAGCTTTGATTCTTCATCTGAAACTGTGTATTAATATCCTTTGACCATTTGTCAATTGGGAATTATTTGTATTCTTATAAATTTGGCTCAAGTTTTCTACATATTTGAGAAATTGAGGCCTTTATCAGACACGCTTGCTATAAAACATTTTCCCCTAGCCTTCTGCTTTCCTTCTAATCTTGGTTGCATTCGTTTTGTTTATGCAAAACCTTTTTAAACTTAACATAATAAAAATTATCCACTTTACATTCTGTAATGCTCTCTATCTCTTGTTTGGTCATAAATTCTTCCCTTGTTCATATATCTGACAGGTAGATTATTCCATACTGTGTTTTTTAAAAATTAAACTAAACCGTTTTTTAAATGGAAGAGATCACACCAAGTGAGACCATCCAGAGCTAAAAAGGGAGGCAAGAGAGAGTGAGGCCAGAGAGTAAGGCCCTGGTGTGGCCAAGGGTTTTTATCCCCTTTAGATAGAGGTGGGTCATTATACATTGATCAAAGCCAATTGGTTAGCATAGTTCAGTTCCATTGATTCTAAATCAAAATGAACTCTACAGATAATATCAGAGAAAGAGTATGCAAAAGACTCTCACTGAAGGGCAAAGTCCAGTATCTAGGTGTGGTTCTTCACTGAGCTAGACAAAAGAGTCTATTGCCATTTCTTTTGTTCCCTTGGTCTCAACCCAGGCTAGAGCAGAACTTTCTGGAGGGGGGAAGGAGGGAGGGGAGAAGGAAAGGACTAAAACTGAAACTGAAAATTTCTGGGTCCCCCCCTAGAAATCCATTATTAATAATTATTTCTCACAATACTCCCCTAATCTGCTTAGGGCATCACTTTTTATGTCTAAATCATGAACTCATTTTGGCCTTATCTTGGTATAGGTGTAAGATGTTGGTCTATACCTAGTTTTTGCCATACTGTTTTCCAGTTTTCCCCAGAAGTTTTTGTCAAATAGTGATTTCTTGTCAAAAAGCCTGCATCTATGGGTTTATCAAACACTGGATTATTATGGTTATTTACTACTATGCATTGTGTATGTAATCTATTCCATCAATCCACCACTCTATTCCTTAGCCAGTACCAGATTATTTTGATGATTGCTACTTTAGAATACAGTTTGAGATCTGGTATAGGTAGGCCACCTTCCTTAACATTTAAAAATTATTCCTTTGATATTCTTGACCTTATGTTCTTTCAGATGATTTTGTTATTTCTTTTTTCTAATCTATAAAATAGTTCTTTGGTAATTTGATTGGTATGGCACTGAATAAGTAATTAATTTAGGCAGAATTGTGGCATAATATTACTAAACACAATGAATATAAGGAATATAGAAGAATGGGAAGATTTATATGAATGTTTGCAAATGAAGTAAGCACAAAAAAATATACATAATAACTCCTACATTGTAGATGGAAAGAACAACAAAGCATTGAAAGTGAATGCTGAGTCATGTGACAACAAGATGGAAGACTAGATATTTTATCTGATTCTCACAACATTTTCAAACCTTTACAAAACAGGAATTTTTGGAGATAGTTCGATTTAAGTTGCTCCACAATCTAGGACATTAAAAACTCAAACAAAGTAACTTCTCCAGTGGAGAAGACCAATATCATGAACCTCTATGTCCTTCTCACACAGCAGCCCTCTCCCCATTGCCCATCACAAATCCTGGCAGGAAAGCTACACAAATCAACCCACACAATTAAAACAGATCTTAGTTCCATACCCCTCCCTTCCCCCACACCCCTATAGCTCTAAACTGTGGAAATTTGCTTAGGCTTTCAATAGCATATGGTAGCTCTCTGTGACACCTAGAGCTCCAGAAGAATGGAGGGAACAGGGAAGGAGGACAGTCCTATTCTTGCAATAGAATTCAGCTCTGCACCCTAATTCCCTCTCCTGATGCCTCAGAGATTCAAATTCCAAATGTAGAAAATTGCTCATGTGCGGCAGTGCTTTGTGTCAATGAGCAAGAGAACTGAGAAACAGAGGAAACAGGGAAGGCATGGTGAGTGGGTGGGTAGGGTTTGTGTGGTACTTCACCAAGCTGGAGAAAAAGTACCCAAAATCAATAAGAGGCCAGTTCTGTCCCCCCAGAAGTTCATTTGGAGCAGAGATTGAACTATGAATTGTCCAGTGAAGGAGAAGGTTGAGACTCTTTGAAAACCCAATCTCCAGGGAGAACACCATCAAAGAGTCAGAAAGTTGGCAATAGGGGGAAAATAAAGTGAGGTGGGGGAGGCTGAATTACAAATTCTTTCACAAGGACAAAAATTTAAAGACCTTGAGCATTAGCAGAGAAGATATTCATAACAGAAGAAAAATATTACCTCTAGATGAGATAAGACTTTAAACATCTATAACAAGTATTGTTTTCAGTAAATCAATAAACAATTGTTGAGTATCTACTATGGGCAGGCATTTTGCTAAGTACTAGGCAAGACAAAGGGAGTGAATTAATACCTGATGAAGCAGAGGACCCTGTAGATTTCCAAAGAGTATGCAACCACAGCAGTATATTCCTGAATGATTTAAAGGAGAATAAGAATTGTGAAAGCAGAATTTATGGCTTGCATAATAAAGTAACTAGATAATAGAACAATTTGAATTCCATGGCGGCATGTCACCAAAGAAACAAAATAAAGAATAACTAATTGGGAATGTAAATACATAGAAATGAAGGACAATCTGGAAGAGAAGAAAAAAGTAACCTTAAAATAAAGCATAATCTCCATATAAGTAAAACATACTGATCCTGAAGATAGAATGCATAGAGAAAATGTAATAATTATAAAAGATCTCAGAAGAACACAAGTAAAAAAATCTGAACACCAGAATGCAATAAATAAGAAAATTGCCTAGAACTTCTGGACACATAAAACAAAGTGCCAATAGAAAGAATCCAAAGATTATCTCCAGAAATAAAGCAAACCACGTCAACCAAGGCTGTGCTATAAACTCCAAGACACTTAATGGTTTAATTTAATAATTCCACTGACAAATAACATATTCTATAAGCAATACAGAGAAAGTCCTTCAGATATAAAGAAAGGGAAATTTGAATAACTCAAGACTATTCTGTACCCACCAGAATGTGTTCCAAAGGGCTTAAGTTCCAAAGGAACCTATGGTAGAGCCCAAAGTAATCTACTCTGCAAATCTGAGCATAAACTATAATGAAAAAAGATAGATGTCAATGAAAAAAAGAAGCTCTCAAAATATTCCTGGAAGTGAACTAGACTTGACGAAATTATTTATTGCTCAATACCCCAGATACAGAAATATAAGAAAGGTAAACAAATCCTGAAACCAAGGACAACAACAAATAACAAAATAACAACTGAGAGACCATTTGAAGATTTATTTCTAAATATATATGAGGAGACAAGCCGAAGTTATATAAAGATAATAATGAAGGAACAGTCCTGGAACCTTGAGATGAAGTCTTACAGGTGAATGAATCATTTTCATGGGACTAAGTTACAAATGAGAGGGCATATAAGAAGGAGGAAAGGAAGAAGTTAGAGGGGAATATATGTACTTTACCCAAATCAAAGGCTTTAAAATGAAGGAAAAAAAATAACTCCAGGAAGAGGGCCTATAAGAGAATGGGTGAGGAAGCCAAAGGGCAGGATTGCAAAAGGGAGAAAGAAGAGGGAAATCTTGTTTCAGTGGTGGGAGAGTGTATCTCCAATGAATGTACCTTTGGGAGAAGAGACATTCTATAAAGGAATATGGGAAGTTTGCAATAGTATTATAGGAATTTGGCACTTAGAGCAATTATTCTGCCACAGAAAAGGGAAACCAGAGCTTTGGGGAAAACCGACACTCAGAAGAGTGGGAGGGCATGGATTGAAGGAAACAGATTTCTAGGCAAATTGGGGGGTCAATGACTGAGGGCAGGGCAAAGCATCAATAATGAACTGTGCAAATAGGGGCATAGGAAAATATCTTCCATAGGGCAATATGCTCTTTATCACCTTAAGGAATTGGTATTCCAGAGTGATGCACAACAGATTTAAAAGGGAGCCAAGGGGCAAGATTTACAAGGTAAAAAACAGAAACTGTTTTAGAAGAGGAAAGTTAAAATAGACACCTCAAAAGTTTTAATTCCATGTGCAATACAGAGAATAAAGAAGGACTAAATAAGCATAAGGGCCATGAATTAAAGAATAAAAAAACCTAGAATATACAGAAAGGGAAGGTGAATAATAAAGAGAATAGAGAAAAAATCCTTTTTTAGAAAAAAAAGGTGCAGAAAATTTAAAAATAGTCAAAAGAAGTTGAATGAGCAGAAAGGGGGATTCTATTTAACTACTTAACTGAGATAGAAAAAAGAAAGACTGGAAAAATTAAATTACTAGAATCAAAGCAAGGAAGGAAAAAACAAAACTCCATAAATAAAGAAAGGGATAACAAAGTGTAGGGTGAGAGAAAGCCAATAAAATAAGGTTGCCTTAAAATAGATTAAGTTATAATAACTGAAGAGAAATAGTACTATGTTCATAAAAGGGGTTGGGGTGAATCTTAATTTAAAAAAAAATCAGATACAAATGGAGAAAATATAAATCTCATTTTCATACATTAAATGTGAATGGATTAAGCCATCCATGAAACTGAACAAAAAAAGTGACTAGATAAAAAACCAAAATGTCATACTCAGAGGTTATAAGAATACATTTAAAAAACAAAGACATAAGCATAATAAAAATGAAGGTCAAGTGAATCAAAAGAAGCAAGAAGTTGAGATCATCATCAGACAAAGCATGAAAACAAATAAGCAGGGAAACTTTATGCTGACAGGAACCAAACCAATTCATTATTAAACATATCTGTTACGAGTGCCTTAGCACCCAAAATGATGTAGGAAACATTAACTGAACTACAAGACAAAGACAGAAACACATTAGTGAAGGAGATTTCAATGTCTAATCTCTCAAATTTGGATAAGTCTAACAGAAAGATAAATAAAAGGAAAAATATAAAACTGAACAAATTGCTGGAGAAACCAGAGCTAAAAATTTGCATCTTCTAAATGGGACTACAAAAGAATTTATATATTTCTCAGCACCACATGGAACATTTATAAAACTAACTATATCTAAGACAGAAAGATTACAAATACAAAAAGGCAGAAAGAGAGATATAGATCCAAAAGGAGACCTAACAATTAAAATCCTAAATGATGAGTATGCCAGAGAAAAAAATCATATGAATAACTAATAATAACGATGAAATACATACAAATTTCTGAAGGCAGCTGTACTCAGAAAAAATATGATCTCCCTACAAACACACAATAAAACATTTAAAAAGAGAATTAATGAACTGAACATGCATTTTTAAGCATTAGAAAGCCAAGAAATCATCAAACCTAATATAGGCACAAAAGAGAAGGCACTAAAAATTAGAGGAGAAGTAAAAAAAAATGGAACCTAAACTATAGAAATGAGAAATAAAACTAAAATCTGACTCTTTGAAAAGACTAATAAAGTTGATAAACCTTTAGGTAATCTGATTAAAAATATGAGGGCAGAAAACCAAAGCAACAAAATAGAAAGGATCAAAGAGAAAATCACAAGACCAATATATTTACAAGAAAATTCTATCAAACTTTTAAGGAATATGTAATGCTCATACTATACAAATTATTGTCACAAATTGAGAAAGAAATAAAACCTACCAAAATCCCTTTTATTCAATATAGTCCTAACACCTAAACAACAGAAAGATAAAAACACAGGAGAGCTATAGATAAGCAGCATTAATAAATATCAATTTAAACATTTTAAATAAAATCCTGTTATATAGACTGTAGCAAATTACCCGAGGAATCTTCATTATGCAACAAATAAGGGATACAAGGAAGTTTTACATTAGAAAAATAATCAACATAATTAATCATATTAAAACCAAAAAACATCCAAACCACATACTTATCTCAATTAGATGCAGAAAAAGCATTTGACAAGGTATAACACTTATTTATACCAAAACTCTGACAGAGTATAAGCATAGATCTATCTTTTTTTTCACTTTATTTCATTTTTTTCTTTTGAGTTTTCTTATATAAAAGGACTAATATGGTAATGTTTTACACAATTGCATGTGTACAACCTATATCCAATTGCCTACCACCTCAAAGAGGGAAGAGGAAAGAGAGGGAAAGAGGGGTGGAACTTGGAACTCAAAACTTTAAATAAAGATGTTTATTATCAAAAAAAGAAGAAAAAATGCTCCCAAGTCATTGGATAAAAAAGATAGGCAAATTAAAGCAACTCTGAATCCTTCACACCCTTAATAGTGGAAAAGGTGAAAAAGTTGGAAATGACAGTTGTGGAGAAGCTGTAGAAGGAAAGGCAAATGAGAGCACTATTGATGGAACTGGGAAGTGGTCCCAATCATTCTGGACAACAATTTGGAATTGTGTCCCATAGTTCACTAAACTGTGCATACTCTAATTCTAGACCATTCAGCACAATGGCTATTCCAGTTCTTTTCTTCCCTTCTTTTTTCATCTTTTTAAAAATTAATTTTAAATGTATTTTATTATTTTCTAGTTACATGTAGAGGTAGTTTTCAACATTTGTTTTTATAAGATTTCTAGTTTCAAATTTTTCTCCCTCCTTCCTCCCCAAGACAGCAATCTCATATAGGCTATATACGTATAAATCACATCAAACAAATTTCTGCATTAGTCATGCTGTGAAAGAAGAATCAGAGCAAAGGGAAAAACCTTAAAAAGGAAAACAAAAAAAACCCGTAGAAATAGTATGGTTCAGATCTGCATCTAGATTCCCACAGTTCTTTTTTTTTTTTTTTCTGGATTTGGAGAACATATTCCATCATGAGTCCCTTTGGAACTATCTTAGACAGTTCCTTTGCCCTCTGGAATATCATATTCCATGCCTCTTGATCCTTTAATGTAGAAGCTGACTAGATCTAGTGTGTTATCCTGACTGTGGCCTGACAGTATTTGAATTCCTTATGTCTAGCTGCTTGTAATATTTTCTCCCTTGACCTGGGATCCTCTGGAATTTGGCTATAATATTCCTGAGGTTTCCTTTTGGGATCTTTATTGCTGAGAAGAGTCAAGTCTATTACAGTGATCAACACACAATGTTGTTGATACATCAGTTCATGTAAGTCCCTTCTAGGTTTCTCTGAAATCTGCCTGCTCAGTGTTTCTCCACATTGCTATTTGTTTTTTTGGTTGGTTTTTTTTTTTTTGGTGAGGCAATTGGGGTTAAGTAACTTGCCCAAGGTCACACAGCTAGTAAGTATTAAGTGTTTTAAGGGCCGGATTTGAACTCAGGTACTCCTGAATCCAGGGACGGTGCTTTATCTACTGTGCTACCTAGCTGCCTCTTTCACATTGATTTTTAAAAACTTCATGTTCTAAATTTTCTTCCTCCCTCCCTCCTCACCCCTCCTATGGAATAATGCAATTCAATATAAGACCTACATGTGTAGTTATGCCAAACATCTTCACATTAGTCAAGTTGTGAAAGAAAATAGACAAATAACTTTAGAAAGAGGAACTAAGAAATAAAATTATACTTCAATCTATATTCAAATACATCAATTCTTCCTCTGTTGATTATTTGTCTTTTTTATAATTCCTTGTGTAGCATCCTGCTCATCAATTCTTTCACAGTTACTATTGCTAACTGTATTACCCTCCATCCAATTCCCTCCCCTTGATATTTACTCTATTTCTATCTTCTTTCACCCTATCCCCTCTTGAAAGTGTTTTGCTTTTTACTGCTCTCTCTCCCAGTCTGTCCTCCCTTCTTTCACCTCCTCCCCCATTTCCCCATTACCCTCCAACTTGCCCTCAGGGCAAAATATATTACTATACCCACTTGAGTGTTTATGTATTTCTCATTGAGCCAATTCTGATGAGATTAAGGTTCACTTCACTCCCCTGCTCCTTCCCCACTTTATCCTCTACTTCATAAGCTTTTTCTTGTTTTTTCTTTTTAATGTGAGCTACTTTACACCCTTCCACCATGTCCCTTTCCCTTTCTTCCAGTACTTTCCTCTTACTCTTTAACTTTATTTTAAAGATTCATCATGGGGGGCAGCTAGGGGGCACAGTGGATTAGAGCAACTGGCCCTGGATTCAGGAGGACCTGAGTTCAATCTGGCCTCAGACACTTGACACTTACTGGCTGTGTGACCCTGGACAAGTCACTTAGCCCAATTGCCTCACCAAAAAAACCCAAAAAAACGTCATCATGGGTCAGCTAGGTGACAAAGTGGACAAAGCACCAGCCCTAGCTAGACCCAGGAGGCTCTAAGCCAAATTCAGCTCAGACATAAGCCATCCCACCCTGCCTGCCCCAGAAAAAACAAGGATAAATGCTTTACAGATATCTTCCCTTTATAATTCATTTTACACCTGTGCCCTCTGTCTAAGTATGATCCTTTCAGCTTCCCTAATACTGAGAAAGTTCTTATGACTTGGAAGTATTATCTTCTTATGTTAAGAATGTAAACAGTTTATCCTTTTAAAGTCCCTCATGATTTCTTTTCTGTTTACCTGTTTATGCTTCTCTGGGGTCTTGTATTTGAAAGTCAAATTTTCTTTTCAGTTCAGGGTCTTTTCATCACAAATGCCTGAAAGTTCTCTTTTTCATTGAAGTCCTATTTTCCCCCCTGAAAGATTATGTTCAGTTTTGCTGGGTAGATGATTTTATGTTGTAGTCCCAGTTCCTTTGCCCCTCTGGAATATCATATTCCATGCCCTCTGGTCTTTAATGTAGAAGCTGTTAGATCTTGTGTTATCCTGACTGTGGCCTGACAATATTTAAATATTTCTAGCTGCTTGTAATATTTTCTCCTTGACCTGGGATCTGTGGAATCTGGCTATAATATTCCTGGAGGTTTTCCTTTTGGGATCTCTTTCAGGAGGTGATTGATGGATTCTTTCAATTTCTATTTTACCTTCTGCTTCTAGAATTTCAGGGCTGGGGCGGCTAGGTGGCACAGTGGATAAAGCACCGGCCCTGGATTCAGGAGTACCTGAGTTCAAATCCGGCCTCCGACACTTGACACTTACTAGCTGTGTGACCCTGGGCAAGTCACTTAACCCCCATTGTCCTGCCAAAAAAAAAAAAAGCTGTGTAGAATATCAGGGCAATTTTCCTTGACAATTTCTTGGAAGATGATGTCTAGGCTCTTATTTTGGTCATGGTTTCAGGTAGTCCAATGATTTTCAAATTATCTCTCCTGGATCTATTTTCTAGTCAGCTGTTTTTCCAAGGAGATATTTCAAATTGCCCTCTATTTTTTTATTCATTTGGATTTGCTTTACTGTGTCTTGGTTTCTCAATAAAGTCACTACCTTCCATTTATTCAATCTTAATTCTTAGGCAATTATTTTCTTCAGAGAGCTTTTGTATCTCCATTTTCCATTTGGCTTTTCAAACTGTTACTTTTTTCTCATGACTCTCCTGCATCACTCTCATTTCCCTTTCATTCTTTCCTCCACTTCTCTAAATCTTCCTTCTATCTCTCCTACTTTCTCTTCAAAGTCCTGTTTGAGCACTTCCATGGCCTGAGACCAATTCATTTTTTTTGGAAGCTTGGATGCAGGAGCTTTTAACTCTGTTATTATCTTCTTTTGAGGGTGTATTTTGCAATGAACATTTTTTTTTTCCCAATTTCATGTAAGGGTAGTTTTCAACATTCATTTTCATAAGATTTAGAGTTCCAAATTTTTCTCCCTCCTTCCTTTCCTCCACCCTCCACAAGGCATTAACCAATCTGGTATAGGTTATATATGTACAATCAACAAGTGCTCTTTTTATCAGTTCTTTCTTATAGGACTGGATAGTATGCTTCATCATTAATCCCTTGGGATTGTCTTGGATCATTGTAATACTGAGAGTGGTTAAGTCTTTCATAATTGCTCATCACACAATACTACTGTCACTATGTACAATGTCTTCCCAGTTCTGCTCATTTCACTATACATCAGTTCACGAGTCTCTCTCAGGTTTTTCTTGGATCATCCTGTTTGTCATTTCCTATAGCACAATACCATTCCACTACAATCATATACCACCACAGCTTCTTCAGTCATTCCTCCAATTGATGGACATTCCCTTGATTCCCAATTCTTAGCCACCACAAAGAGTTGCTATAAAATATTTTTTGTACACTTTCCTCCTTTTCTCTTTTTCATGATTACTATTGTTCAGTTTCCCTCATCCATTCCCTTCCCCATGATATTTACTCTATTATCTATCTTCTTTCACCCTATCTATCCTCTGCAAAAGATATTTGCTGCTGTCTGCCCTCCCCCATCTGCTTTCCCTTCTTTCCCTCCTCTCTTTTTATTTCCTTCCCCATCAATTTTCCTGCAGGGGTTAGAGAGATTACTCTACCCAATTGAGTATGTGTGTTAATCCTCCTTGAGCCAACTCTGATGAGATTAAGGCTCTTTGAGCCTGAGGGGTGTTTTCTGGTCTCCTTTCCCCTTGTGATGAGTAAAATCTATGTTTGTGTCCTTAGCTGCACCACCCCTCCCCCACCCATGGCGCCTCACCCCCACCCCCATGTGTGTGTGGGGAAACTAGCTAGGATTTACTTATAAATTAGAAACTTCAGCAACAATGTTTGGGCTTTTAAGTATTTATTAAAGTATATTAGAAGTTGGTAAAGATAGAACACATGGAGTACAGAAAGTACAGAGAAAAGCCTATCACCCTTAGGTTCAGAATCGACTCTTCTCCTTTCCTTTCTGCCACCACCCAAGGTCCCTCTGGAGCCAGCTTTCCTTCCTACTTCCTGCTCCCCCGGAATGGGGAAGTCCTTCAAGCTGCTTGGTTGAGGGTAGTCTCGTGTTGATGTAGTCCACAGCCTCTGAGAACAACACCCCACTCAGGGCCTGCGCAGGTGTGGTCTTGATTATAATCAACCTTAAGTAGGTTCTCAGTCAAGTCTATCAGTCAGTTTCATCCAATTCAATCAATTCCAAATCATTCCTCAGGTGGGGCCCTGGGCATCTGCCAAATCCCATTATTTTCTCACACCCAAAGAAGTTTTTGTGATGTCAGCTATTTTCTCTTCTTACTCATCATGACCTCCTATTTCTTGGCTTTTAACTACTTCTAAAGTGTAATGCTACTTCCAGGACATACTGTTCTGAGCTACAGCTTGGCCCAGGGGGGTGATTGGGACAATCTCAGCCTGCCTGCCGTGTGAGTAACCACAGCCTGCTTTCTTTTTGACCTGGAAACAGAAGTCTGATTGAAATCTGATTCTCTATAGTTGGAAGCTTGGCATGCCTGTGTCCTCCCCCACGGGGTGGCTGTCCCTCGAGTTTTCTTGCTGGTTCAGAACATGGGTGCAGTTCCAGCAGAGATTGCAGCTATTCCCCCAACCACTGGGACCCCCCTCACCAGTCCCTTGAGCTGAGCTTCAGAAGAGGCAGCTGAAGATTCCAAAGCTCTGGAGGCACTGCCTGCTGAGGCTGGTTCTGCTTTGCATGCTGCGCTCCTCCCTCAGCCTGAACAGCAGGTGATTCTGGCCATCTTAATTAAGCTATCTTTGGTTGGAAAAGAGTCTCACCCTGTTCTTATGTGGGTTGTGCTGCTCCAAGAGTTGACTTTTGGCATTATTTTTGGAAAGTATGTGGACAGGTTTTTGGGAGCTGGGAGAATCACAGCCTTCTTGAGGTATCTTTTTTAATGATAAAAGGTATCTATCTACAACATACAATTAGCATCATATAACATGGAGAGATCTTAGAATCTTTCCCAGTAAATACAGGCATAAAGCAAGGAATGCCCTTTTCCCCCCACTATTATTTCACATAGTTCTGAAGTGCCTAGCAATAGTAATAAGACAGGATAGAAATTAAAGGTGTACATGTAGGCAAGAGGAGATAAAATTGTCCTTATGCGATATCAAGATGCTATACTTGGAAAATTCTAGGAGAACTGGAAATGATACTAATTGAGCCAATGGCAAATAATTCAGCAAAGTTATAGGCTACAAAACAAACTCCTCAAAGATCTCCTGAATTTTCCATAATTATAACAAAACCCAAGAGCAGTAATAAAAAGGGAACTCTCACTCCAAATAATTACAAAATACATAAATTATCTGGATTAATCTATCAAAGCACCCAAAAGAGTTGTGTAGAATTAATTGTAAAATACTACTTAAAGAAATAAGAAAAATGTAAATACGCTAAGGAATATTCAAGGCTCACATTTGAACCATTTAATGTAATAAAAATTAACCTTTTGCATTAAAAGAAAAACAAAACAAAAAATCTCACATATCATATATATATATATATATTATATATATATATATATATATATATATATATATATATATGTATATATATATATTATATACTTTAAAAAAAATAAGATTTCCCATCTGGGAAAACAGTAGCTAACCTTCTGCATTAAAAGAAAAAAAACAAAAAAAGCCCCCACATGTATATACTTAATGTAATAAAAATGACATATTGCCTAAATTAATTTATTGTTAATTTATATTTTTGATGCTTTACAAATACAACTATCAAAAGAAACTTTATAGACCTTGACAAAATAATAACAAAATTCATTTGGAAAAATAAAATATCTAGAACATCAAGGGAAATGATGAAAAGACAAGGGACAAAGGGAGAAGGGAATTTTTGGATCTTAAGCTATACTATTGTATGGAGCAAACTGCCTCAGTTTACCCAAATAACTTTGAGGAGACCACCAAGTCAAGCAGAGACAGATTTATTACATCCTCATGAGGACGGGGCAAAACCCAATTACACTTTGAAGTCTTGCAAAGATATGCCAATCCTCTAGGTTTTTATAGTAATCTTGAAAGGACTGTCCCCCGGTACACCTAGGTTGATGAGCTTCACAATCTAACATCCAATCCTGTCTCACCCAGGGTGCGTATGGAGACATGCATACGTGTTCCAGGGACAAGGGGGAAAAGGTGGAGGGGGAACAAGGTCAAACCAAAGGATAAGAAACAGGGGAGTGAGAGTCAGAGGTTTCACATCTTCACAGTTCCCACTGACTCCCCTCTCCAGGCCCCTGTCTCTAAAGATAAGGATGACAGGGTTAAAATTTAATCTTCGGCTATGTTGGGAAGAAAAGAATAATCCATTGTTGGGACCCCAGGGCCAAGGGGATTCTGCTCTGAGAAAAAGAGACAATGTTACTTAACATCTGGTCTCAACTCATTGGCTGCATCCTGTGCCGAGTCCCGTCCTTTCTTCTTGAGTCCCGAGTATTGAATTGGTGGGCTAACTCCCTGACCCACTGACTGGGGTTCTGACACATGATAGATTGCAGACAAAACTAATATGTAGCTGACAAGTGGGGAGACTGAGCAGAAGTAAAAATACTGTTAATTGGCAATAAAACTTAAAGGAGACAGTGAGAATTTTGACAAGCAATAAACTTCTAAACAAACTATACTGGGGCAGGGCTGGGTACCTTCCAGACCCCATGGTCAGAGTTTAATCTGACTCAAATCCATAATCATATCATACACTATAAAGCAGCTATCATCAAAATGATCTCACACTGACTAAAAACAAATAAATAGATCAATGAAATAGACTATGCAAAGGAAATTCAAAAGCAATAAGACTAAATTACCATGTTGAATAAAGCAGAAAACATGAATTACTTAGGAAAGAACTCCCTATTTGATAAAAACTGCTAGTAAAATTAGAAAGTTGCATGGCAGTAAGTAGGCTTAGACCACACTTGACACCATATTCCACAAAACATTCTAAATGAATACATTACATTAATATTAAAGATAAGATAAAAAATCAAAAGAGAAGCAAATCGTATACTTCTCATAGCTATGGTAGGAGATGTATTTTAACCAAACAAGGATAAAGGCAATTACAAAAGATAAAATAGATAATTTTGATTACATGTATTGAAAAGCTTCTGGTATAACATTTAAGCATCTAAGATAAAAAGGCAAGTGGTTTTTCATATCAAATTTCTCTACTAAGGGTTTCTTATCCAAGAACATACATACATACATACATACATATACACACACATAGATATAGATATGTAAATACACACACACATATACATATATAATGCATACACGTATCTGTATGTGTATGTGTATGTATCCAAAAGCCATACCCTAAACAGATAAATGATCAAAGGAAATGAACACAGTTGTCCTAAAGAACTGCATAGCATTAACAACCATATAAAATAATGTTCCAAATCACTAATAATAAAAAAATGTACATCACAGCAGTCCTGAGGCTTTACCTCGTAAGTGTAAATTGGCAAAGATGACAAAAGATAGCAATAGTCAATGTTAGAGATTGAGAGAAGACAGGCACACTGGTGCATGGTGGAATACAGTGGGAGTTGTGAATTGATTTTGGAAAATAATTTGGAATTATGCAAATAAAGTGACTAAAATATTCATACTCTTTGACTTAGAGATTCCATTAGTAGGTTTATAATCCATGGAAATCATTGATAAGATGAAAGTCCTTGTATGCACCAAAATATAGCAACAGCTGTTGTTATAGCAAAGAATTGGAAACAAGCATAGCTTTAAAGAATGATAAGAAAGGACAGATCCAATCCACTCCTTTTGCAGGGGTAGGAGCCCACAGGATTGCTTGTTACACATAGTTTCAGACTATGGCATTAGGTCAGTTATCAGTTAATCAATTATGCTGATTTTTATCCTCCTCTTTTTTCTTTTTTTTTCATTAAAGTCTTAAAATACTATTTGTTGTATGGAACAACTTTCTGGGGAAAAGAAGGGGAAGGAATTGTGGGAAATTGTGGTGATATAAAAAACAAAAGATTTTTTAAAAATAGGAGCTGAAGTCTCATAATAATTATGACCTAAAATAGCCACAAAGAAAGAATATGAAAATGCACTTCTCTCTCTTTGTTTGCAGAGTTGGAGTACTATGTAGGTGGAACTCAGAATATGTTGTTAGACTTGATTGAGGTGTTGGTTAATTTTGCTGAACTTTATTTTCTCTGTTCTTCCTCATGCTTCATTATAAGGGAAGTCTCTTTGGTTAGGCAGAGGGAGGGATACTGAAAAATGAAAGAGGTATAAAAACTAAAGATACAAATACATTTTTAAAAAAGATATCAGTTTCAGTGAGATGGTAGGGTAGGAAGCCAGATTCTAAGGACCTAAGAATTAAGCCGAAAAGTAAGGAATGAAGACAAATGTGTTCAGATCCTTCCAGTAGTTTGTTTGATTCCTAGGCTTAATGTATGAGGGGATGGCAGTCAAGTGAAGGATTTTCAGTGATGGAGAAGATCCTGCATATTCCTGGGCAATATGAAAGAAGCCAGTGGATAAGGAGAGATTGAAGATGAGTTAAAAGAGAGTGGAAGAAGCTCTGGGAGGAGGTGAGATGAGATGGCATCAAGAGCACAGTAGAGAGGTTGGTCTTGGGAAGGAGACCAGCAATAATTTCATCAGAAACTGATATAAAGAAGGAGAATATGGGGAATTATGAAGAAGTATTTGAGGGATGGACTGCAGAAAAAGGAATTCACCAGGGAGGGCCCTCTATTTTCTCATGGTTTGGTACCTGCAACTAGTTTCTTGACCTCTTGTTTAATGTAATGATAGTCACTGTGGAGCAAAGTTTATTCTTCTTAAATGTTTCACAATTCCTTAAAAGCCAACACTTTCATACTGTCGTTACTGGAGAGGTGTAAGCTTTGCAGCTTGTACTGATGAAGCTTCTAAAGAGGTATGGAACCATTTTCTGTTTTACTGGGCTACCCTACCAGCTCTACTCACAACTTTGCGTCACAGGTTATTCTTTACTCTCCGTCCTTGAGCTTCATCCAAGAAGCAGGACCTAGGGGCTTTTCTTTAGTTTTATATTCCCTCAGTAGATCTAATTACTAGACTAATACAAAACTATGAGTTTTGTAGGCATGTGGTCCTATCTCCTCCTTTGCTGCCTCCCCCTCCCCCCCCACCTCCATCTCACCATACACCTTGTGTTGTTGATCCTTTCATTGCTATTACCACTCACTTCTGAGCTATCCATAACCAAATAATTGAGCAAGTGAGACTTGGATTGAGGACCTATTATTGTCCAATCAGTGAGACTCCAGAGTGACTTGGGTTTAAAAGCATTGGGCAAATCGTTCCATTTGAGATCTTAAATGAGCTTTATCAAAGCCTGATTACTAGAGCTTATCCAAGAAATCATAAATTAAAACTGCATGAGACAAGAGTTAATTGTTTCAGTTTAAAAAACAACAACAAACCAATGGCAGAATAAATTAATAGGGAAGAAAAAAAAATCTAGCCTGCAAACCCCAAAATATCTTGTAAAGTATAAGTGATTAAAACCACATGTAAGGGTTTGTCTCCCACGTGGTGGGGGAGGGGGGAAGGGGGGAAGAGGAAAAGGAGGAGGAGGAGGAGGAGGAGGAGGAGGAAGAGAGAGGAAGTAGCAGTATTACCCAACTGAAACTGGCCAGTTGGGTCCTCCAGTGGGGCAGCTACCACTACTCACAAATTGTTTTTCTTCTTTTGTTCTTGAAAAGAACCAATGACATCAGGAGGGTGATGTCTTGACTTGTGAGTGAATTGGATTTAAATGAAGCAGGGTTATGCAGAGTCATCAGCCTCACTCTCTCCTCAGGGTCATCTGAGTTTAGTGGCAAGATATGAATCAGGACAACTTGTGATAGCCCTGGGAGGCCCTGGCCTTTTTAAGCTAAGGTCTTTCCCAGGTCTGTTTGTCTGAAGCAACACCCATTCAGTGATTAAAGGCTAGGTAAGAATTGAGGTAAAAGATGGCCTAGTTTGATTTTCCCAAAGAATCAGTGTGGGAGGGGAAGACCCTTAGAGTTTATGGACAAAAACAGAAAAGGATTGCTATTTAAACTCCATCATACACTTTACTCTTGACTTTAGGTAGGAGTCTAATAAATGTATTCACTCAAAGGGGTAAGTGATTGATAGTTAAAGCTTAGCAAATATCTCTAAGTGTTACTTGCATTTCAACTGCATTAAGACCAAAGAATGAATCCTGGGTATCAAAAGAAGTGGTGGGAGGATAAATACTGTTTTGGGTGTGGTATGGCTGCAATAGGCAGCACTAATTCCACCTATGGGTTCTGACTCTGGGGCTGATTTTTAAAATGACTAATATAAAAACAATTGGAAAGGATTCTAAGGGATATTTAGCCTATTGCTCATGGAAATTTGCTTCCCTTCTCAAAGTTTGTCCCTTAAGGCAGAGGTTAGGTGTGGGGCAAGGTCTTCGGAATTTTTTTTCTAGGGTATTATTTTTGACGAATGGAAGGCTTAGATTATGGAAATACTGAATTGGCTTGGTGGTGTCATCAATGTGGATACTGCAGATCAGAACTTCCTGTTTTTCTGATTAGTCTTTCTCCATTCAATAGACTATTTTATGGTCCATGCCACTTTCTTCCTACCACTTCCCTCTTTTCTTGCCCCTTTTCCTGGAACCTGCCCTCTTGTAGATTCTCCCCTCTCATCTAGGACACTTCTTTATTAGAACATTTCAGGCCTAGAAAATTTCACTTTCCTAACTCAGTGATCAGACTTTTTTTTTTTTGCTAGTGTACCTTTTTAGTTTAAAAATAAGTTTAAGCATCAACACCCAATATGTATATCTTATTTTATAAATTTATATATATATACCATATATATACACCATTATGCTAATAATTAGGAGTGTCCTAAAACTCATACACAGTAGAAATTAATAAGGATAAGAAAATGATAAATAATATATTGATCTTAGAATCAAATTGAAATTCATTAAATAGGGAAGTGATGTGCTCAAACCTACACATAGGAAAATAAACTTTGACAGCTATATGAAGGATGGGTAGGAGTATGAAGGAACCAGAGGCAAGGAAACCAATTAGAAGCCTAATGTAATAGTTCAGGCAAGTAGGTATGAGGGCCAAAATTAAGCTGGTGGCTGTGTGAGTGGAGCAAGAGATAAATTCAAGAGAGAAGCTGTCAAGGCAGAAATGACAAGATTGGCAACTGATTGGATATGTGTGGGAGAGTGAGAGCCAAAAAAATTGTAATGAGAATTGGAGACCTGGGTGACTAGAAGAATGATGGCATCCTTGACAGAAATAGGAAATGTGGAATAGGTAGTGTTTGGGGAAAAGATGATGTAATAAAATTTGTGATCCCACTTACATTATGGCACTGTCTTCTGCTTCTTCATTTCCATCCTACCTTGCACTCTCATCCTAGACCATCCTGAGCTATGAGAGGAGTTTTTGCCTTTATGCTCCCCCTGAATTAGGCCTCCATATCACTTTATAGGCATTTCCTGGCATTTCCAAACCATGTCACCAAACACATAGCTCCCATTTCTCCATCTGCTTTCTAGCTCCCCTTGCTTTTCAATTCCCTTCTATGCATTATGTTCCCTCACTGGAACGTATTCTCCTGGGGATCAAGGACTATCTTGCATCTTTTGTTTTGTATCCCCCATTGTTTAGCATAGTGCTCGGTACATAGTAAATATGTACTAAATTCTTTGTCATTAATTTATTCATATTGCGACCCATCCCATACCTACTCAGCCAGTGCAACTCCATCTGTCCCATCCAAAACAAAAAAAGACTAACTCATCAATTACTGTCCTATAATCAGAGATCTCATTTTAAAGGGTACCTATTACAGAAACAAAGTGATCTTGGGGACAGGGAGTACATATGCTGGTGGGGGTAAGGAGGGAATTTTTCTGGTGGTACCTGCATGCTTCTGCTATGGTGCCCTATAGTGGTTACTGGATTTTAATTGCCCTGAGGGGCTTATGACTGTTCAGAAGGGAGAAGGTTGAGAATTGCACAGCTATGGAAGGGAAAGGAGTAGAAGAGTATTGGGATATGATAAGTGAAGGGTTGGTGTGGTTATGTTAGAGACCGGCTTCCATCATAGGCTATGAGTATAAAGATGGGTTGTGATCTATCTTCTCACCCATTGTTTGGTTGATCACATGCCCCTTAAGGTCAAATTACTCACCAGCTTTGGAAATGTCGGTCTTAGCTGACTGTTTTTTTACAGTATATGAGCTCTGGGATGGAAACCAATTACATCCTAAACAGGACCTCTCCCCTTTCTTTCAATGGACCTGAGCTTCTCTAATAGCTCTAGGTGCCAGGACTCAGGAGAAAAGCTGGAATAGCTATAACCCCTGAATTGAATCTGCTTCCTTGGTCTTGAAATTTCCTCAGAGCCCTGAAGGACTGACGGAGGAATCTGAAACCACTGTGGCCTCGCTTTAACTGACATGGCCTAAAGACCAAAGTGTCTAGGATTCCCTGATGACATTGCTCATTGTATCTCTTCCTTGACCTGTTTTGGAGATATTACCTGAAGAGTGTTGTTGTTCAGTTGTTTTAATTATGTTCAACTCTTTGTGGCACTCTGGACCTGTGTCCATGGGGTTTTCTTGGCAAAGATACTAGAGTGGTTTGCTATTTCCTTTTCCATTGGCAAATTAAGGTTAAGTAACTTGCCTAAGGTCACATACCTTAGGAAATTTCTGAGGCTGGATTTGAATTCAGATATTTCTGACTCCAAGACCAGCACTCTATCCATTGCACCACATAGTTGCCATCTGGAAGAGTTGTTGTTGTTGTTCAGTTGTGTCCAGTTCCATGAGACCTTCTGGATGGTGTCCATGGGGTTTTCTTGGCAAAGATACTGGAGTAATTTGCCATTTCTTCTCCATGTGTTCCCATTTTATAGATGAGAGATTGAAGCAAATAGGAGTTACATAGTTTGTAATGTCTGAGGCTGGATTTGAACTCCTATCTTCTCTCTCCAGACTTGGTGCTCTATCCATTGTGTCACCTAGCTAGATCCCATCTGGAAGAGTCAATAGCAAAATTATCTTAAGGTCAGGAAGACCGGGCTCAAGTCCTACCTCTGACATCCTACTGGCTAGGTGACCAAGCAATTCATCTACCCTCTCCAGTGACCCTAGGCAACAATCTAAGCCTATAAGATATAAAGTAGGTTCAGATCTGCATTGAGGTTGACATGATTTCTTCATGTGGCATTTTCTATGTTAATAATCACAGGCTTTAATCTTTTTTTAAAATTACCTTAGTTATTCAATGGTTCACCCTAATTCTTCTTTGAAGGCACTTTAACCACAGCAAGGATACTCAGATTTTTTTTAAAAATTATTTTATTTTTGTATCACTTTCATTTAAGAATATATCCCTCTTCCATCATATTCTCAGAGAGCCATCCTTTGTAACAAAGAATAAAAAAAAAAATGGAAAAAAAGCAGTTCAACAAAACTAAGCAACACATGAATTGAGGCTGAGAGTTTATGCAATATTTCAAACCTATAATCCCCTACCCAAGTAAAGGAATAAGTAAATTCCAACAATGGACCCAGAGAATATGCTGGTGCTGCCTCAACCTGTGTAATTATTGTCTATCTCCTCCCTTAAGTCCTAAAGTTCTCTTCCCAACATATTGGAAGGCTTCTTCTAATTCTTTTGAAATTCTGTGAATGTCAGCACAGCACTTGTCTTGGTCATTTGTCTTTCCCATTCTCTTCAGACAGAGCTGCTAGGCTTACCACTCCCAGTCATACATTTCCTAATCTCTTTTTTGTTGTTTCTTATGCTCAAGCTGTTGTTGACAATATACTGTGCCATACTTAAGCCAAGCATTCATCTTTCCATTATCATTTGGGTTAACCTTAATTAAAATTTTTCCTGTACATAGTAGTTTCTTACAGTTTGTATTCATATATTGAATTATATTTGTGCTAAAAAGATGGATTTTTGTGTCAGGCCTTAGTTTGGGATCATTTAAGTTCTATATAATTTACTAATTAAATATGGCCCCTCCCCCTTCCTCTTGTTTCTATTCTGGGTCCACCTCATTTTCTATCTTCAGTATCTGTTCAAAAATGTGCTGATGAATAAACTAGAGGGACTGTCCATCAGCTGCATCTCATAGTCTGGATAACAGGCATCCTTTCTCTGTTTGATTTTTCCTGTATAAATAGGATCTCTCTTGAATGGCCATGACCTTTGTTGAAGAGGTTCTGTGTATTTTGGGGCTTGATGCAATCAGCACATTATCAGTTACAAACAGGAACATCTGGAGGATGTCATTGTCCACGGCAATCCCTCCTTACATTTGGACTCTGCACAGGACATCCTTCCATGATAGAGGTTAAACACTTTCAGGCCTTTTTTTCTTTGCTTGTGTAAGGTATGTTTTGTCAATTCAGTTTATATGTGTCTTCATTCATGGGTTATCTAAATGCAACATGGATAGATATCTCTGGAGTCATGCCCACTCCGCTCCAAGGGAGACTGATTATTGCCTACAGGGGAGCAGGCAAAGATGCCATGAGGTTGGTCACTCTACCTTCCTCTGAGGGAGATGGTACTTGGCCTTGCTAGCCTCAAGTCATTATTCTCTCTACCACTTAGGTAGGTCTTATACTAAATGTTCCAGGTTTGACGCTCAGATTCCAATTGATGTTGGTGGCGAAGTGATCATAAAATGAAATTGTCACCATGGTTGCATCAACCAAGGACTCTTTGGGGATCTTAACTTGTGCAAAGGAGCCATCTTGTTAGAGGAATTCCTTTAAAGCTACATTCTGCTATGTCCAATCAAATGCTTTCTGTAACCAACAATAAATATTCTCTACTGCTTTCATTTTGAACACTGAAGATGGAAAATGAGGTGGACCCAGAATAGAGAGACAGAGAGTGTGTGATGTGGTGGAAAGTCCACTAGACCTAAAGTACAGAGAGCTTGGGTTCAAATCCTGTTCCTCTACTGCCCATTTTACTATGAGCAAGTGACTTTTCTTCTTTGGGATTACTTAACCTTTTCTGTAAAATAAAGTGGTTCACAAGATGACTCTGATGTCTCTTTCAGCTCTAAGCCCTATGATCTTATGAATTATGTGGCTTTTAATATACTATAAAACAACAAATAACAAAAAAAAAAAAAAACACTCATGAAAGCCTTCCTGTTTTGAAATTTTAAAGTAATGCACAAGTAAATCTTTCTTACAAAGATGATAGAGTTGAGAAAGTAAGTAGTGTTGTTCTCTTGGCGGGCCTTAAAGTGTTTATAATTGAAATTCCTCCCTCTCTGAGGCCCCAAATTTTGTATATCAACATGGATTTTCTTCTGTAGTACTATGAATGGTTACCAGTATAAAATGGCAGAGTGAGGGAAATGTTTTAAAGAAAGATCATTGGCCTTGAAATTAAAATTGAATTTTAGTCCTATTTCTGGGGCTAACTAGCTGTGTGACCCGGGGTATTACTTAATTTCTCTGAGCTTCAGTTTCCTTATCCATAGAATACTACAATAACCAATATTCAGTGATTTAGTTGAAGGAATGCTGGAACCAGCTCCAACTGGGTTCTTGAGATCTGATAACTAAATTTTCATTGAGAGCATTTACATTTTGGGAAATTGGAATTCATCCAATATGCTGTACATCAGGACTTGATATATTGATTTTTTGTCTAAACTTAAGAAAGGTAATGAAGAAAAATGTTAATAAGTAGATTAAACTTAAAAGTGTATCATGCAAAAAAAGTGAGTCATGAATACATTTTTCCCCCCCAGAGAGTCCAGTTTTAAAAACCCATCACATCCCTGTTTGAAACTATGTTTGATGTATCCAGTAAATCTTAGTAAATTCTCTTGAGGAATTATTTACTTGAGGAATATAGAGATTAGATGCCCTGAAAGCAGTGGGTGGTAGGTATAGATAGAATGCTGGATTTGGAGTCAAGAAGATTTGAATTCAAATTAGCTGTGTACTCTGGGCAAATCTTTTAACTCCTGTTTGCTCTGTTTCTTCATCTATAAACATGGGAATAATAAACATTACCACTTACCTGACAAGGTTGTTGTGAGATCAGATGAAATAATATTGTAAAGTGCAATGCATACCTTTAAAAAACACTATCTAAGTGCTAGTTATTATTATCTCTTATCCAGGTCCATATAGCTAATAAGTATCAGTAGTGAGATTTGAACCCAAGTTTTCCTGACTCTAAGATCAGCATCTATATATTATGCTATATTGTCCAGCTATAGAAGAGGATAGCACTATTTATATTGCTTGCCTTACAAAGGCATCATGAAGCAAAAATGTTATAAATGGTAAACCTTAAATATATAATTTGATCTGGTATTACTGATGATGGTGATAACTAAAATTTATATAGTGCATTAAGGTTTGTAAAATTATTTGCAAATATCTCATTTTTATCCTGACAAAGAGCATTGGAGGTAAATGGTATTATTGTCCCCGTTTTACAAATAAGGAAATAAGTAACCAATATGGTTACTATGTGAAGTGAGATTCAGACTCAGGTCTTCCTGACTCCATGTCCAGAGCTCTGTCTATACCACCACCTAGCTTTTAAATATAGAGAGCCATTATTTATGACTCATGTTAATTAGCATCAGAGAATATATAAATAATTGAAATCTATAGAAAATGCCAAACTTCACTTTAGTAAAGAGTTTTAACTCACTTCCCTTCCTTCTATTCACATGTCCCCCTTTATTATAAAGAACTTCTCACAGGAAGCAAAAAGAGAGGATTTGAAATGCACTATCTCTAATTATCTATTATTCAGACTGTGAATAATAGAATAAACAATTTTATTTGGGCTGAGGGAATTATCATTGTTATCAGCATCATAAATAATTTTGTTGAACCCTTTCAAGGGTCCTAAGCACAATGGCATTACCAAGAAATAAAAGATGTAGCTGCTGTGCCCTTCCCCATTCAACAATTGAAATGGAGATAACACCAGAGTAATATATAACTGTGGCTATATAAGTGATGGAATAGATTTATTCCTGGGGAAAAAAAATGTGTGTAAATGGCATCTCTGCAAATTGAACCTTATTGAAAATGCTCTAGGGGAGACTGTTATTTTATGGAAGTCTATGGTGAAATCTTTTATAAAGTGAAAAATTATTTCATAACAGAAGATCATCGCTATGAAATAATTTCTTTCCACTAGATTTCATGGACAGGATTCTGCTAGCTTTTCGAACAAGCAGCTGCCTACATGTGGTGGATCAAAGGGGCTCTTAGTATGGTACCTTGATCCCAAATTTGTACTAGATAGTTTACTATGGATCTCTGATATCCTATCATTAGAATTTTATTTCTTTGAGATGTTATCTATATAACCATCATATATATATATATATATATATACACACACACACACACACACACACACATACACATATATATATACTACCCTTCTGTAAGTATACCCTTATAGATATTTTACCCTTCCTATAAGTTTACCAGTGTGTGTATATATATATACTTATAGGGAGGATAATTTCTTAAGTTATTGTAATAATCTCTGGAAAGCAGTTGGCTGTTCACAAAACTCTGGGATTTATAGTCCTTCCCAGTTTAAGAAGAGAAGAAACTGACACAAACTCAGCCTTCAGAAGGGGTTTTCTGCAGAGGTTGCCCAGGTTTTATCTTGTATGGTAGGAAAGAATGTGAGTAGAAGGGAGAGGTGATGGTTAGCTTACAGAGGCAGCACCATGATTGTGGGAGACTCTAGCTGCCACATCTGTAGTTTCCTTCTTTAAGACCATGAGAGATGATAACTTCTAAATGGAGAGATGTGTGACTTAAGCTGTTGTTGTTGTTGTTATTGCTTTAATCAAGGCAATCTCTTTATTATTCGGAGCACTAAGAGAGACAAACCAGTTTCCTCTTGAGGAAATAAGGCAACTGGAAGTCCCTCCTTTACTTTTGCCTTACTTCTACTTAATTGTAAATTTTTCCTGTTAAAGAATACGTTTGTCAGAATTATTATTTCTAATAAATAGCTAAAGTTGACCCTCTTCTTAGGTTGCCTGGTG
Source organism: Dromiciops gliroides (assembly GCF_019393635.1). Lineage (NCBI taxonomy): Eukaryota > Metazoa > Chordata > Mammalia > Microbiotheria > Microbiotheriidae > Dromiciops > Dromiciops gliroides. The sequence continues at coordinate 416,937,541 of NC_057863.1, read as the reverse complement.
GCCCTTTTTTTTGTGGCATAAGAACACAATGGGATCTATATAGGATTGAGAGTGTCCTTTACTAGTGCAGGGTTCTTTTTTTAAATTTTTATATATATATATTTTTTTTTTGGTGGGGCTATGGGGGTTAAGTGACTTGCCCAGGGTCACACAGCTAGTAAGTGTCAAATGTCTGAGGCCGGACTTGAACTCAGGTACTCCTGAATCCAGGGCCAGTGCTTTATCCACTGCACCACCTAGCTGCCCCAAGTGCAGGGTTCTTAAATCCAAGCCTGTTGTTGGAGAGCTGTGTTCTCTATCTAGAGTCATAATAAACACTAGCCATTTTATATATAGACTTCCAATACAGACATTGACCAGATTTCTATATCTTCCCTATATACATGAACCTAAGAGTGACAGGATGCTACACTATTATCTATTGATCTAAAGCAGAACAGAAAACAAAACCTAGGATAGGCTCTTGAAAGGAAGAGAGGATGTAAAGGATGACAGAATGACACAATCTCAAAGGCCATCAAATCTATGTCATACCTGGACAAGAATATCCTCTATTTCAACTCTAAAACAGCCATAAGTATAAAATTTCTATATTTTTGTGGCATTTAAAATTAAATGCGTTGCCGTCTCTATGTCCCAAGTTTTAGGGAACTTAGCTGGGGTTTCTAATGTATTGCTACTTATAAATTAGAGGCTATAGCACCAGCTGGGGGCATTAAGCATTATTAAAGCATATGCAAATATTAGTAAAGAGAGAACACGTGGCTCTGAAAGTTCAGAAGCCCTTCGTACCTAGGATAGAAGAGAGCCAGAGAGAGGCAGGTGCGGCCACCTCCTCCTAGTCTCAGGCCAAGAAAGCACCTGAAATTGTGTGTGAGCTGAAGCTTCTGCAGTCCGGGGAGGGGCAGCCAGCCCTTCCACACTGCTCAAAGCTATTTGGCTACCATCATTCATTCAAATCTATAGGTTTACTGGACTGAGGGTGGGTCCATGAGCAGTATGTGCTGAAGTCAGAGTATGGAGCCCTCTGAGGGGAAAAAGTCCTTCAGGTAGGTGTGGTTTTTTTAGTGAGGTAACTTCTATTGTCTGTATTCACAGTCCAAAGTCCAACTACATATCCTTTGAAATTCCCCTGACTCTGGGCTGGCCTTAAGAAAGCGTCTAGCCAAGCTCTTTGGGTCTCATAGAACCCCATTATTTTCTCACATTTTCTTTTGAAAAATATTAAATTGGGGCCACTTAATGAATCAAATGGAATGAGGCTCTCTGTGAGTTGGAGGACTTTTTAAAATGGACAGGAAACTTGATCCAGTTTCTCACACCAATTCTAACTTCCTATATTTGTCTACAAATGCCTGTACATGAATGGTAACTCAAATTTGCGGGTAACTCAGCTGGCCACAGGAGGAGAGGGGGGAAAGGAGGAAGCTTGTGCACAAATTTAGGTGTTTCAAAGGAGATTTATTGGGGGCGGCTAGGTGGTGCAGTGGATAAAGCACCGGCCTGGATTCAGGAGTACCTGAGTTCAAATCGACCTCCAGACACTTGACACTTACTAGCTGTGTGACCCTGGGCAAGTCACTTAACCCCCATTGCCCTGCAAAAAAAAAAAAAGAGAGAGAGAGAGAGAGAGGAGAGAGAGAGAGAGGAGAAGAGAGAGCGAGAGAGAGAGAGAGAGAGAGGAGAGAGAGATTTATTACAGGGATATTCATTGCAAACTGACCGGAGACAGGTGATAGTTGGTCAGTTAACAAGTATTTATTAAGCACTTAATATGTGCCAGGCTTCATTGTGCTAAGCACTGGGGATACAAAGAAAGGCAAAACCAGGACCCCTGCCCTCAAGGAGCTCAAAGGAGACAACATGCAGACAACTACATACATGCAATACATTTGCAGGGTAAATGAGAAGCAATCTGAGGCAAAACATTAATAGTTGGGGGAGGGAGGGAAGGGGAAAAAGAACCAAGAAAATTGGATTTGAGCTGAGAGAGGTGCTGTGGCCTCCAAAATTTGTATCTAAAATGGGGCAGCGGTGTGGCAGCTCCTCCAAGATGATTTCTCAACTTTTCTTTTTGTATAGAAAAGTCTCATAGTTAACTTGTGTTACACATGGAGGGTGGGCTGTTAGTAATGATCAAGGGGTTACATATTACCACCTCTTCCAGATCTGTCCTGTGGGATCTTTAGAGAATAAAAGTACAATATTAGAATAATTTCCAATTTACACATGGTTGGCTAACAAGAAGGATGTGGAGGTTCTTATCTATGATTCTTTGAGTTGTTAGGTTTGGGGGGCACAAATGGATACTTATAGATTATAATTGGGGAAACAGTCTGAGACTTTCTCAACTGATTTCTGGGGTAAAAGCAAAAGGAAGCAATAAGCAATTAAGACCATACACGCATACAGGATAGTATCTACTTTATAGGAATGTGGGTTTTCCAGGGACCTTTGTCTTGCCACCAGTGCTAGAAGTACCTTGAGTTGTTCTCTTTGTGAGGATCAAAGGTGTTTGTAGAGGTACTTACGATTTTCTCCTTGGGATTCTACATACGAAGGTTTAATTAAGATGTTATAGGGGAGGGGGAAAAACATTTAATACACAAAGATCTTAACAAGGGAAGAAGGTCCTTAATCAAGCATATAGCTATGTATAAATATGTGTATGCAGGTATGTAGTCTAGCAAGTAACATCAATTCATTTACATTTCCCCCAGGAAGGGAGGCACTTGTAGTGACAAATTCAAAGAAGCAAACATATCCTTTACACATCTTTAAAAAAGAATAAAAACACCCCCACAAACCAACCACTATGAAATGAGTTGTGGCGGTTGAAGTTTAATGGGCCCTACAACAATCATTAATCTACTTGCAATTTATTGAGTACAAGCTGTGAGATGTGGATCTAATCCCATTTTTCACCATGTTGCTATCCAATTTTCCCAACAATTTCTATTAAATGATTCCCTTACAGTGTCATCTTGGAGTTATCTAGTCCTAATCTATTATAGGCCTTCTGTTCTAATGCTAGACTATTGCCATTATATCTTCAGAACTATTCACAATTTTGCCTTGTGTCTCGTTCAGTACTTAAATTAAGTTCACTTCTGTCTCCTCCTATTTTAATACTTGACTCATTTTAAAAAACTTACTCAATTACTTTTTGCAGGTCACATTACAAGTGAAACAACCTAATAATTAAGCCATCTCAATCATTTCTTCCTAAGCTTTTTACCCATAGCTCTGTCTTATTCCTCACTATCCCTTGAGACTTGCTAGTTGTTAAGAGTCCAGGGTCTCATCTTTCTTGTTTTGTGTGGACCCCTTATTTTGAAAACCAATAAATAATAATAAAAATAATGCTATCCCTGAAAGACAGGAAGCCATTCCTCATCAGCCCATTTCCAAGAATATTCCTTTAGCATTAATGGATTATAGGACTCTGATTCTGATTGCTCTTAGGAAAGTGGAGCCAGTTATAAAATCTCTCTCCTAGGATAAGCTTTTGTTTTTTAGTTGTTTCAGTTATGTCCTACTCTTTTCTTGGTGAGATAATGAAGCGGTTTGCCTTTTCCTTCTCAAGTTCATTTTTACAGATGATAAACTGAAAGAAACAGGATTAAGTGACTTTCCCAGGATCACACAGCTAGTGTTTGAGGTCAAACTTGAACTCAGGATGTCTTACTAACGTCAGGCCAGCACTCTATCTATTGCCCCACCCAGCTGCCCCACCATACTGCTAATTCTAGCCTTGATTGACACCACCTCCCTAAGCCTCCTCTCCCTTCTGATTAGAGGGCTGGAGGTTGAAATATTAAATTCCTCCCAATGTCTTTCTTTATAAAGAGCAAAACCTGAACTTGCCTTACTTTACTTTGCATCTACTACCCTGCCTGGTGTCCACAAAACAAGATACTCCTTGGTATTCCATTGTTTCTTCCTACTTCCTGTCTCCTTTTTCAGTGTTATTTTTTCATCTTTAGATTGTACTATCCTGGAGGGGCAGGACTGTTTTTCTTTTTATCAATTATATCCCAGTGCTTTTATCACCATGTCTGGCTCATAGTTTGGAGCCTTAATGTATGTTATTGAATTGGATTGCTGGAATTGTCCTATTGCTTGGGTTAGTTGATGCTTCAGTGGTGACCAAGGATTATAATTCACATGTATTTTTAAAAATTATATACATATACATAATATATATATATGCATGTGTGTATGTATATATACACTTACACACATTATACACACACATATATTATTACACTAAAAGCTGGAAGATACTTTTAAGAGTGCTTAAAGTGATTTTATGTAAACATATTCAGTTTGTAGACAATGTACTTAAAATTTGACCTTTTTCATGGAAATATTCTAACTTTCCCTTGGTTTTTAAAGTTTAAATTGCTTTCTTCCCTGGGAATCAATACTAAAATAGCTATCTAATACTTCCAGAGTGCTCTAATCCTTTAAAGAAAAAGTGCAATAAAAAGACATAGGGAATAGGGCTAGGGGCTGGACCTGTGATTAAAATGGTATAGGAAGCTATTCCAGTGAGTTTATTCTAGTGGCATAGGCCAGCCAGCACATTCTCTGAAATTTATAGTCTTAAAGAGCTGCCTAGATCACTGAGAGGTTAAGTGACTTTTCACACAGTTCTGTATGTGTCAGGGGTGGGTCAGAGGCTTCATTATAAATGCAAAAATAATTATTGTACTCTACTGCATTCCAGGCAATAAACATTATTCAGCCAAATGTGTAGCACCCCCTAGGGGCTACTTACCCAACTTCCACTAGCATTGGCAGGTTGGGTCCCCAGAGGTCAATGATTATGGTTCTCCTCTGAGTCCTAGTGTATTTCTCATTGATTGATTATCAACCAGAGTTAATTCTCTTCAAAAAGAAGCAATTATACCAAGGACAATTGTTAGAGAATCATCCCCTTCACCAATCCTTCCCCCTACTTCCCATTATAAGTGGGGACACCCTGGCATACAAAAAGTCCCTGAGGAGAACAGGCTCCAACTGAAAGAGCTCATGTGCCCAAAGGGTCAACTCCTAGTTCTTGGTTTCCTGGAAATCTTTCCCTCCTCTTAGTGGAGCCCTCATGAAGTTTAACTTAGTGGTAGCACTCTGCTAGAAGTCAAGAGTTGGTGTCCTTGCAGAATTCTGAAGCAATCTTTCCATGGTTTGCCTAGTTTGTCTTTGGTGTGTCTCTTAGCTAGCTGGGGAAACGGTTACCAACTTTGGTTGAGAACAAGCCCTTTCTTTTTTTTTTTTTTTGTTTTGTTTTTTGCAGGCAATGGGGGTTAAGTGACTTGCCCAGGGTCACACAGCTAGTAAGTGTCAAGTGCCTGAGGTGGGATTTGAACTCAGGTACTCCTGAATCCAGGGCCGGTGCTTTAACCACTGTGCCATCTAGCTGCCCCTGGAACAAGCCCTTTCTTATGGAAGCTCTGATGGATCACTGGAACTCACAAGGTTGTCTGGGGAGGAAGGTAAAGTCATATTTCCTCTGATTTTACCTCCTTACCCCTGTCCTCTTGTACAGGCGCAAGTGTCTGCTTCTTCAAGGCATTCCTAAGGCTGGAATCTCTGGAAGCTCAACTGCATTACTAGTAGACTTGGAACTCCCAGACTAGTTGGCTGTTTTATCTATATCTCCATAGGAGATGTCACAGTGTGTGGGGTGCGGGGTCTGCAGCCAGGAAGCCCTGAGTGAGAATCCATCCTCAGACACTTGTTAGCTTTGTGAACCTGGGCAAGTTTGCCCTCTCTTTGCTCTAGTTTCCTTAGCTGCAAAGTGGGGGTAATAACACCTACTTTGTGAGGATGTTGCGAAGATTCAAATGAGATAAATTTGTAAAAACACTTGGCCCAGTGTTTGGCCCATATTAGACACTTTATTACTTCCCTCTCTCTCTCTTTTAGGCCATGATGGGACAACCAGCACAAATACACAGAAATGGGAGATGGGGTGCCCCATAAGATGAACACTAAGAAGCCAATAAGTCTTTTATTGGTGTTTTTAACGGAAAAGATTAATATCAAAGGCTTTATCTGGAGACACTCAAAGGAGAGGGAGACAGGAACAACAAAGGAAGGGGACTAGAGCAGTTTACTGACTACCCTTCTCCCTTTACAATGGGACCTCTAAACCAGGGCAACACATCAGTCCTCCCACAATGAGATTGGGACCAACACCCTCCAAAAGCAGCGATAGGGAGGAGAAAAAAACAGGGATATCATCAGGGTGATGTTTTGAGGTCATGGCAATAAGAGAGAGGCCACAATGGTCTAAAACATCTAGGTCAATGCTCTTATTAAGTACCTCCTACATATTACTCTCTATGCAGGACACTCACTACATAAGTACAAAAAATTAATCCCTCTTCTCAAGGAGCATGCATTCTCTTGGGGGGACACATCATGTACATATATATGGAATAAATTTTCCCTGATTTGTACCAGAGAGATGGGGAAGGCAAGAGGTCAAGCCAGGGGCTGGCACTGAACTAGAGGCAATCTAGATGTCAATGAATGGTTACTCATCTTCTAACCTTACAGCCCCTTCTAAAACAGTCCTACAAGTTCTTATTTCCAAAATATACTGAGACATCACAAAAAAAGGAATACCTGAAGATTTATTCCATTCTTTGATTTCAGTTCTCTGATTGATTCACTGGGTACAACCTGAGCCAACCAGCATAGATAGTGTGAAATATGAACTCAGGGTCAAAATCCCTCTGGGATTGTGTTGATGGTCCAGAAAGTTCTGAGATACCTATGATTGCCAAGATGTATAAAGAAGAGTAACTGCAGCAGCTAGGTGGCACAGTGGATAAAACCCTGGTCCTGGATTCAGGAGTACCTGAGTTCAAATCTGGCCTCAGGCACTTAACACTTACTAGCTGTGTGACCCTGGGCAAGTCACTTAACCCCAATCGCCTCACCAAAAAAAAAAAGAGTAACTGACTCCTGGGCATGATAATATATTGAAATACTCTTCATAAATAAGGACAGTATGGAGGATATAGTAACCTCTCTTCTTTTGGTATGCCATATTGTCCTCTTTCTTCGGGTGAATGTAAGATATTTTTTAAATCCTTTTTTATGTATGATATCAGTTCACTAGATTTTTGAGACTCTTCTTGAAATTGATATGCATACAGTTATCTCCTTAGTATTGGGAAGGGGAATACTGAGAAGCTTTTGCAATAGTATAGGTAAGAGGTAAGGAGAATTTGAACTAGTGTGGTAGCAGTGTGAATTGAGAGGAGAGGATGGATGTGAAGGGATGAGACTTGGTGACTAGATATGGGAAATGAAGCAAAGAAAATAATAAAGTTCTGAAGCTGGGAGATTGGGAAGATGATGGCACTATTATCAGTTACAGGGAAGTAAGGGAAAAGAGCAGATTTAGGGGAGAAGATGCAGAATTCCATTTGGAACACATTGATTTGGAGGTGCTGGTAGGACATTTAGATGAAGATATTGGTTAGGCAGTTGGAAATGTGAAACTATATAGATACATATGTATATATCATCTATGTATATATGTGTGTATCTATCTATTATCTATCTATGAAGAGAGAGAGAGATTAGTATTCATACATTCAAAGAGACCTTAATTGCACTAGGGTAAGAGGATAAAGTATGGAGAAAAAGAAATTTTCAGGCTGTGACGTTTAAAATCTAGATGTGTGGTTGCCTTAAATTAGAAGCTTTAGCACCAGTCTTTGGGCATTAAGCATTTATTAAAGCATACCAAGTATTCACGTGGAATTCAGAAAATTAAGAAAACGCCTATCTAGCCTAGAGTTCCAGCCTGGTCTGGTTCTTCCTCAAGTCTTCCACCAGAAGCCTGCTTCAATCATGAGCTCCCCCACAAACTGAGTGTGGAAGCTTTTTATAGGTCTGGAGCATGGGCGGTCCTTACATACTGCTTCAAGCTGATTGGTAGGCATTATCCAAATCCATTGGTTCACTGGACTTGAAGGTGGTCTTGAGTTGAGTTCAAAGTTCTTAGTTTCTGAGAACAATACCTTCTTAAGGGCTAGTCAGGTGTGCTTACAATCTAGTTAACTTGAAGTAGGCTAATCAGCAGTCAATCACTCTCATTTAATTCAATCAGTTTAGATTAATCTCCAGGTGGGCCTTTGAGTATCTGCTAAATCCCATTATTTCATCACAAGGCCTAGATTTTTATTGATTTTGGAGGTATTGGATCCATCCTTATCCTTTCTACCTCCAAATTTTCACTGTAAATTGATTTTGTAATCAAATTTGGTTGTCATATTTCCTTATACATTATATCATTGCCCTATTCCTCAAGTGGCTAATTAGATTTTCCAAAATTAAACAGGCTATTTAGACAAGCCTGAAAATGGAAATGGATAAAAGAAAAGAAAGACATTGCAATGGACTACTACTATTTCCTACTAAATTTTAGACCATGTAAAGTAAATGTCACCTAGAAACCACCTTGGCCAGCAAACACAACTTGATTGCTGAAGTGGTTAACAATAGGAGAAATAGCCAAAAAAGAAAACACTAGTTGCCCTATATATAAACTCATTTGCAAAACCTTACAGAGAGCAATTCTGAATTATGATTATTGACTCATAAAACAGCAGTAAATAGTGAGCGGAAAACAGGTTCAATGAACCTGTTGATTAGACCCAATTTAGTCAGTTCTTCCAAAAAGCACTTAAAGATGATAATGAAATTAGATCAACAAACCAATGAAAATTGGGGGGAAAGGAAACAACATTTTTACAATAAACTATCAATAAACAGAGCCACCACATTTGTATGTCAAGAAAAAGTGGAAATAGCACCAAAAAACAAAACAAACAAAAGATACAGATAAGAAACAAAACTGGACCAAACCAAAAATACATGGAAGAAACCCATGCTGGAGTTGACAAAATTTCAAGGGCATTGAAAGATTGACTTCCTTTGTATATGATAGGGTTGTGTTTTTCTTTTCTTCTATGGTAAAAATTTCTTTCCTTCATTTACTGAGAAAAATATTCAAAGACGGTATTGCTATCCAAAAAAAGTTGATTTATGGAACATCAAAATGCCAACTTTCTCACCTCTACAAAATATGCAAATGATTTATGCACACATTTGAGGACATCCTTGAAAAGATAAGAAAGGAACAGGCAGGCTTTTCTAAATAATATTCCACAGGTTTTGTTTTTTTTTATAGTCACTCAGTTTACTGAAAAGTACAGAAAATTCATTATACCACCGTTTTTTTTTTAATATTTCATTCAGTAGAACAAAATATATACCCTTAAAAGCTCTTCTCCAATAAGGTAGGTGTCATCTGTATGCATGATAAGATCATACAAGATTCTTTGATAAACTCAAAGAAAATGATAAGCTTAATGATATTCTCATTATCAATATCAAGTGAAGCATGAAACAGGGAGATTTTTGCTTGCCAAAAGCAGTTGTCATTGTCAATCTAGAAGACTCCCTATAGAAAATTGATTCCTCTAGATACCCTGGTTTTGGGATGGCACTGTATAGTTTACATGAAGTCCTGAAACATTGAAGAGCTCCCTAAATGTGATCCAAAATCAATAAAAAAGGAAAAGAAGAAAGGAGGGAAAGAAGAGAGAAAGAATGAAAGGAAGGAGGGAAGAGAAAAAGGAGTTCAGTTTATCTACACTGAAAATAAAAGTGGATGAAGCAAGGCTTTTGTCTGGGCTATTATATGAAATTAGATGAACGGCTCATGAAATTGTTGTCAGGATCATATAACTTGGACACATACTAAAGATGGAGAATGAACTGGGCCCAGAATTAAATTAGAGAGAGTAGGCTGCATTTCATTTGGGAGACTATACAGTGGTTTCGATGATCCCATACTTCTCCATGAAACAAAACTCCATATTTTATACTAATACTTTGATGAGAGACAGTCTGGCATAGTAGATATATATATAGAACGTTGGACTTGGAATCAGGAAGACCTGGGGCCAAATTTCCCCTTTGACACTTAATAGCCATGTGACCCTGAGCCACTGACTTTATGTTCCTCAGGCAAATACTTAGGATTTATCTACTAAATTATATATGAAACGTAATCTATATTGGTGGAAAGAATTCCCATGTTGAGAATTTCCACTCTAAGAAAAATCATAGATCCTTTGGGGGAATTCATGTTTTCTTCCAGTGATGCTCTGTGTCTATGAGTCATGGAATACCATAAACACAAAATAATCAAATATATATATATATATATATATATATATATATGTCAATCAAAGATTAAGGGAGAAATTATTGTGGGTGCCAATTTACTAAAATGTATTGCCAAGAAGTGATATGGAAGATATCATCAAAAAAGATGAATGACTGAGAAAAGAGCTAATAAGAATTTCCTTAAGTTGCGGTTCCCTTCCACTTACAACGCTTTAGTAGTTTTGTGACTTCAGCATCTCATTCCGGCAATGCAAATCACAAAGTATTCATACTTCAAAAACATAGAATCATTGAGTTTCAGAATTGGAAGGGTTGTTAGTGGTCATCTAGTCAATATATTCCTGAAAAATAATCCCTTTTATATTATACCTAACAAGTGGCTATCCATGAATGAGCCTTTGCCCAAAGATGTCCAGTGACATTTGCTGCTTGGGGTACCATATTCCACTTTAAGATAGTTCAAATGATTAAAAAGCATTTCCTTACATATAGCTTAAATTTGCCTTCTTGAAAGTACCACCTAGTTCTGTCCTCCAAGGCTGAGCAAAAAAAAAAAGGCCAATTCCTCTTCCAAATGATGGCTCTTTAAATTCTTGAAAACTGCTAAACTTCTTCAGGCTAATCAATCTTATTTCTTTCAACTGATCTTTTTATGACAAAACTTCCCATAAATCCTCTTAAACATGCCAGAAGTAGAATTCTTGCCTACTTTCAGCTCTAACATTCTACAAGCCTATGTTTGCATGAGCTCTTATTCAATTGTCTATATCTAGTTATTAGCTATTATTTAATTTCTATTTCCTTCTTACTCCCTTTTTCTTTTTTTTTTCCCTTTTTCTTTTAGAGACAAGTCTACTACTTCGTCTAGTAAGTTAGTCTTGTGTCTATAAATTTTTTTTTTATATCCTCTGGTCAATGAAGCAGTTTCTGAAATTTACTAAGTAATGCCATTAATAATAAGGAGAACTTGGGGACAGCTAGGTGGCGCAGTGAATAGAGCACCGGCCCTGGAATCAGGAGGACCTGAGTTCAAATCTGACCTCAGACACATGACACTTACTAGTTGTGTGACCCTGGGCAAGTCACTTAACCCCAATTGCCTCATCCAAAAAAAAAATAATAATAATGAAGAGAACTTTACTGATGATGTTATGAAGCCCAAAATGGAATGTTTCCTGTCCGGAAAAAAGGATACCAATGAGATAGTTCCAAGAAAAATTATTGCTTCAGACTTCCTGAGAAATGGGGCAATGATCGGTGCAGCAATTGTTACAGATGGCAATAAATATTAATAAGAATCTTTTCCTTGAATTTTTTTAAAGATGAAAACAAGAGTTTTGGATCTTCCCAATGCTATTTCAATTAATTAATTATTTAATAATCATAATAAACTGTTGATCTAAGTTTTTCTCTTTTCTGTGCACTCATTACTAGTGCTTTCTAGTGTCAAATAGAATAGGTTGAACTGTTTCATTTCTACTTTCATAAATACCATTTTGATAATAAGTGACCTTAACATTCCCAGAAAGTAGAATCTGAAAGTAAAAAGGGTTAACGGTTACTATAAAACTTCTTATTAACTGGAACTCATGTAACTGGAGTTTTGGGGGGAAATTTTTATAACAGAAGCAACTGTTTTATATTGCAGTTTTATTGAACAATATGTGATTGATAACAAATAGTGTCACAGCAAGATTCTGTAATAGTGAACTGGAAGATAAGTTAACATTTTTTGGATGATGGGCTACCAAAAAGGAATTTTCCCCCCAAGAAGAGGAATTTCTACTACAATAGACTTAGTTAGAAAAGGGAAGATAATGAGTCAAAGCTATGTTACCAGTATCTTTGCCAAGAAAACCCCAAATGGGGTCACGAAGAGTTGGACATGACTGAACAACAATACAAGAGAAGTTCTTTATAAATATTCTTGGCAAAGATACTGCATTGATTTGCTATTTCCTTCTCTAAGATTATTGTACAGAGGAGGAAATTGAAGATCTTAGTTCAGATCTTCAATCTGTTACTTACTGAGGGATCTTGGGTAAATCTATTTGGTAAATCTTGGGACTTCAGATTACACATCCATAAAATTGGGAGGGACAGACTAAAGATAGCTAAAGCCCTTTCTAACTCTAAATTTATGTCTATGTTCTAGGAATATAACAATAAAAACAGCTCACATTTATATAGAATTCTATAAAGCCCATTCCTCAAAACAATGCACACTGGCAAGTCGAGCTCCCAGAGAAGGATTTACCACCATGAAGTCACAATTCAAGTTCTCTCAGGTTACTAATAGTAACCTTTTGAGGAAAATCTCCTCCTCTTCCTCTTCTTCCTTCTCCTCACCATCATAGCTCTCAAGCCTCCTCAGCATGCTTCCATTTATACAAAAAGATCACTCACAATAATGATATCGTTATAACTTACACCTAATATATATTTGCCATATTTAACAAATGGCAAAATCAATAATAATCACAATACAACAGGTATAGGGGCAGATGCTTTTGAGATTTCTTGGCTTCTTTCAAGACTTGGCTTAAATGACATATTAATCTCTGTTAGACTATACACTCTCTGAAGCCAGGGCCTGTTTTTGCTTTTTTCTTTGAGTAGCAACTACTCTGGGGTACTTCTCCAACTACCCCTCAAATTGATGGTCAGTGGTCTCAGAGGGTGGCTGACTACTTTTCCCTTTAGGGTTCTAGAGGTAACTTTAAGGCTGGACTTTCTAATACTGTTGCTTATAAGCCCTTAACGTATGCATCCCATTGATTACCAGGTGACCAGATTTCAATAAGATTTCAGAAAAATGTACTTAATAAGGTGATTTTGGGTACAAAGCCTTCCTCTAGAAAGCCTGGGGTATATTCTCCCATAAGGTACATGGGAGAGTGTGATTTAGTACAATGATAGTGAGGCACATATATAGAAAATGGCAAAAGGTAAACTCATAAGTAGGTGGCACAGTGTGGTGGTGTTAGGCTTGGAGAAAAAAAAAAACACCTCTGAATTCAAATCTTCCCTTATACATTTACTAGCTGTGTGATCGTAGGTGACTTCCTTAACCTCTCAGCCTTAGTTTTTTCATCTATAAAGTGAGGGGGTTGGACTCAATGATCTCTGTGGTCCCTCCCATCTCTAAATCTATGATTGAATGGTAATTGGAAGGCATTCTTTTCTAGATGAAGAGGTCAAGTGCTTTGAAGCTGCTTCTTTCCTTGGGCAGCAATTTTTTCTGCCTTCCATCTGTGTACATGTTTGTCAATGTTTGCCCTAGCAATCCCATATACCTGGAATGCACACTGTCTTTACCTCCTCAGACTCCTTCTCTTCCTTTAAGACACAGTTCAAGCAACATCTGCATGAAGCCTTTCTTGACCCTCCTAACAACTAGTTTCATCCCTCCCAAGTTACTATTGTTTGACTATTTTGAATATGTTTGGATTAGATGAACACTATATTTGTGTGGTTATAAATTTACATGTGTACTTATTATCTCCCCCATTGGAATGTAAGCTCCTTAGAGTAAAGATTTTGTCATTTTCTGTACTTGTATCTAGTTCGTAGAACAGTACCTGGCACGTGATAGAGGCATCATATATGCTTGTTGACTGATTGATAGATGGCCCCCTGAGATCCTGTCCAACTCTGACACTCTATGGTTCAGAATATTTTCAAATAGTTAAGATATATGAAATCCTATGTCCTTGATGTGTTGACATGACCCTGGGCAAGTCAATTTCTCAGAGCCTCTGGACCCTTATCTGCATATTGGAGCAAACCTACTTCACAGGATGCCTGAGAGAAAAGCAATTTGAAAACCCTTACATGTTAAAGAAATGCAGGTTTTGATGCTGAGTTATATGAAATCTAAGTTTTGGGGGTTTTCCCCCCTCTAGCCCCTTCTACTGTTGAAGTTGGAAGAGACAGCAGCAGCAGTTTTTGGTGGAGTGTGAACCTTGCCACGACAGTTGTAGGGCTGCTCACACCCATTTTGTTTCTCAAGTAGTGATTAATTAAACTTTTGACTTAATTAAAGTGCCTGGTTGCTGTTTCACTTCTCAGAATTCTTGCATCAGTCAGGAAGTAGGGGCTGATTGTGTGTGTGCTCTTTGCTATGGGGGAAGGGAGGTTACAGTAAGGAGAATACTTCCTCTAAGCTGTCCATCTTCACCACTGGCCATAGACTTGCCTTAAGGGCAAGAGAAGGCTTTAGAGTGGTCTGATCTGGTTTAAAACTTAAGTACAGGTAGGTGGCAAAATGCTTCCCAACCACTCCTAGGCTCATAGCTCCTAACAAGTTTCCCTGGTAGGTGGTTGTGGGCTTGGGGAATTGTTAAATCCCTCTGCTGTACCACACCTCTTCCAGCTCATTGCTAAGCGCTGAATTGTTCCATTTCTATTGTTAACCACAGATCTAATTTCCCACTTTTGAGTAAGATGTGCTTTGTTACTACTGTATTTTGTAGTTTTCAAGTTGGGGAAAGGGCATTGGACTGGGTCCTTGTCTGGGTTCTATTGATTCCTGGCTGTGTCCTTGGTTAAGATGCATGACCTCTCTGGACCTTAGTTTAGGAACATAAATTTACCTCTGGAAAGGACCTTATAGGTTTTCTAATTTAATCTTAGTATTTGAAAGATGAGGAAACTGAGGGCTAAAGTGATTGAGTGACATATTCAAGGTCACATAGCTAGTAAGTAGCAGGGACAAGATTTGAACCCAGATTCTATTATGCTACATTCAGTGTTGAGTATGTTCCTATCATTCCCATACCTTCCTACTTTATCTACAAAATGAGGGAATTGGACCTGATAATATCTAAGATTCTTTCTACTTTCAGAATCCTTTTGTTGTTCAGTCGTGTCTGACTTGTCATGACCCCTTCTGGAGTTTTCTTGGCAAAGATACTGGAGTGGTTTGCTATTTCCTTCTCCAGGTCATATTGCAGATGAGGAAACTAAGAAAAATAGGTTGAAGAGACTTGCCCAGGGTCATATAGCTAGTAAGTGTCTGAGGCCAGATTCGAACTCAGGAACACGAGTCTTCCTGACTCAAGGCCAGGCGCTCTATCCACTGCTACCTAGCTGCCCAAGAATCCTAGGGGACTTAAAATGTTTTCTTTGGCAAGTAGGATTAATAGCCTTATATGTAAAATCACCATTAACTTAGACAAGGGTTTTCTTTTCAGTACTGTGGAAATGGATACCTTCATTTGAGTACCCCAATTATTCAGGTAACCAGAACAACTGTATTGGAACTGGCCTAAAAGTTTCCAAATTTGATTTTATAATAATAGGAAATAATGAGTAAGCTAACTTTCATTATCTGGCCTGGTTATTGGCGAAAAATTTAAAGTTGTGTTAAGATAAATTTTGTAGGAGATTTTTTTAACAGATGAAAAGGATCTCTACAAGTAACCTGAGTCTAAGTTGGGGAAGAACTTCTCTGAGACCACACCAGAACCACAGGACTGTATCAAATGTTTCCAGAGGAACAGGAGACACATCTATGAAATTTATTTTGCTTTTTACTTTTCCCTTTTGCACCTTTTATCTGTAAGGTCTACTTACTAAAGTTAGGACTGCCCCTTGGTGTTCTCAATGTGTCGATCAGTTTCTTCCCTTTCCCCCCTCACATTGTTACCCCTCATAAGCCCCATAATCAAGAACCCTTGGTGAAGAGTTTGTAGTATCAGTCATTCATTGACGGGGCCACCAATGGAACACTCCCAGTGTCAAACTGTCATCCACCAACCTCTGTAGGTGACCAGACCATCTTCTCTTTAAATTTAGACTTTTTTCAATTTGAATCTCTGGCACCTAGTTTTATCTGGTAGGGCCAGACAGAACAAGCTGAAACCCTCTTCCATGTGACCCCTACTTCAGACACTGAAAGTCAGGGATTGTATCTTTTTTCTCCAGGCCAAACATCTCCAGTTCCTTCAACTATTTTTCATTAGGCCAAAATTCATTACCCTGTGTCATTCTGGTTGCCTGCTTCTGGAAGGCAGAAATTCACTTCCATTTAAATTAAAAAGTGAAAAAAACCCCAAACTTCATTTAACAATGACAAGTCCTAAGAGAGAATAAAAGTTCCACAATGGCTGTGGTTTTCATTTAAGGAAGAGGTAAAATTTAGAGGAATGTGGAGAAGGAAAGAAAGGTCAGAAAAGAAATTATAAAGGGAAAAGGGAGGAAGGAGCAGCACTGGAAGATAGGAGAGGAGACAGGGACTGAGAAGTAGGGAGGAGCTAGGAAGCCAAGGGCATAAACAAAGGGGGTTAGTCATACACCAGGGGAAGATAGAAGGAAGAGTAACATAGATGGGAGAAACAACTGGAGATAGGGAAGAGAGAAACAGGGCTGGTGAGAGAAAAAGGCAGAGAGAGCAAATAGAGAGGGGGAAAATTTCGAGGCAGGAGAGAGAAGTAACAAGCTCGGTGGTTCTAAGGCAAGTGTTCAAAATAAACTGCCTTAGTCACTCTTAGTCACTTGAAACCCTGGACTCTAGAATAAAGTGATAACCTATTATGAATCAGTTGATCTAATTAAAGTGATAATTTCTTATCATTTAGTTGATTAACCAGTGAGTTCACAGGTCATTTGTTCTTTATCTTAAACCTCCAGAAGTTCTCCTGTGAGCAAGGTAATAATAGCAA